>NW_027270976.1:2132500-2525586 GCF_040938485.1 Diadema antillarum | reverse complement strand
TCTTTTTTTAAAATTGTAACCTTGTATATACCTTCCCTGTAAAGTGTACAAAGTGATGTTACTCCGTAGTATGTTCGATCCAATCTAGACACCTTGAGGCCATGGATTTACACGAAGCAGGATTTTTGTTGTTGTCACTTCAACTCATTTGAATTGTGCTGATGTTTTCAAGATTAATTGGGAATACTTGTGCAGTATTTATTCCCTGTTAATAAGCACACACAAGTTGGCCTTCTCTTATCTATGAAGATTTTGTCCAGTGAATTTTGATGAATACTCATGTGCATAATATTTTTCTTTCATCATTCACTGAAACATTCATATATCCAAATTTGTTTAAAAAAAGAAAAAAACACCCAAAACCAGCTAGGATTTGTTTGATCAATCTGTTCAAATCCTCACCAATTGCTTTGTGGCACACCCTGCTGCTGTTTATGCAATTAGGATTTCCCAAAATTGGCTTTATTGGAACTCATTTCTTTTTTTCTTCTCCATTTAAAGCACTATAGCGAATGGGATAGCCTTTCCTTGACATGCCGTGGTGGCTTCAGTTTTTGAGTAAGACAGTTGGGATTTGGACAGGACATCACTTAACCCATTATTTGACCATTAATCAAAAAAAGTCATGTTCACCACAAATTTCAGATACAAGGTCTTGTCACCCCAGCAATGATATACATGTATAAGTTATTACAAAACTTGATACTGTATATTAGAAACATGAAATTTTCGCGAATTGTAGCCAATGGCATTTTTCACAGCATGAAATTTTGTGCGAATTGCCAACTGGCATTAAATGCATACAGTATAGACAAGAACTTTTTGCGTGCATTTTGATTTCACGAATCTTGGCTCTTGCGAGATTCATGAAATAAAAATGCATGCGAACATTCCTCGTTTACAGTACCCATTGCTTATTTAGGCTGTGATATGACTCGCCATTCATATACATGTATGTCAGCACTGCACACCAGTGTGCACTATATAGTGGCAGGCAGTTATCTTAATTGTATTTTGATAGACTTTATATTCGCTCTGTCATACTGTTATGTCTGAAATTAATGCAGAGGATGATGAATGACACTTATTTTGGGGATCTTCTGTATATCCGGTATGCCTGCATGTTTGCATACATAATAGTACGGTACCGATGCATACCGTATGTCCCCCCAAAAAATTACAACGGGACCTCCGCAATGATATCTTTAAAAATAGTGAATCAATTGAAATACAAATTCAGGGTATGAAAACTACATGAATAACTCATTGCCCACATCTTACAGAAAACCCCATTCGATTTGCTTCAGTGGTCTGGACAAGAGAAATGAGGAATTTTGTAGACGATGTCAAGAATCTCTTCCCTCCAAGTTCTGTCTATTCTATTCACATATAAAAGCATCGAAGTGCTAAACTTGGAAGAATCAGACTCATAACATGCTTTACAACTTTTCACATTTCTCTGTGACCGCTTAATCAAATTGAATGGGGTTTTTCTGCAAAATAGAGCTAAGACGTTATATTGTATTTTAAGACCCTGAAGTAGCGTTTAGACAGTTTAATCATATTGGGTGGTTTCAATGCGAAAATTGGATTGTAATTTTTTTGGGGACATACTGTACAGTGCACTCCCGTTATAACAAGCTCGGTTATAATGAAATTCCGGTTACAAAAAGTAAAATTTCAGGCCGCCAAATTATCCATTCTATGTTTTTATATTAATTATTTGTTCGGTTATAACAAAATTTTGATATAATGAAAGAAAACTGCTGGTCCCGAGGACTTCGTTATAATTGGAGTCCACTGTACATATGCACATGTAACCCATTGGCGAGTGTTTTATGACATATCCTGTAATTTAAGTCATGCAAATAAACAAAGGTAGATATCTGATTTTCTTCTAGATAATCCTTAGTCATTGGTTGATATGCCAATTTTGAAATGTAATTTCAAACAGTACATGCATGACAGATAAACCTAGTTTGGCGGATTTCACTTCACAGTCAAATACATTGTACAGGCAAAACAGAAATTTCAGTGCAACCAGTGAAATTTAGCAAATTGAAATCAGAAGAAAATATGGTCTACTGGTACAGTGCAAGCCCATTATAACGAACGTGATTATGACAAAATTCCGGTTACAATGAAGTTAAAATTGAGGGGGCAACATTATCTGCTTTATGTGTTTGTTTGTTTGTTTGTTTGTTTGTTTGTGTTTTTTTGGGGGGCGGGGGTTATAACAAAAATATAACAAAAGAAAGCTGCCCATCGCAAAGACTTCGTTATAATGGAAGTCCACTGTACACATTGTATAATCTTGTCATAATGCATAATGGCATTGGCAGACTTGATAACCTCGCTCCAATGGGGATTTCGTCTATACATGTACATGTATTAGCATTTACATACAGACTCACAAATATAGAACATTAGTCAAGACACAAAGTTATTAAAAGATTTTCATTTTATTTTTGTGTGATGAGCACAAAATCATGATTCACACTGCATCGAATAGGGACTGATGGAAGAAGCAACATTGCACATTTACAGCAAAGAAGAGTTCCAAGGAAGAAGAGTGAAGGTGTGACAGACTCAATGACAGAGCATGGTGCTAACTGCAACACATGTCATCCGAGTTCATCCAGATGTCTTGATGATATGAGATGGCACATGAAATTTGAACTGTACAGATGGCATTTGTACAAGTATGATTACGTAAATATGTATGGTGTGTAAGCCATGTTGTGGTGATGACAGCAAATTGTACGCATATGACGCATGGATTGGAAGAGTGGAATAAAGATGTGTATGATACAACATTCTCGGCTGTCTATCCATGCATCTACCTGTACTGGAGTGATGTGACAGATGGAGTGTACACACCCCTCTTGACATTACAAAGTTTGAAACTTGCCTTCATAACAAAGTGAGCAGTAATTGACGTTTAAAATATATTTTCTATAATTTACAAACATTACAAATGTGGTATACAAACAAACAAAATGTGCATGAGAGGCTTCTCTAGTGAGACACACGGTCCACCCGCCACACTTTCATGAAGTTCGTGCAAGAGAATAGTTAGGCACACACCCGAATGATTCTCTTGCTGTAATTTTGAAAGAAGAGGCTAAAGCTAAAGTGTGCATACACTTACAACCAAAGTCTAATGAGGGGGTAAAACGAAAATGAATTTCTGAATACTGAGATTTGTTTGTTTGTTTGTTTTTTCATATACTCCAACAGAGTATCATTTTTATACAACTGATCACATAGATGTGTAAACACACTCTTCGGTATGCAAAATATTCTGTGGTGTATAAACCTGCAAATAATACAGTCAACCTTGCCTAAGTGAAATCTACTTGGACTAGAGAAATAGCTTCAACTTAGAGAAAATTTGACTTGTGAGGGATTAAAATCAATAGAATATAAAGAGAAGAGAACTTGAAAAGACCTTTGACTTAGGCGATTATTTGACTTATGCAAGGTCGACTTACGCAAGGTTGACTTGTCCATTACTACAGACAGTCACAGGTGCTTATCACCAAGATGTACATTTACTGTTCAGTAATTAACAATCGACTCTTCAAACAAGAATACCTCAAATGAAGAAAACTACTACTGTACTACAATGTATACCACAATCACATGTACATGGAAGATTCCAAGAAGACAATCTGGAAATGTACATCATATTTCCACATATCATGCCACCCAGTCTTGAATGACATGATTTGTAAACACATATTCAAACAATTGAAGCCTACATTTTACTCTTTCTAGTTCATCATTCCTGTCAAATATTTCAGATTTAAAAAAGAAAAGAGAAGAGAGAACAAAATCTGAATACTTCTTTTAAATAAGGGTTGTCAGTGAGTTGAAAATAAAAAATACATGTACATTTGATCTCTTTGCACTACTGTCCATATAACTAAGGAGAACATCACAAACTTTGATAATGGGAACAAACCAAGTGAAATACAGTGAAAAAAAATGTCTAGCACTTGGGACATTAATCTGTCACAATTTCAAACTCGGCTTAGCTGACATTTCAAACGAGGCAATATTCAGTTGTATCACATTACACTGTACATTGTACAACTTTTCAAATGAATATATATGACAGTTCTGATCAAGGAAAACCCTCCTTATGAAAGCACATACTCTTTTCATTTTTCTGTTAGGTCATGATGTAGATTGTTAACAGTGGAACACACTGTAACATCAATCAGAAACAATGAATATGGTACTAAGTACTGTATGCAAGCCTTCAGGTGGGTTCCTTAAAAAGCCGAGGCAATTACACTACAGGGAGAGAGTTTGCACCTTGTGTATCTCAAGTGGATCAAAAATATTGTGCATCTCTCTACCCTCAAGAATTAAGTTTGCCAAATATTTTTGGTATTTTGATGCTTCCCTACGAAGCTATATTACAGTGTTTGAACACAGTGCACAGTTGCATCCGGACAGCACTTAATGAATCTATTGCACTCTGATATGAGTGAACGCATTTAGCTCTAATAGCTTATTTCAAGATAAAAACACAACTTTAAAATACATAAAAAATGGCAGTTGAAATAAATGTGATGCATTCTTCCTCATTTTCAAATGAAAACAATATCGCAGTTGATGTGATGTGTGCTGTATGTCTTAAAATTCAGTGCAAAAACTGATATCACAATAGAAAAGGTTCAATATACAATAATAATGTACATGTACAATGATAATAAAAGAGATGGTGTACTTCCTCCATAAACTTCAGTTGAAAGTGTCAATCAATTACTGTTTTGCTAAAATAATCCAAGCGATACAACCTCGGATCACTTATCACAGATACACTGAAGATGTTTCACAGACTTTCAGGGGTGCTTCTTGGATCACATATTAGCTGATTATATATTGTCATTTCTTATACAGAACTAACGTCAAAGAATGTGCATTTCTCATTAATTTAATAAAAACCACAATGCATACCATTACCATGCATTTTTCCTGGCAATATATCATACTAGATGTCACTCAACTCGGTCTGGGGTTTAGCTATCAGGGTATATTTACAATTGTTGCAAGCACATTGTTTTTCACAGTAGGAAAAAGTTATCCTCTACTAATAAAAAGTTACATTATTGACTAAACCAGATGTCTGGCTGAATTCACAAGCCTCGGCATGATCATTGAGCGTGAACAGAAGGGGCTCAATGAAGACATTACAGGATGAAATTGATAAAGGGGTGTATTACAATACATTCACCTGAGGGGGAGGAGAAAACTTCTTGGTGTAAGATATAGAAGAAGGAATTCAGTCCTAGGTTTTGTGCATCTTCTTGTTCCTCATGAAGCCTTTGGCCTCTTTCATGAGGTCTCGCACGTCTTGGCTATCCTCCTGATCGGGACCCCAGTCTGAATCATCCGAAATGTTATCACGAGGTGATGGCATCTCGTCCTCATCGTCGATGAAGCTGTCATTGTAGTCGTAGGTGTTTGGCTCATCATCATCGTCATTACTATCGTCACCCCTCTTTTTACCTGGCAAAGATGACAAACACATTTATTTGTCAATCTTCTACAGCCGAGCAATACAAATCTTTTACACAAAGTACAAGAAGTTGTTGTGATACACCGAGCTATGACCTGCAGAAACGTTAAATTGTTCATTTTGCTTTCTTGGTGTACTGCATTATTTTGATAGGGCAAAGTAATTCAGATGGCTGACAGAGAGATCATATCCAAGATCCTGTGTAGACGAGTGCTCATACTTCATTTTTGTTAGTCAACCAAATGCACTGATCAGATACAATCATGCAGCTTATACACAGGAAATACTTATCTGCCACGTTTTCCTGCAAAAGTAATCTCTGTCTTCAACAACTGTGTTACGACTGGAGTTGACTTTACCTGATTTTTGGGGGTCTACAATGGAAAAATGTTATCACTGAGGCTTTCCTTCATAACATGTATATCATCCTTCTTGATTATTTATTGAAGGTTAATTGTAATCAGTTGCAAAAGGTCTGGGAAAACAACTTGCATTTTGACAAATCAGGTAAATATATGACATTGTTCCATTCATGATCCTATCAAAACACCAAAGTAGCTCATTGGTAGAACTCTGGTAATAATAGCAAACTTAGAAGTAAATTCAAAGGATTCATGCATCTGTTATACTTTATCTTTGGCGGTTTGAAACTAGAATTCAATCATTCAGATATAAAATCTGAAATTCCTAGGGATGAAATTTAATGAAAAAGAAAAGGTGGAGTAAGAGGGAAAATACTTAAGTAGATTTTAAACATATATGGGATTTTATAGGTCTTGACCTGGATTGATCCCTTCAATATTTGTATCAAATAATATCTTATCTAGTCTGGGTAATTTTTTCCCCCTAAGAATTTGTACATTTTTGGCCAGAAATCTTACCTCTCTTGGTTGCCTCCCGCTTGGGTCTTCCAGGAGGTTTGGTATGTTTGTAGATTTCCTTGTGCTCCTCACTTTTCCTGCATGATTAAGAGCGATTCCAAACAAGAAAGATTAGCAACAGTGAATCAATTGAGCAATGCATTTAACATACAGTGCACTCCCGTTACAACAAACACGGTAATAACGAAATTTCGTTATAACGAAAGAAAACTGGCGGTCCCGAGCATTTCGTTGTAACGGGAGTGCACTGTACAGCACGAACACCTGGTATCATACAGGGAAGGATATTGTACTGACTCAATAGAAACATCCACACAAACACCTGTGAAACTAATAACGAAATTTCGTTATAACGAAAGAAAACTGGCGGTCCCGAGCATTTCGTTGTAACGGGAGTGCACTGTACAGCACGAACACCTGGTATCATACAGGGAAGGATATTGTACTGACTCAATAGAAACATCCACACAAACACCTGTGAAACTACAATCAATTCTAATGAAGAGCAACTTGGCTTCACATACTTTTGGTGTTACATAAGCTCCCATTTGACCAAAACAGAATGTACAATTAAGTTGAAATTCAACAGTGCACATTTACTCACTAGGCGTTTTCACATCAGCCCGATGTTTCGAAATAGCGCGCTATTTTGCTGACTATTTTCTGCGAAAAATATCTCGAGCTTGGATTTTTATCGGGCTGATGTGAAAACGCCTACTTTCACTGCCACGTGAATAAGATTTAAAAAGTTTGGAGAACACAATGTCATTTGCCCATTCAAGAATCTACTTTTGCAGTTCAGGTGTACTTTTTTAGAGTGAGCTGGGAAGTTAGTATGTATAATAGTACCAAAACTTATGTAATTAACAAATGAGATATCATTGGTGATAGGAGGCAAGGCAGCCAGCATACTACAGTGGACTCCTGTTATAACGAAGTCCTCAGGACCGGGAGTTTTCTTTTGCTGTATCAACATTTCGTTATAGCCGAGCAGTAAATTATACATACAAAGATATATAGATGACAAGTTTGGGACCTGAATTTTTTCTTTGGTGTAACAAGAACTTAGTTATAACTGTGTTTGCTATGACGGGAGTACACTGTACCACTACATATACAATATGTACAGTATTTTGACGCAAATACAAACCTATAACAGGACGTCCCATATTCACACTCCAGCCTGTCATCACCGTCGTCATCTTCTTCTGAGTTCACATCATAGTCTGGGTCACCAGGATGGCAATATTCGGCAAAATGGACTGGATTTTTTCTGAAGGCAAAAGGAAAATGTGTGTGCATATTTACCATAGTGTAGAGTCCTCACCTGGTATGCTACTGAGTCAACTAACTCTACCTCATACAAAAGCTACACTGTTTGTACCAATTCTCTTTTAGAGGCTGTGTGAGGTTTAAACAAGGCAAGTGCCAAAATGTGTTTCGCCCATTCGCGTAGAAGAAATTAATGTTTTTCTAACTTCGGACTTCTGGAAGTTCATTGACCCCACCTATGACCTTTGACCTTGTAGTGACCTTTAACTCCCCAAGGGACATTTACCAGCCAAGTTTGGTCACAAACGGACATACACAGGGATCAAAAGTTATGAGCCATAATCGAAACGCGCCATAAAAACTTAACATTGGGCCCTAAAAGTTTGTTGACCCCTGTCTGTGACCTTTGACCTTGTGATGAACTTAAACTCCCCAAGGGACATCTACCATCAAGTTTGATCACAAATGGACATAAGGATCAAAAGTTATGAGCCATAATCGAAACGCGCCGTAAAAACTTAACATTGGGCCCTAAAGTTCGTTGACCCCTGTCTGTGACCTTTGACCTTGTGATGAACTTCAAATCCATAAGGGACATCTACCATCCAAGTTTGGTCACAAATGGACATAGGGATCAAAGTTATGAGCCATAATTGAAACGCACCGTAAAAACTTATCATTGGGCCCTAAAAGTTTGTTGACCCCTGTCTGTGACCTTTGACCTTGTGGTAACCTTCAACTCCCCAACGGACATCTACAATCCAAGTTTGGTCACAAACGGACATTTACATCAAAAGTTATGAGCCATAATCGAAATTCGCCGTAAAAACTTAACATTGGGTCCTAAAGTTCATTGACCCCTCCCTGTGACCTTTGACCTTGAGGTGATCTTCATGTTTGGTACAACGTCTAACTTTGTATAACCACTCTTCCCTCCAAGTTCAATTGAACTTGAAGTCCTCAGTAGAGAATTATTCAAGTTTTTGTAGCGTTACGGACAGACGACGAACGGACGGGCGACGGACGGACAGACGCCGCAGGGGATTCCTTAGTCTCCCCGCACCTCCGGTGGGCTCAACAAAAAGGAGAAAAACACACAGCACACTAATAAATGAAAGTAATACAAAATATATTAGAAAATCTTTGCCATCTCTCACCACAAAATCATACTACCGACTAACAAGGCAAGTGCCAAAATGTGTCTCGCCCATTTGTGTAGAAGAAATTGATGTTTTTCTAAATCCCAGTAAATCTATTGACCCCAACTACGACCTTAGACCTTGTGGTGACCTTCAACTCCCCAAGGGACATTTACCAGCCAGGTTTGGTCACAAACGGACATATGGATCAAAAGTTATGAGCCGTAATTGAAACGCGCTGTAAAAACTTTTACGCCGCAGGGGATTCCTTAGTCTCCCCGCACCTCCGGTGGGCTCAACAAAAAGGAGAAAAACACACAGCACACTAATAAATGAAAGTAATACAAAATATATTAGAAAATCTTTGCCATCTCTCACCACAAAATCATACTACCGACTAACAAGGCAAGTGCCAAAATGTGTCTCGCCCATTTGTGTAGAAGAAATTGATGTTTTTCTAAATCCCAGTAAATCTATTGACCCCAACTACGACCTTAGACCTTGTGGTGACCTTCAACTCCCCAAGGGACATTTACCAGCCAGGTTTGGTCACAAACGGACATATGGATCAAAAGTTATGAGCCGTAATTGAAACGCGCTGTAAAAACTTTTACGCCGCAGGGGATTCCTTAGTCTCCCCGCACCTCCGGTGGGCTCAACAAAAAGGAGAAAAACACACAGCACACTAATAAATGAAAGTAATACAAAATATATTAGAAAATCTTTGCCATCTCTCACCACAAAATCATACTACCGACTAACAAGGCAAGTGCCAAAATGTGTCTCGCCCATTTGTGTAGAAGAAATTGATGTTTTTCTAAATCCCAGTAAATCTATTGACCCCAACTACGACCTTAGACCTTGTGGTGACCTTCAACTCCCCAAGGGACATTTACCAGCCAGGTTTGGTCACAAACGGACATATGGATCAAAAGTTATGAGCCGTAATTGAAACGCGCTGTAAAAACTTTACATTGGTCCCTCAAAGTTCGTTGAACCCTGTCTGTGACCTTTGACCTTGTGATGACCTTCAACCCCCAAGGGACATCTACCATCCAAGTTTGGCCACAAACGGACATAGGGATAAAAAGTTATGAGCCATAATCGAAACGCGCCGTAAAAACTTAACATTGGGCCCTAAAAGTTTGGTGACCCCTGTCTGTGACCTTTGACCCGTGGTGACCTTCAACTTCCCAAGGAACATCTACCATCCAAGTTTGGTCACAAACGGACATATACATCAAAAGTTATCAGCCATAATCGAAACGCGCCGTAAAAACTTAACATTGGGCCCTAAAGTTCATTGACCCCTGCCTGTGACCTTTGATCTTGAGGTGACCTTCATGTTTGGTAAATTGTGCAACTTTGTATAACCTCTCTTCCCTCCAAGTTTGATTGAAATCAACGTCCTCAGTAGAGAGTTATTTAAGTTTTTGAAGCGTTGCGGACGGACGACGGACGGACGGATGACGGCAGACGGACGGACGACGTACAGACAGATGCCGCAGGCGATCCCTTAGTCTCCCTGCACCTCCGGTGGGCTCAACAAAAATAGTAGAATAGTGGCTACAGAAGTAAATAACCCTTTGTTTCATTGTCCTTTCACGAAGAATGTCAGTCACTTATTCAAGGCCAATCAGGAAAAATACAGTACTGTATATCAAAGTTTGATGACACAAACTTCATTTCATATTTCACTATCAGGCAGTTTACAAGAGAATTTGACAAACTTTATCAGGACGCTAGTTCCCATTATCTACAACTTAGATAATAAATAAAAAGAAAGAGCATGCCAAGAGGATGAGCACTATCAAAGCATTATCAGCTGATGCTGTTTTGCTTCTCTTCCTTCCACTCTCATCTACTGAACTTGATGTAGCCCCTGACAAACCATCAATTGATATCACTAATGCTGAATATTCGACTGTAGTCAATTTTGGCAAACGTGAATTAAAGGGGAAGGCTAGTAACTGATCAGTGGGAATCAGTGGAAATACTGGGAGATGATTGTTCCAATCCTAATGGGATTCATTCAAGAGTTCATTGTATATCTATTGTTGTGTGAAAATGATTTGCTTCAGAATGGTCTCATATTCAAGTAATGTGCAGTTTAATGCTTCCAGGTTAGCGTCCCTGGTCAGTGACGGAGCATTAATCTGCACATTACTTGAATATGAGACCGTTCTGAAGCAAATCATTTTCACACAACAATAGATATACAATGAACTCTTGAATGAATCCCATAAGGATTGGAACAATCATCTCCCAGCATTTCCACTGATTCCCACTGATCAGTTACTAGCCTTCCCCTTTAAGAGAGAACTTCTGTCGACATAAAAGAAGTGACATTATGACAAGAGTTGTTATGAATACTCTTACCAAGCTATCAAAGTATGCTCACAAGTAAGCCTAAAAAGATTACAAGAATACTTACTGTTTGTCTTATTTGCCAACTACTAAAATCTTGATCCAATGGAAACAAAGTATTGAATCATTATACTTTTCACACTCGGTTTTGTTCAAACAGGTTGTAGTGATTACTATCTATCTTTGACAGTTACACATAAATTCTCTTTTCTGGATACCTTGTTACTAGAATTAGCAGAAAATACCAAGTACTATCATAATGATTCTCTCCTTTCTCAAGTGTCACTTAAAGGAAAAGTCCACCTTCATATACATGTGGATTGAGTGAATGCACCAGTATTTGTAGAACACATCAGTGAAAGTTTGGGGAAAATCAGACAATCCGTTCAAAACTTATGAATTTTTAAGAATATTTTTTAGAATATAATGTAACACACGTACAACGATATAAAAAAAATATAAAGAGAATTTCACAAAATTTTACTTTTTGAAAAAGTACACATTTCCTCGACTCATCACTGACATATATGTTAAGGGTAATATTATTCCCCCTCGCCTTCTGAAACAGGGAAGTCAAGTGGTCTTTTATTATGCGAAAAAAGTGAAAATATCTTGAATTTTCCTTATACTTTCTTTATATCGTTGTACATATATGTCACAAGCTGTAGTAGTCTTCTCATCCAGCAGTGACTGAGCAGAAAGTTAAAAAATTCATAACTTTTTAACAGTTTGTCCAATTTTCCTCAAACTCTTGCTGACGTGTTCTATTAATATTGCTGCATTCACTCAATCCACATGTCTATGAAGGTGAACTTGTCCTTTAATGCAGGTACATGGCAGTACACATTACTCTTAAATATTTAACGACCACAACCACAGCGGGTTGATAGATAGAGTTGCGACACCGGAAGTTCGCGCTGATTGGTCAATCCCTCAAAATAGTTCCCCCTGGTCGTATGATGTCGATAAGACCTTAGAAAACCGCGTACCCTATTATGACGCAAACAATGCATTCATTGTTATTTTGCTCCGTGGCTCGCGCAAAGTAGAGTTACGCGCTCCGCGCATGGGTTTTGCGCGAGAATGCAAAATAGCTTCCCCTCGTCGTCATAACAACAATAAAGACCCACAACCCGGGATTTTGAATTACAACAACAATTGTAAAGGAGTGGGACTACATGATTTTTCCGTCCTTACATTTTGACGTTCGCCCATCAACATCATCCAGGAGCGTTAAAACAACTCTGAAAATATTTCATCCTTTCCAGTTGTTTGCATCCGTTTCCTTGACTTCGACAGTAAGTACTCCTTTCTCTACTTCATTAAGTTTACATGATTGCCGTAAAAACAGGACATTTTTCTCAACAAGTCACACTCCCGTCGCAAGCAACAATGGTATCTCACACTGCCTCTGGGTCTGGGTACTGCGCGCCTATGTGAAAACCCTGTAGAAATAATTCGTCGACATCGACGACCAGGGGGAACTATTTGACGTGACCTTTGTACTCCAGTGTCGCAACTCTATCTATCAACCCGCTCTGACCACAACATATTAATTCATGCATTTTCTTACGTTTGAAACTTGATTTACACTTTGACAGCTAATATGTAATCTACCATACAAGGAATTACAAAATAACACTCACACACACACACACACGCACACACACACACACAAAACAAAACAAAACATGACAGCCAATTACCTGTAACAACGTTTTCCAAATTGACATCGCTTGAGTTTTTTCTTTCCAGTTTGTTTCTTCTGAGTTGTTGCAGCATCATCCTCCTCATCTCCATCACTGACATCATGATCCTTCCTTTTGGCATCAGTTTTCTTCCCCACATTTGTATTAGTTCTCTGATTCCTCTGGGGCACTACTTCCTCTTCCGACTCTTCCTCGCTGACGTCATGCTCCACGTAAGTCTGTTTGCCCCTTCTCTTGGTTTGTGCCACCGGCTGCGAGTTTGACGAAGATGAAGCTCGTCGCTTTGTTGGGCGGGGAACATAGAGTTCCTCCTCGCTCCAGTCTTCCTCACTGGTGTGAGTGTATTTTCTTGGACGACCACGCTTCCTTGGACTGCTCGCTTTACCTCTGGGGCTGTTCCTAGTTTTCTTCCTTCCCTAGAATGAAAAAAGCAACAACAAACAAATAAACAATCAGAAAATATCAATGATCTGCCTGACCTTTCACCAATGTGTTATACCCACTGTATCCACCAGAGATGTTGATTAATGAATTCTGAAAACCAATCACATACATAACATGCGCATACAGTATTGCACTAATCTTGGGGATAAATCAACTTGTGAGTTGATCAAGAACCTAACCAACACAAAGTAATCATCATCATTAGACAAGGTCCCCCAAAAAATCATCACACCTACTCAATTGAGATGTCATCAAACAGACCAACCTGAACCTTAAAAGAGGAATCCCAAACTGCATTTACCATTCGCTCCCTCTCATCTCTAAAAACCTACCAAAATGAGTATTTCTCTAGCAGAAAGCCCCATCCAAAAACCACATTCTACTTTCTTGATCACTACTTGATACAACGAGTTCTGCATCTAACCTTGCCCTTCTTCTGAGACTGTGACTGTGAGTCCATCTCCCAATCACTCCCATCGTCATCCATGTCAGATGCCACCCACTCCTCATCCAAGTCATCGTAGTCGTCCTCGGCGTAGGACGCCACCTTGGTGGTCCCTCGCTGGGACCTGGATGACTTGGACCTCTTGGGGGCGGGCTCCTCCTCGGAGTAGTCCTCGTCATACTCCGAGTCATCCCGCACTCGACTCCTCGACTTGGCTGGTGTCCTCGTGACTTGAGATTGTGACTTGCTGTTTCCCTTTGGCCTTCCCCTTCCCCGCTTTTGCGCTGCGTCTGACGCCTTGGCCTCCTTAGGTGCTGAAGGTAATATATTACATTACAGACAGTTTACCTTCAATTCACTCGGCACCTAAACGAGATGACTATCCTTCCAATATAACTCTATCCTTCCAATGACTATCTATCCTTCATATGACTATCCTTCCAATATAACATTTTCTTACAAGTCTATCATTCTTTTGTTGAATAAAGTTATTGACTCGTCTATTGAGCATATGGCCACAAGGAAATGCCGTGAAACATGGATGACCTCAACATTTACAAGGGGCAAATTCATAATTCAAACAAATGTCTTCTTCGATTTAAAAAGAAAAAAATAACCACAAACAGAATTTCATGTCCTTAGACCGGGGGAGGGAGCATTTTTATCTCAAAATGCTGCAATTCATGATATTCTGATTCTTCACACAAATTGCAGCATAGTACCTAGCGTAAAATCTGGTTAAAAAGGGTATTCCATTTATCCTATTCTTTCATTTCAGTACATTACCTGCTCTGGCTGGTGGCTGCTGCTTATTGACCTTCGCTGGTGCTGGTTCTTTGTCAGCTTTCTGTATTGCCGTCATCCATGACGGAAGTTTACGGTCTCTCTGGACTGGCAAGGCAACTTCTTTTCCTCCATCTATAACCACTGTTCCAGCTGCAGTTCTCTGTCACAGAAGATATGGTAAAGACATAGATATTTACATAACACTTGCCGTCCTTGAGGGGGATGCTGGAATATATTACTTGAGCTGAGACCAAGCCAGTCTGCTATGAATGTGTGCCAATATCATTATTGCTATCATCGCGGTCAATATTGAATGATTTATCCTTTAGAATTTAAGCCATATTCTCCTTTGTTTGGTAATACAATTGTACTGGTGAAATTTACAAAACAGCCGAAATAAGCACAGTACTGTACACTCATGGTAGCATTCCTCAAGAGACGTTGTGAGCCCGTACAGCTTACACACACTCTGCATGGCTTACACCAAAGAGGAATTAAAGACACTGTTACAAAAAGACACTGTTAACAGGGAAATGTATTTCATACCTTAGACACAGTTTAGTAAAGCATGACAAAAGAAAAAGCATTTGTTGGTTCAACGATGTGTGCTGTTGTATATCAGATTATAAGACTGTATGCTTATGGAATTGTAAGATTGCAGATTGTGAGGTAGGGATTAAAACTAGGAAGGCACTCAGAGTGCAGACCTCCACCAAGCAGCTCATTTCCACCCATACACACATGCTGAAAATCGCTCAATATGATAAAGAAGCCTTGTGTTTACCTCATCATATCAGCTCCTTCTGCGCGGCACCTTGAGCAGAGCATGCGCTTTAGTGCGTGTATGTAAACCTCAAATACGCGCAGCTTGAACTCCAAAGTTCATTGACCCTATTTGCCAAAAGATAAAAAATCCTTCAAAAATTCATAAAAATTCCAGAATCACTACCAAAATTTAATCATCTGTTTCTTGTGTCATTATCATCTTTTCCTGTAAGTTTCATCCAAATCTGCTCACAAATTTTTGAGTTATTTTGCTAAAAAACAAACAAACAAACAAACAAACAAACAAACAAACAAACAAACAAACAAACAAACAAACAAACAAACCAATGCCAACAAAAACATAACCTCCTTGGTGGAGGTAAATATCAAAACATGTCTGAATACACATCAATAAGGCACCTGTACTACATGTATATAAAATGATGTATTTACTGTAGAAAACTCTTCAGATTATAATATGGGACAGTATTCCTCAAGAATCAGATGCCCTAAAATGAGAGCATCACAACAAATCTATATGTTTTGCTGGTGAAGTTTGCAGGTCTCTGGCATGAACAATAAAAAACAGCATTTCTTTACCTGAATGCCTGCATGATCACCTTCCTTCTCTTCTTCCACTGCCACATCTGTCTTCTTTTCCTCCTCCTCCTCCTCCTCCTCCACTTTTTTCACTTCATCTTCCTTCTTGCTGGTAGCATCCTCCTCATGCTCCCTGTCTGCTGCAGCATCACTTGATCCATTTCTCCCCTCTTCTTCTGATTTCACATCTATTTTCTCCTCCTGGATTGGGCTTTTGCTCCTTCCTTCAGCGTTTGTTGAGATATCATTGTTCTCTTTTTGACGACCATCTACAATTAATAAACACAGAAATTCTCCCTGGTAAGTCTTAAAGGCTGTTAAAATACCTGTAACTGTCAAATATGACATTTCTGGAAGAATCATTTACATGGAAAAACAAACTACTGTTGTTCTCCATTTTCCAGAGCTTGAATAGAGCAAAATACATTTGGCTCTAGTTCTTATACACATTTCATCATGTTACTACATATGTAGCATTATCTCAACCCATCAAAGTGTCACAGTTTCATTGATTTGAATTTGTATAAAGTACTATATAAATGCACTGGATCTAGGCAAACTGTTGACCATAAAGTCAATTATGGTAACTCTAAGTCAAATATGGTAAATCTGCAAGTTCATAGATTTTTACTTTTTTGAAAAGAATTTTCTTTCATGTTCAGTTGCATCTTTATTTCTAATAGCTTCCTTTTTTTTTTTTTAAAACAAAATATCAGACATGATGGTACTATGAAGGATGCATGCTGCCTAGTGTTTGCAAACTAGGACCATTGTTAGACAGTGCCTTTGATAGGAAACTGTTGATAAGACTGCACAGATATCAGAACAGACTTCATACTGCCATTATTACGTTTAGCATGAGTGATGATTATCAAATGAACTTACCTGAAATGGGGTCATTCTGGCCATTTTCTTTCCTTGCATCATGTATTCCATTGTTTTGCTGTGGAGAAGAGAGCTTCAAGGGTGAGCCGTCGCCCAGTGTGTGTCTGAAAGAAAGAAAGAAAGAAAGTGATGAGAATGTTGAGTGCTACATTATCACAATGACCCTTAATGATCACATATTTACTGTACTCTTCTAATAATCTAAACGTATAGGGTACTAGTAGTTGATATTGTTTCATTTGCCATTACCAAGAAAGGACAAAATATTAGCAAGGATATTTCAATATACCTACTGTTTAAAATTTTATCAGTTTGAAATGGAGTCTTCTGTGAACCATATCAGTATGACACCTCAGTGTGGTCATAAATTGGAAATTATTTGAAGATTCTTTGGCACAGGTCAGCTGGAGCGATATTCCTGCCTAGATGAAACTAAAAGGGAATTTGATTTATTCTTGGCAAATATTGGCCAATCATGCTTGCTTTCATGCTTCTTGCTGAATATCTTCTATTCATTTGAATTGAGAATATCACACAGCAAATGTTGCATAATCAAATCCAAATGGGATATTGAAAGAACATTTCAATATGTACTGAACAAGTCATCATTAGTTAATTACACATATCTTCTGCAAACAAAAGGACTACTGTACAACGAGGAATGTTCGCGTGCATTTTAATTTCGCGAATTTTGCGAGCGCCAAGATTCGCGAAATTAAAATGCACGCGAAAGTTCTTGTCTACACTACATGCATTGAATGCTGGTGGCAGTTTGCGAAAATTCCATGCCACAAAAAAGGCCATCGGCACCAATTCGCGAAAAATTCACGCCGCGAATATATCATGTTTTACAGTATTCAAATACAGGAGATTACTATGTGGACTGTTAGCCTAAGCATATCTGACACTCCAATGCAAAGTCTGCTGTAAGAATATACGAATTGACCTGCTCATCGCTAGTCAATGACAAACATACACATTACCGGTATTTTGGTACATCTTATGAATTAGTATGAATTATCCAGTTCCACTCCACAAACCTTGGACTCTGGGTTTCTTGTACTATCGGTCTTTCATCAATGACAATTTCAAAGATGTGTTCATCTGGCGTCAGCGCGATACGGTCACCGTTCTTGAGATCCTGCCACTTGTCCTTAATGAGTGGTACCAGTTTACTTCCACCCTCCCGGCGAAAAAATGTGGGATTTGTGTGAATCTGTCAAATACAAAAGCAACAAGAGGTCTCTGTATTAACACTACTTGTTTCCATTAGCCTCCCCTTGTACTCCTTGTGACTATTATCATTCTGATACAATACCACTAAGTTTAGAAAAACCAGCGACCATTGTACTCACTGAGCTTGACAACATGCAAGTGTCTTCTTTCTACCTACTGCACTGAAGACTTGTGGTGGTGCTAAAACATGGTATGTCATAATCATGTACAATAATATTTTGCAAACTCAATCTGTGGAACATAGTTTAATATTGCTCCAACATTTATCCGTATTCACCACACATAGTAGCCACAGAACTATTAGCCAGGCATGCAAATGGGGTGTGACAACTGTAGTGGCTACATGTGGAAGTCTTAGCTGTGATCTTTGCATCTCATAGAAATCTTTGCATAGAAAGACAAACTGTGCACATGAGAGACAAGTCATTATTGCACACAAAAGTGGTCGTATAGCTCACTGTGTTTCAGAAGATTTCAACAAACAATTTTAAAGATCCTACTGCATGTATCAGGCACAAGACCTACCAAAGTTATTGATAGCTACAGGGTCTCTCGATGCCAGAGACTGAATCATGTGTACTTTGGACTTTGGCAAGCATCTCAAATGGAATATGGGAAATCAAATCCATGTCTTATAATGATTCAGCATGCTGTAACCCTGGGGTATCATCATACAGTACCCACAGCTACAGCATTGTGAAGTGACACATTGTGCTCTTGACAGTACAGTGACACAGTGCTATCATAGCAGCACAGTGACACAGTGCTAGCAGAGCAGCCGAAGTTTAGTGATTGGGGCTAATGATCCCAATGTTAATTCATCCCTGCTATGACGTGTTTAACATAATTACAGTAAACAATTTTTTTTTAAACAATAAAACGTTTTACACTATATAATATAGTGTAAAACGTTATTATAAGTTTCGCCAGTATATTCAGACAGAGACCGATTTCATACACAAATTTGACCAAAAATGTTTGAATTTTTGTATATGAACTAAAAATTAATGCATGGTGCCAGGGTACTGGTGCTGCTGCAGTTGAGCGCTGCTGCTGAGATGCACATATGCATGTACTGGTACTCCCTAGATACTGCCACTATAGTGGCAGGGCATTAGCATTGCACTGTTTAGTAATGAGAGTGAGAGAGAGAGAGAAAAAAAAATCACATTACAGGATTTATGTGATGCATCAACATCCATTTACTGCTGTGTTAAGATTACTAACACAACATAATCTTTTTGCACAAAGCACTTCAAATCACTTTCTTCCTCTTGTTGGTAACCCTGGGTACATACTTCCACAAAATGGTGAATTTTAGTTTGTACACTGGGGTACTAAACATCACTATCAACATCCATAAACGGAAAATCTGTTTGCTTACAAATCCCTCCATGCTTCTAGTATACAAGTACAACTTGGTTCACATTTTGAGAATGGTTTGTATTTTATACATACATTGATGGTATCAGAAAAAATGTGGTTGGAAGACATGAGCAAAAGCGTTCTTACTGGCATTATTTTCACTTTGCCATCTTCCACCTCAAAAACAGCATGATTCCTTGACACTCGTTTGTCTCCAATCTGTAAATCAAAAAGAAAGTAATCAAGTGAGGAATAAAAGAAATGCCGAGGCCTTGTAACATAACATCTTAGAAACTTGTGACACTGTCAATACATTTGATCCCTATTTAATCAAAACTACATTTCTGGGTGAGTGGATCACAACTGTTTGATACATGTAGGTTAGGTTATAAAGAGTTCCATGGAATATATACATTTTATTTTAGTACCGGCAATTTATTTATTTCATCAGACATAGAGGAATGTACTTAGCTAGAATTGTAGAAATATGCATGACTAGGCTTACAGTTTTTGTAAATCAAACCATTTTCTTTTATTCCAAAGAACTTCCGCAGAAATGCTGAAACTTAGTTAGATAGAGCAGTACAGTCATTCAAATAATGGAACAAAAAAACTAAACAAACAACACGACACATCAAATGTAAATCAATGTAAAACAAATCAATCTCTGACATACATTACATTGTACAGCCCTACCATTTCACTATTACTGAGACAGTTTTGGTTCCATTTTCTTCTGTTTTGGGGGAAGAGAATGTGAAATTTAAACTTTACATAAACCTTTTGCAGCTGAAATTCAAGGCACAAGTATAATGGCATAAAATCATTAGACTACAGAGTACTAGCATGCTATGACGAGCTTTATCAGCTTAAGAAATTCACAAGCTGGTGGTGATTTTAATCTAAGAAAGATCGTTTACGTACCGTACACCTTTTGCAGCTGAAATTTGTGGCACAAGTGTAATTTGGCAAAAAATCATGAGACTAGTGAGTGCTAGTTTGTTATGATGAGCTTTATCAACTTCAGAAATTCACTTGTAAGCTGGTGGTGGTAATCTAAGAAAGAGTGTTTATGTACTCCCCACTAATTTTGCCATACCGGTACCACTCTACAAACCTACCCTTGTAGCTTACGCATTTAACGCATGGATGCATGCACATTTGGCAAGTAATGGGGACAGACAGTGTGCATTTAATACTAATAGCAGGGGGTACATATGGAACTCAAGTCTTGCATCATTCTCACCCTATCTATTTCAAAATACAATATATTAGGCCTTAGGTTAGGGTCTACCCTAACACCAAGATAGATCCTTGTCATTTGATTGGTTGTTTGCTATTGATCATTTGTCCCGTTTTGCCGTTTTTGACGTCATCCTTCGTGCAATTGTGGCTCCATATACAGTGCAATCTTACATCTTTACGATTTGCTCCATTGCACACACGCTGAGAGCCCGGCACACTACTGTACACCAGGGCTGCCAACTCTCACGCATTGAGCGTGAGACTCACTCATTTTGGTCCTTTCTCACGCTAAAACTTTATTTCATTTGCATGCATTTCTATTGATCTCACTCATTTTGACTCCTAAAATTATAGCATTGGCCTATATGGGAGTCTCACTCTCAACTAGTTTCCAGTGTTGGCAGCCCTGCTGTACACATGTAAAATGCTTGCGTTTACAGTGTGTATGCGACAGCGCGCTAACGTAAAGTGCTCAGTGAGCACTCTGTCGATCTCAGATTCTCTTGTTTCTAAATTAATAAAACATAAATGACAAGGATCTGTTTTAGGCGTTATACAAAACAAACAAACAAACAAACAAACAAACAAACAAACAATTCTGTCCATTTGTGCAATGGACAGAATATTTCATGAGGTGAAAAGATGAAATCTTTGATCTATCTTTCACCTCATGACATATTCTGTCCATTGAAATTATTGCACATTGGCATTGCACTCGTCATATGAAAACATTCATTTCTGTATTATCTATACCTGGGTAGGCCCACTAATGTAGTGCCAGTGAATACTTGTGATTGCAGTCTGGAGACATACACCACTGCACTAACAGTTAGTTAGACGTCTACGTCTACTAGAGTTACAACCAGTGGTACTGTCCAGTGCTCTTACAAAATATAAATAAATAAAAAAATTATATATGTTCCCACACCGGGAATCGAACCCGGGCCACGGCGGTGAGAGCGCCGGATCCTAACCACTAGACCATATGGGATGCGACACATTTACTTTGGGCACAAATAGGTATGCATACATGAACTGATATGTCCGAATTTGTACTCACACTGAAGAAGGCTCCTCTTCCGATATTTGTTTTACCCAAGGGAAGTAAGATATTTGTCCCCCCACTTTTGACTGGTTTCAGCTCGATTCCAGACATCTTGCGTGAAAACCACTAATCTATATCTGAAAAGACGGATGACTTTTGCGGTCACTGGAACTGACTTTCCGTCGGGCGCAGGTCGCTCGTTCGTGTTCCCCTTCGTGGGTACAGCCACAGGCCCTGATAATGCTCGAGTGCCGATTGTACTTCACTGCACACCGCAGCACGTTCTGCGTTTCACTGTTGTGTTGGCGGTGTGCACAATCTTTCTTTACTGTAAGTGGGTAGAAGAAAACAGAACCAAATATATCAGCCGTGCAAGATATGCTCTAAAAAGCGCATATTCCGTAGATCAGAATTTGAAGCCAAATCTGGGTTACTTAAAGATATGAAGTACACTGTCATTAACAGCATATCACTTACGGAAGTATTAGTTACAGGTCCATTGTTGTGGCGAGAAGGCCTGGAAAAAGCATCAGATTGCGTCCCTTTATTTCGCTGCTGCAATGCAGCACCGTGCCCATATAGTTACCTATTTTGAGGCAGCGAAATGGCATAAATCTACCCCCCCCCCCCCCCCCTTAGATTGCGAAGTTGACCTTCAACGTGCAGTCTTCTTTCTTTTTTTAATCTTTTTTTTCAGTGAACTGCTTTGCTCCATGAGCTCCGAGTGCACAATGGCGGATAGCGGTGGGGTTCAGGGATATAATTCACTTGTCTGGCTTTTTTCTTAAATCTCTTTTTTATTATCATTGTTGTCATTTAGTAGGGGCCTATTTTTGTTTTTGTTTTTGTTTTTTGCTTGTCAGTCATCTTGGGGAGTAAGTGACTGCAAAAATGTGAAGACAACAGCAAATCCACACTAATGCACATTGCAAATAGTTTTTTAAGTTTTTAAGGGGGATCGACGATTTGATTTGATTTGATTTGATTTATTGGTTTCTGTATCATCATTGTACATACACATTCATAACAAACATGAATATAAGTTGCATTTTCTTCTTCATTGCCTTTGTACAACGTACAGCAAGAGTACAACAAAACATACAACAATGAATAATACAGAGGGGCTACAGCATAAGCGTAGCTTGATTGGCGTGCAGCCCCCGTAGCATGATATTATAATATACATCGGAAGGGGAATAACGACTCGCATAGAGATAGGATAGTTGAAAGGAGAAAGGGAAAGGAGAGGTTTGTCTGCTTTCACTAAAGGTTTATACAAAATAAAATCACCTGTATCACTGATTAGCAAGGCATGACAAAATATTTTCTCACCGAGGTACAAGTGAACAGTGATACAGGTCATATGGTCAGTTACATAATTATTATTACATAATAAATCAAATGCGTTGATATTTCTGCGAAAGAATTTAGTGTATAATACATTAACAATGACAATGGAATTACTGGCCAGAAAGCAACATTGTTTTTACAGCTTTCCTAAAAGAATACATGGACTATAAACTTCGAATTTCAGAAGGAAGAGAATTCCAAACATCGGGTCCGGTGTGTCTGACAGATTTCAGAGCCATCACTGTTTTGGGATCATATAAATGAAACTTATCAGATTGTCTTGTTGGATAAGAATGTATGTCCTTGTTTAATTGAAAGAGTGAGTAGAAAGAAGATGGCAACTGACCATTAAGCGGAACATAAAAAGTGAGTTTTGCAAAAAATTAATGTCATTTACCTCAAAGGGGAAGGCTAGTAACTGATCAGTGGGAATCAGTGGAAATGCTGGGAGATGATTGTTCCAATCCTTATGGGATTCATTCAAGAGTACATTATATATCTATTGTTGTGTGAAACTCATTTACTTCAGAATGGTCTCTATTCGAGTAATGTGCAGTTTAATGTTTCCAGGTAAGCGTCAGTGACGGGGCATTAAACTGCACATTACTTGAATATGAGACCATTCTGAAGCAAATAATTTTCACACAACAATAGATATACAATGTACTCTTGAATGAATCCCATAAGGATTGGAACAATCATCTCCCAGCATTTCCACTGATTCCCACTGATCAGTTTACTAGCCTTCCCCTTTAAGTGTTTTTAATTCTGCGAATAAAGGATCTGAATGGTCTCGATAACCTGAGTTGGTGCATATACGTAGCTTTCTTTTGTAAAAGTAATATACTATCAATGTGGCTTTTTGAAGTTGCCCATACAATGTTGCAATAAGAAATATGCGATAATATAAACGAATTATATAACATGAATAAAATATTCTGAGGGACATAATACTTTAACTTCTGGAGTATACCAACATTACGAGACACTTTATCAGAGATATATTGTACATGAACATTCCATTTCATATTTTCATTCATATAAATTCCGAGGAATTTGATACTTTCTTTTTGTTCCAATGATATACCATCCACCATTATTCCAATGTTGCATTATAGAATATTTATATATATTTAGAATATAGAATATATAACATTATAGAAATACATACAATTTGTCTTTTCCAGATTGAGTGATAATCTATTACTCTTAAACCACATGGATAATTTCGGTAATTCAGTATTGAGAGTTCTTTGGAGCGAATGAAAATCAGGATTGGAACAGAATACATTGATGTCATCAGCAAACATTGCAGTGACTTATAGGGAGAGGGGGAGGCGGAGAGGGGGAGGGGGAGATCGGGGACTCTGGGGAGATGGGGAGGGGGAGGGGAGGAGGGAGAGGGAGTGGGAGGGAGGAGGCCAGGAGGGGAAGGGAAGGGGAGGGGGGGGGGGGTTCAACCGCATATTATCCACTTATGAACAAATGGGTAATGCTGAACTTAGGTTAGAAAAATTCAATAAAATACCGCGTACAAAGAAGATCGGAGACCTTTCTTCATGGCTGACATGACTGTGTCAAACAATGTAATTATATAAAAACTATTAAAAACTTTGGAAAAATATAAATTGAATTTTACGTTTGAAAAGATCCCCTCCTGTGATAACTAGACCGCACCCGCTTGGTTATACTTCGCTCCTTCAGAAACGGTCCATATATTGCACCCCCTCCCATGCATTAAAATCTTTGTTGCGCATCGCTGTACATTTTTACGATGCAAAGTTACCCAATGTGAATCCAGTTTTTATCATCTCAGTGGGCTATGTTTCAGTTTAGTGCTGCTAGGAAACTATAACGTGATACTTATATAGAGGCTTTTATTCTATACTGCATGGGATGTACAGTGTAGGAAACCTTTGCATTAAGATTAAAGTATAAAGAAGGCATCATTTTTGAGAGTCTCGATATCTATCGATAGAGATCGAGCTGACCATTACTGATCATAATACAGCTATTTTTTGCCAAGTCCATTTCTTCATTATCTTCACAAGTGTTGTATATCATAGTGCAGTGTTATTTTTTGACGAAAGAACCAAACATTCCACGGAGAAAATGCCGACTTTGTGAAGAATATTTGCACGTTCAAGCGGATTCAGAGAGTGACCACTATGATTTGTGCCACCCCGTATCATAGTCCCACCTGGTGCAGCGTACGTCCACTTCTCATCCCACACCTGAACTATATACTACGACCATTTTCTGTTCCAAGGTTGATTATCTAGAGAAGGTACTGTATCATTGCTGCAATATTTGATTCCTTATTGAATAATTCCCTCTCATGTTTGAACTATGTGGTAAACATCGGTCGATCTCTCCGCGAAATGTATCATCTTGGACATGTTGTGGTAACGGTCGGCGTGAAATATGATACTTGTGAATTACCGTGATTACCAAATTTGCAATGACGCAGAATGAAACCCACACATTTCACTTATTGTTATTTTTGACTGACCCTCAGCTTGTCTGATTATCTGCTTCTTCATCATCATATCTTGAAATATTCTCTATTCTTCTTCTTGGAACATCGCCTAACATCCGGAAAAAAAATCCGGGAAAAGTTCAGGATTTGATGATGTTGATGGTGAAGTAGTTAAAGGGGTAATCGATGCAATAATTGAACCATTAATTTATGTTTTGAATTTGTCTTTTTCTAACGGTATTGTACCTGATAAGTTGAAAATAGCCAAAGTGATTCCTGTTTTTAAAAAAGGTGACTCTCAAGTTTTCAGTAATTATCGACCCATTTCAATTCTACCTTGTTTTTCTAAAATCCTCGAAAGAGTAATGTATAATAGATTTTATAAGTTTTTATTGTCCAAAAATGTTTTATATCCGAGTCAGTATGGTTTCCGAAAATGTTTTTCAACTGAAATGGCTATCACTGAAATACAAGACCGAATAGTCAATGAAATAAATGTTAATAAAAGTGTAGTAGGAATATTCATGGATCTTTCAAAGGCTTTTGATTCTCTTTCCCATTTTATTTTATTAAAGAAACTAGAGTATTATGGTATTAGAGGTATTTGTTTGAAGTGGTTTAAGTCTTATCTCTCTGGTAGAATGCAATATACTGTTTTTGATTCTGTTTCTTCTGATTTTAAAACGATTTGCACCGGGGTCCCACAGGGGTCGATTTTAGGTCCTTTGCTTTTTTTGCTTTATATCAATGATATTGTTAATTCTTGCCCTGATTTTGATTTCATTTTGTATGCTGATGACACCACTATTCTTGCTTCACATAGTAATATAGATATTTTATATGATATTGTGAATAAAAATGTGTTTAAAATTGTGAAATGGTTTCAGTGCAATAAACTGTCATTAAATGTAGATAAAACTAATTATATGTTATTTCATAAGAAGAAGGGAAATGTGCAATTCACAAATGACATAAAAATATATGGAAAGCCAATAACTCGATGTAAATCAGTTCAGTTTTTTGGTATTATTCTGGATGAAAATATTGACTGGCGTGAACACATAGAAAATGTATGCAGAAAAGTTGCGCAGTTTGTAGGTGTTTTAACTCGTTTGAAGTTTGAATTGCCATCTTTTGTTTTATTTTCTCTTTACAATTCGTTTATATTGCCTCATTTGTTGTATTGTAATGTCGTATGGGGAAACACTTTTAATTCCAGACTTGATAAGTTATTCAAATTACAAAAGAAAGCAATTCGTAATGTTACAAAATCTTCATATTTAGCTCACACTTCTCAGTTATTTAAACGATTGAATACACTTAAGCTGCACGATATAAATAAACTTCAAATAATTTCTTTCATGCAACGCTTCCACACAGATACACTCTCTCCTTACATCATGAATATGTTCACATTAAATTCAAATATACACACTCATAACACACGGAGCTGCAATAAAATTCATCAATGGAAATGTCCCCGTACGAAATTAAAACAAACTCTTCGTCATACAGGACCAGTTTTTTGGAATGCAATTATTAACCCAGATAATTATAATAAGCAACATAATAATTTATTTAAGAAGCAGTATAAAAGACATCTTTTATCTTTTTATTAAGATTACATTGATGTATCTAATAATTCTTTCTATGTTCATATCGTTTTTTGTTTTTTGTTTTGTTTTTTTGTGTCTGATGTTCTTTTGTGTATCTTCTGTATAAAACTGATTTATGATTTTTGAAAACAACTTTGATTCCAATTCTACACGATTTGTAACAACGGTGTATGCGCGCCTACAGGCCTTATTGGCTTTTTATGTGTACACCATTTTCCATTTTACTTGTTGCCTTTTGTATTCTGGAACAATTCATGACTGTAATTCTGATGTTGTTGTTGTGGTTTCTTTTACATGTCATTGTTGTTTATGTTCATCTGTAACACCGAATGCTTCATGTTGTTTTTATTGTGATTGAAATGGAAATAAACGAATTGAATTGAATTGAAACTAGAAATGTCGCTATGGCGACTGGTATGCCTCCGCCGTAATGCATGATTCTCCTAATAGGTCTATAGTACATGTGGACATTGTGTGATTACATTTTCACAAAATTGGCAAAATATTAAAATGACATATTTGTCACAAATGTATCGAATGTTCACCTTCCTTGACCTATGTTTAATTGGATGAATAGGAGATCATGTATTTGGGGATTTAAGAACTTTAACTTCGACTTTGACCCTTTCATAAGTTTACACACTTGAGTAATTTTCAAGGTATGGAGAAAAAGTGCAATTTCTGTATTGAACAGTAAATTGTTATCATTTTCATCTGGCCTTTGATTCATAAGAGAATCACTGTCAGGCAGAACACACATAAATATATACTAAGTTTAAAGATAACTTGAGCCACTTCCGAGATACGGAAAAAAAGTAAGTTCAGCACTTTCACTTGCTCTTTGACCTTTTGACCTTTGACCGTCTTGGCAAAAAAAAAAAATCCCTGAGAATCTCTAGTGAGTTGTACATGCATACATCAAGTTTTAAAAAAAATAATCCTGCTGGCATTGCATAAATATAAGGAAAATAGTAACATTTTGAAGTATTGCCCTTGACCTTTGACCCCTGACCTTTGACCCCATGAACCCCAAATTCCCTAGATAACCACTGCCAGTCAGTACATGCATATATACTTTGTTCCAAAAAGATACCTTGAACAATTTCCAAGATACAGAGAAAAAAGTGAAATTTTAACATTTTACTTGACCTTTTGACCTTTGAACTTTTGACCTCATGGCCCCAAACTTTCACCAGAGAATCTTAATTGCGTAATACATTTATACACTAAGTTTCAAGAAAATATCTTCAGGCATTGCATAGATATGGGGGAAATAGTGAAATTTTAAGCATTTGACCTTGACCTTTTGACCTTTGACCTTGAGCATGTGCAGCCAAAAGTTGATAGGCACAACTTCACCCCCTAATACACATACATGCCAAGTTTCATTAGGATACCTCAAAAGGTTTTGATAGTTACCCTGTCCACAAAATTCATTACGGACGGACGGAAGGACGGACGGAAGGACGGACGGACGGAAGGACGGACGGAAGGACGGACGGACGGACAACCCGAAAACATAATGCCTCCGGCACCACTTCGTGGCGGAGGCATAAAAAAAAAAGATGTAAGATGCATGGCGAAGGCGTCGTGACACGTTAATCAATGTCTGCTGGTGTGTAAGATTATCTCGAGCGAATAATAATAGGGAGTGAAGAAGTGGGCAGGGATAGGGTCAATATGGATTTCTCCCCTTTTTTTTTCAATCGCCTTTTATATAAGTGTCATCCGCACTTGTCGACTTGCGTCGATCAAGACAGTGTGAACGTCAAAATGTACACTTTTTACCCATAATCACCTGTATCAGTTTCAGATTATACAAGAATAACTGTTTCTAGAATAAGGAATTTTCTCTGGAAGTCGTAAGAAGCGGCATTTCTAACTCAACACGACAGTGTTTTACAACAAAATCGATGAACTTTGTGCATTCAAGAAGGAAAAGCTCAGAGTTCTGTATAAAGGCGTCGTCATGGCACAAAATAATGTGTTTATTTCTGCCACCACGCATCATGAATGCGCTCTAGAGCACGGATATTCCCTGCTAATATAGGCCCAAATGTGTGGCGAAATTCTCTCCCGTATAACTTTTCTCTCCACGCGGGTTGAGTCCATTTAGGGTTGTCCTTAAATGCGAGCTATTACATACCGACGACGTTAATATCTCACATAGGCAACTTTGTATATTTTTGTCTCACAACAAACCCACACCTGTATTTGCGGCCGAACTTTAAATCACTCACATTATGGTGCAATACGTATTGATGATGATGGCGAAGATGACGACCTCTATGACGATGTTGTGCAGATGATGATGAAATGATGATGACTATTGTCGTCAGTGTCAGTAATGACATCATTATTTGTTATATTTGCATACTATCATTGTTCTCAATATGATAAAAGGGATGATAGAGTTTTGGTTGAGAGGGGATTCATATTTTAACTTTTTTGCGAGATAATTAGAAATCATTTATATGAAAATTAATATTAAGGAGCATACAATATTCTTAGGGGGATGAAAAGTTTATTTGATGAAAATCGGGTATGGTTGAGATATCCAAAAACAAAGTAAAACAAACTGGTCCTGATTAAAGGTGGAACCCACCTTTTATGAGGACGTCTATATATACATGTATATGTACATGTATAGATATTCATATTCATATTATGATATTCTACATGACACAATGGAGGAAGACGTTATACATCTGTAAAAGCGGACTTTTTCGCGGTGTTGAAATTTTCGCGCATTTCGCGCAACCAGAAAGTTGAGAAACTAGCGCGAAAATAAAAGTACGCGAATATTTTTGCTTGCCATATGTTCTAGTAGTTGATATCTTGATTCCGCGGCATCAGAAACACACGAAACTCTTCTTACCCGGCTGAGCGTGAAAAATTAGTCTCGCAAAAATATCCACTTTTCAGGGTAGCAGGGTAGACAACCTTTGTATTTCATGCACTATCAATCGCAATCTGGTCAGAACTATTTCTTTTTTTATAAGGCATTATGAAAAAGGTAAGGAAGAAAGTCATCATTATGTAATGCTTGTAAAAGGATAGAAAATGTTTTTTTTTTTTTTCAAGATCAAGAAAGGGTTGACCATTCTGTTACTGTATTGACCGCTAAAATGATAAAAAGGTAAAACGGCATTACAGGAACATATATACACGAATGATTACAGCCCGATCAACGGAGTTTGTGTGCAGCCACAATGATCTCCCTCTCAAAATCTTAACAGAAAATTTAAAGATATGTGATTCAAATTAAGTTTTGTGGAATTTTATGTATATTCTCTCTACATCTTTACCCTATCTGTCCTCCTGTGACATCACGCAATATTGTAGTCTTTTTATCCAGCGATGGCGGGACATACATTTAACCCAAACTTTAGGAATTCACAACTTTTCAACAGATTGTCCGATTTTGCCAAAACTTCCTGATGGGTAATTCTGCATTCACTGAATGCTCATGTATAATTATTTGGTGTATTTGAGGTACTAGTGTACTAACTAAATCCCCCTCAAACAACTTTCCACCTGTGCACAGTCGACTCGAGGAACTGCAACCTTTCACACAGACTGGTGTAATATCCTGGGTATCAATTTTGCTTGTACTACATTGCGCGTCCAATGCGGGCGAAGGTTCTCAATGATGGGGTTTCACTCCAGGGAAAAAGCTAAGTAACGTGTGTCTCTGCACAATCACTTCCTGTTTTCATTCGTTCGTCGACGTGTAAAAATGGCTGCGTCCAGTGGGCCCGGCGGGACGAAAATTATTGTGTGTTTTGTGCTTTTACATGTACTTGCAGTCAATGCTGAATTCCCAGAAAAGGTGTTATGTGCAGATGCCAACTGCAGAGGTAAGTTTCGCTTCTTTAGTAGAATTTGTGTACTATTCCCTCAATATTTACAATAACACAAACAGCGGTGGCTTTTCTACATGTCGTAAACGTCAACGTGTTTTTATAGTGCTACGGCGCGGCGTACACGGTCGCGGTATACCGGTAGCGTAGGCCTATACCAGTCCGGGAAACCCGCTCATGAGGACCACCCCCGCGTACGAGGATGGTCCCTCCTCATGAGGACCTCCCCCCGCCTCATGAGGCCCCCCGGGGAACGCCTCATGAGGCCCCCCATTCACTTCTTATTCATCTCACATCTGACGTACAAATTGTCGCAACTTTGCACGGTGATATTTTGTTACACACACATGTCCACTATCCATGATGAAAAGAAGAAAAAATCCTGTCTGTTTTTTTTTTTCAAAAATCGAGTTTTAATCAACCGATGCAGAGCGCCCATCAAAACACGGGCGCCAGCGCGTTCGCACAATGCAAGACTGCCGCACCTAGCGGCCTGATCCGACTAAATATTTTCGATGCTTTTTTCTGCGGCTCTCACCTCTCCGCGCACGAATCAGCCTCGTGAAGCTGAAGTCTGACATATTTTTACACAAATTCGTAACGAGAAAAATTAAATCAGTACTAACCTGATCTTGTCCATATATTGCAAATTACTATTCCACACTGATAGAGTAGGTGGGTAGATGACATACTCCAGTTTGTTAGCAAAATAATCACTTTGTAGGTATGACGAGTTCACTTTCTTCGTCAATTCCGCCCACGATTCCGCCGTTTGGGCGCTTTTTCTGGAATCATCCCGCGACGCGACGTCGCATCACATCACGCATCCAGCACATACCAGACTGGTATGTGCTGGATGCGTGATGTGATGCGACGTACGTCGCATCGCGGGATGATTCCAGAGAAAGCGCCCAAACGGTAAGCGGGCGGCGGAATCGTGGGCGGAATTGACGAAGAAAGTGAACTCGTCATACCTACAAAGTGATTATTTTGCTAACAAACTGGAGTATGTCATCTACCCACCTACTCTATCAGAGTGGAATAGTAATTTGGAATATATGGACAAGATCAGGTTAGTACTGATTTAATTTTTCTCGTTACGAATTTGTGTAAAAATATGTCAGACTTCAGCTTCACGAGGCTGATTCGTGCGTGGAGAGGTGAGAGCCGCAGAAAAAAGCATCGAAAATATTTAGTCGGATCAGGCCGCTAGGTGCGGCAGTCTTGCATTGTGCGAACGCGCTGGCGCCCATGTTTTGATGGGCACTCTGCATCGGTTGATTAAAACTCGATTTTTGAAAAAAAAAACAGACAGGATTTTTTCTTCTTTTCATCATGGATAGTGGACATGTGTGTGTAACAAAAAATCACCGTGCAAAGTTGCGACAATTTGTACGTCAGATGTGAGATGAATAAGAAGTGAATGGGGGGCCTCATGAGGCGTTCCCCGGGGGGCCTCATGAGGCGGGGGGAGGTCCTCATGAGGAGGGACCATCCTCGTACGCGGGGGCGGTCCTCATGAGCGGGTTTCCCGGACTGATACTATAGCACGTTAGGTTAGTACAGTAGATCACAGATTCTTTTACTCGATACTGATCACCGCAGCTGCACTGCACTGTGCACCGTTCTGTTACGTTCTGTATCATGTAATTATGTACGACTCGAGAGCAAAGTCGGGCTTTGCAAGCAAGATGAAGGATAGGCGGCAAGCGCCTTTCTTACTGTTTAGCTCGTAATTAAGTATCCCTACTGACAAGAATTCATGAAAATTTACTTCTTGCCCCAAGGCTAATTCGGCCTACGGACCATCATAGGAGGCATGCCATAGATCTATTGTACTACTAGTCTAGTTCATGCTATTGGCAGTCAGACCGCAACACCCTGAAAAGCCTTCGCATTTACTTCTAAATTTACTTCTACTTCTACGAAGATACTCAGCAGGATCCATAAGTCAGGATGTAGTGCTAAGGAGTTTAACTTAGGTGCTCATTTGCAGTGCATGCTTGTTGGTGCAATTAAAATATATGGTGCGAGTAAAAATCCAGTTCCTCAGTCTAGATGCTGAGTGGAAGAGCTCCCTTGAAGGCCTCCAATGAAGTGGCTTCAAGGGCGTTTTTAGGAAGCCCATTCCAAGCAGTTACTGTACGTGGAAAAAATGAGTTCCGATAGAGTTGGGTTCGGGTAGGAATTGCCAGCAACTTGTTTGGATGGTACTGTCGTGTGTTGCTAACAATCATGGGTGATGTGTAGTGCTGTGCATTGATGGCTGCCATGTTAGTTGTGCTGAATCTTGTACATGAGGAAGAGGCTAGCAGCATTTCTTCTCCTCTCCAGACTTTCCCATTTAAGTCGTTCAATCATGGCAGAGACACTGTCTGGACGGTAATACCTCTGGAGGGTGAATCTTGCTGCTCGTCTTTGGATGGCTCCTATTTGAGAAATGTGTTTGTTTGTATGTGGGTTCCAGACTGAGCTGCAGTATTCTAGGTGTGGTCTCACTAGGGAGAAGTATGCTTGTTGGCGGATCCTTGGCGAGGTCTTTCGTAGGTTTCTGCTGACTAGTCTTAGCATCCGATTGGCCCGGGATGTGATATTGTTGATGTGACTTTGCCAGGATAGGTTGGATGAAAAAGTTAACCCTAGATACCGGAGATCTGGTACAGATGCAAGGGGAGTGTCTCCCAGGGTGTATGTATTTCTGATGGCTTTGTGACGAAGGGTGAATGTGATATGATAACATTTCTCCGTATTCAATTTCATCTGCCATGTATCAGCCCATGTGAACAGCCGGCTGAGATCTTGTTGTATTGCCTGACTGTCATTGAGGTCACTGATAGGTCGGTATATGAGGCAATCATCTGCAAAGGGTCGGATTTTGGAAGAGGTCCCATCTACTATATAATTAATGAAAGATATGAAGAGAAGTGGACCGAGGACCGTACCCTGCGGTACCCCAGATGTGACTGGTACCCATTCAGATGACTCTCCGTCAACTACAACCCGTTGTGACCTTTCCGTGAGAAAAACTTTGATCCACTGAAGGAGGCTGTCATGGATCCCATAATGCTGGAGTTCCCGAGAAGGCGCTCATGGGGGACATGGTCAAAGGCTTTGGAGAGGTCTAGAGCAACTGCATCAATCTGCTCTTTTTGATCCAGAGAGCATGCAATGTCTTGTGATGTGATAATTAACTGGGTCTCACATGAATGGCCCGGGCGGAAGCCGTGTTGTACATCATTCAGAATGTTGTTTTTGTCATAGTGATCCATGATGTTGGTGAAGATTATATGTTCAAGCAGTTTTCTGCAAATGGATGTGATTGATACAGGGCGGTAGTTGGAGGCCATGCTCTTGTCACCTTTTTTGAAGATGGGAGAGATGTTTGCAAGACGCCAGTCAGATGGCGCCATTCCTGTGTCCAGGGACTGCTGGAAGATGAAGGCGAGGATCGGTGCAATGTCCTCAGCATGGTATTTCAAGATTCTATCCGGTATGCCGTCTGGTCCTGTTGCTTTGCCTGCATCTATGGCTTTTAGTAGCTTGGCAATACCTTCCACGGAAATCTCAATGCGGTCCATGGATGGACAGGTAGGCTGTCCGAGATCTGGGATGTTTGTGCGATCCTCCATGGTGAAGACAGATTGAAACTGGTCATTCAATACTGTTGCCTTTCCCTTGCTGTCTGAGATAAGCTGCTGACCATGTGTAAGAAATGCAATACCGATTGACTCTGGCTTTCTAGATTTAATGAACTTCCAGAAGGCTTTGTTGTTCTTGTCTGCTGGAGAGAACATCTTGTTTTGATAAGTCCAGTAGTTATGCCGAAGTTGACTCGTAAGCTCTTTTTGGAAATTCTTGTACTTAAGCCAGTCATCTGATGTTTTTGAGGCTTTAGCTTTGTTGTACATCTTCTGTTTTTTCCTGATCCCTCTCTTCAAGGTGTTTGTGATCCAAGGGTTGGTTCCTTTCTTTCCAGACATCTTTGACAGTATGTGTTTATCCATGAGGTTGCTGATTTCCGTCCTAAAGGAGTCCCAGTTTTGCTGTACAGATCTGGAACCTGGGCTGCTATTCAGGAAAGTAGACTGGAACTTGAGCAGATCTGCCTTCAAGCTGGCTGTGTCAGCTTTGCTGTACAGGAATACCTTTCAAGCCTTCCTCGTATTTATCGTACGCGTATGCATGGACCTCGCAGACATGAATACGTAATGAGCTGGAAGACCACATGTTTAGAGTCCCTGTAAATCTAAATGACATTACCAATCTACATGATATATACCTCGATAAAAAGCTGAAAAGTTGTACTTTGATGACATCCGACCACTTGAAAGGTTGTGACATATGAAATATACTGAACAAGGAAATTATAAAACATAAAATTTGCATATTTTTCATTTTTCTTATGGGGTACATTAGAACAATGAAATAAATGTGGACCAAAATGGAAGAGGTATGAAATGAAAGAGGAAATATCATACTATGAAAATATAATGACTTCATGTGGACTCATTCTTGGAACGGGTTAGGTAATCGAATAAATCATTGCGTTGTACAATTAATTTTTGACGAGATTTCAGTTTGCCGCGAATACGCGTTTCTGATTGGTTAATTGCCCTCTGAGTGGAGAGTTGAACGGTGCGGAAGGACACTAAACGTGTACTGTACATACAGGAATACTCTGTGTGTAGATGAAAGTATAGGACCCTATGTGTGTGTGTGTGTGCACGCGCACGATGTATGTATACACGCTCGGGCTCAGGCAACTGCAACTAAGATCTCCACGTAAACAACAAGAACAACACTCCACTCTGATCGACAGCTCAACTTTGGCTTGGATTTTGTTTACTCAACTAGATGCAGTAACTGAACTGTTGCATTAATGAATAGCTTATTATTAATCAATAATAAAAGATCTAACACTTACTTTGCACACATAGTTCTTTGGGGCTCTTTGCCGAGTAATTTAACTAATGATACCCTGAGAGCGCATGATCATGCATGTACATGTATCTCAAATTGCTACACCACTATTTTTACTCAACGAGACTTTCAATTTTTATAGTTTTCTAAGTGAGGGACCAATTCAGTTCTTACTGTGCTATTATAACAAGAATCTCTAAAATGCTGGATATCAGTAATGAGGTGATTCAATCTTGGAACGGGTCGGGTGATCAATAAATAGAAAGCCTTGTCATAATCTGTCTTAGGATCGTTTTGAAAATGTCAGTAGGATGCAGTGATAAGAATGATGGTATCATAAGTTCATTTTACATGATGTAAGCATTAAAAGGTGTGATTTATATCAAATATTCACAAATCATGTCAATTAGTCACAGAGAGTAGATCTTAATGTCGTCCCTAAATGAATCTCGTCGACCATGCACTCCGTCTCTGAATATCTCGCAGAATCTTGGGTGCTCAGAAGGACATGCGCAAAAACCTGCGCGTACGATAAATTTTTGATTTGAGCTCATTAACAGCCGCGTTGCGGTCTGACTGTTGGTATAGAATGCCTATATCTACTATTGATTACTATACATTCTCCTAAAATATGAAAACTGATGTAACCTAGGTAACTTGTTAATGCTGTAGTGTAGGATTACTATACTAGGAATCTATTCAGATGTTCTGTGCATTATTTTTTTCTGTTGGTCTGAAGAGAGCATGCAAACGTAAAACTTTAAATTACAATTGTAGGGGAGCCTACTTTTTTTGGGGGGGGGGGGGTAGGCCTAAATAGTAGGAGCCTATGTCTACCAGCTAATATTAGTAATAAAATGATAAATTAGGAGACTGATATATTTACATGTATGCAATTTTCATCAAAAACAACGTAAAGCGTAGATTCTAAGCGTAATGTAAAATTGAGGATGTTTGGAGAGTGACTCTGATTGAGATATGTAGTAAGAAAGAGTATATACCCACTTTTATGGTCAAATATCTTTCTCTTCAGCTCCAATATCCCGTGTGCAAACTGTATTCAGCTATGATGCTCCAGATCCACACCATCTCTCCTTCAGTCAGCACGATGTAATCCAGGTGTTTGCCAAAGATGTGGATGATTCAGGACTATGGACAGGAGAGGTGATTTTCAACCAGTCAATAAGTTCAATTTACACTACATGTACAAGTTCCTATGTTCATTGCAAACATTTAAAATCTTTAAAAGATTAACTCTGTACACAGTTTATGTCAATCATGTGTCAGATTTTGATTGAAACTTCCCCCTTAGCAGGTTGTCCATTCGCACACTTTTCTCTTATATATTCTGTATAAGGGGTCACCTGCTGGAAGACATTAGAGAAAGAGAATATGATGTTCAAAGCACTTATTACTCTCTAGGGATCTTTTGTTTTGTTCAGTGAGATAGCTTAGATTGTTGGTAAACACCCAACCACATGCACTGCACCAGGAGAGAAGCATTTTTTACTTTCTAGCTGAGTGGTAAAGAGAAATATAACATCTTATCATTTCAAATCAAATGAATCAAACATCAAATGAAGCAGTTTCTGAGGCATAGTATACATCATACAAGGTAAAACTTAGTAAATTAAAGTGGTTGTAATGAGACTAAGTCTTCTCAAATAGTTGCAGACTTATAATGTCATCCATTGCTCATATCAATTACTGTCTGTACAGCATGTGCATTCAATATTTTTACAGTCTAGATGCAAATCAGATGTGAATTATGTGGGTTTGTAGAAGACATCTGCCCTTGAACTATACATTAGCGTAAAAGTCAACTATTGATACCCTCACAAGACAAGAGTACTTTAACACCATCCATAATATTTATGGGTAATATCTTATTGAATTATCCATATCCAATCTGATTGTTTTGAAACTAATTGTGTGACACTTACAATAATTTCAAATTTCATTTTGAATAATTTGAAGACTACATTTGTAAAGATAGGTTTTTTTTTTTTTTTTTTTTTTTGGGGGGGGGGGGAGGGGAGAGGTGTATGTGTGTATGTAAAAGTAGATATTTAATTTGGTTTGGGGAAAACCGCTCTCCAGTTTGCAGCAAAATTTCTGACATTACACAATAATAGTCTCTATTGCTTCTAGCTCTGCATGATTACCATACCCAAATGCAGTTAGAACAGAGATGCCAAGTTTATCAACTGGCTTGGAGTGAGTTATTGCTGGACATTATACGATGGGGGGAGGAATGGAGTGTGTAGGAGGCGTGAGCCTTGGTAGGTCTGTTAAAAAGTGTTTCACAATGATGTGCAGTATATCAATAATGATCATGCAAAAAAGATACTTCATGTCATATGAATGTGATGATATGATTAAAAAATACTCAAGTACTATAATTCTGTGAAATGAAGCTAAAGTGCACCTCCTTTTACTTTGGAGACAATTGATGTCATCAGAGATTCATATATTTTTACCCGGTTTAGATCCTCATTGTATCTAAAGAAGTGGTTTGCAGAATTATGTGAAAAATGTAAGATAGTATATTCTGAATAATCAGTCATTCAGAACAACTCTTGCACTGCTTTTCTAATACCTGGAGAGGGATTTCTTCAAATTCATGAAATTCCTCCGTCGAGATGTTTTATTTACATAGATGTAGGCCAATTTGTCAATCAGTTGCAAGGAATTTCTTGGCGAACACTGCACCAAAGCTGTGACCACCCAAGCACACTTTGTTAGAGAATGATATTCAAGGCATTTTTTCTATCAATTGCATATGACATCAGATTTCAGACTTTTTGATAAATTAAAAAAATACCAGTTTAACTGTTTTTTTTTCTTTTTTTTTAAAGGGGGAGGGGTACAGCTGGAGAATATTAAGTCTTTCAGTATATCCTCTCCTACATGCACCAGAGGGATGCTTTATAATTGTATTCATTTGCTATACATTATGATATATTGCACTGTGTATTTGTGAGTTATTTCAGTGAATGCCTTCTGAAATGTAAAATTGGTTTAAAGTGAAATGAGCAGTACAGTAATGCCTACAACGCATATTGACTAGATAAAGGATGCTTCCATTGTGCAATGGATGTGTAATCCAATCAAAGTGAGAGTGAAAACTCAATGAAAACAAAATTATTATACTGTCAGACCTCATTAGTACAATTTAAAATGTTTAGAAGTTCACTTTTTACCCATATTTCTGAAACCTTCATTTAGTAATAACCTATGAAAATGACAGCAATTTAAACCCATACCAGTTTGTATGAGAATGAACATACATAGTGTACACTTCTAATCACATGTTGTCTTTTTTATTGAATTATTTCTCTTGCACTTGGTAATCCCTGCATATGTTTCGTATGTGTCCATTTTTGTCCTTGCAGTTGCTAATGAAACCTGGAAGAGTTGGCCTTTTCAACAAGGATCACGTAAAAGAACTAGTTGTATTCAACAAGCGTCCATCTTTACATGTTAATGCTGAGGTGAGAAAACATTCAAAATATTAGCTTAAAACTGCAGCAAACTTTTGGCCGTGAATGCCAACATCTAGGAGCTTTCTAAAACTCAACAAGAAGCCTCAACATCATGAGATTTTTATACCTAACCAGAGCGTATGACCTGGTATAGGACAATATGCAAAGCATCAAAATTTTAGAACCATATCTTGTTTGTAATGACATACAAATGTACAAATTTACTCGTGTATATTTTGAAATGGAGTAAACTGCGTGACCCTTGGAAATTTCATGTATCATGCTGAGTTGAATTCACATGCGTTGTATTACTATTCATAATTTAGCTAACAACAAAAACAAAAGGACTTCTTTCATTGATAATGTAAGATATCAGAGTGCCTAAGTACTAAATCCAATGATATTTTCCATTTTATTATTGGAAGCAAATATTATTTGTGTATTTTTACTGCAGGATTTGTTTGAGGCTCGGTTAATAGGGGATGGATTCCAGAGAAAACTACCTGCATTTCCGACGCCCAGGAATGCGGACGTGCAGAAGCCAGAGAAAGAGCCAGAGAAGAATGATGCCAAGGACGGAAATGGGACCGAACCGGGACAAGACTTTGGTGGGCCAGGTAGGTTTAAGTTTGTAGCTGAACAGCAGCTACACAAGGAACAATCTCAGAGTAGTCATTCTGGCAGCCAGGAAGCAGTGCAGGCCAGAATTTCCTTGACAGAGTTTGATTTGAATAACCAGGATCATCTTGATGGTGATGGTACAAGTGTAGCTGGTGGCAGGTTCACTAATCATGTCACTGCTAAAAGTTTACATGTTCAGAAAAAATGATGGAAAGGAGCAGGCCATTGTAAATTCATTGGATAACCCTCAAAGTGAAAATGGCAAGTTTTTGTACAACTTGCCTAAACAAGAGTTCGTTGGCAGTTTTGAAGTAAAGATTAAAGAAGGTAGTGACCATCAAAGTGAGGAGGATGATATATCCAAGCACACTGTGATCAATCAAATTGGATTGAAGGATGTACCAAGTGAAATGACCACAGGAGAAAATGAACATCATGGGAGAGAGATCAGTGATGGACATGTCTCTGTAACTGACAAAACTTCAGATACAAATACTGCAAACCTCAATAACAACTCTATGCCTCCTCAAGTACAAAGTGACAACAGAGACTATATTTCTCCTCAAGTTGATAACTATGTGTCTGATATTGTTGAGAATACTGATAAGACTGTTGAAAAACAGCTTAATCCAAAGATTATTTTTAGCAAAGAAAGTAAAGAGAAGTTTCCTTTTGAGAATAAACAGTTGTCTGAATTACCAACTGCTTATGACACAGGATACATTGATGATGAATCAGAAGATGACGATGATTATGATGATTATGACGATGAAGATGATGATGATGATGACTGGAGTTACTATGATCGAAAGTATATTGAAGAACAAGAAGAAGAAGATTTCTTAGAAGAATTGCTGGATGCGAGAGGAGGGGATGAGAGGACATCCATACTCCAGAAAACTAAAATGAGAGAAGAAAAGGTATCGTCTCATGGGGAAGACCAAGATAAAGGAGATTTGGAAGAGATTGAGAAAAGCCACTATAAGGGACCAATTGATAATAACCCACCTCAGGAAAAACTGGATATTGTGCAAAAAGTTTTTAAGATCATGTGGGATAGTGAGAAAGAGGAGAGAAAGAGGGAGGAACAGGCAAATAAGATTCTAGATGGTCCTCCCAGGGGTGAAGTAATGAAGGCAGAAGAGGTTGAAGAATACCAGCAGATGGAAAGAAGGCAGCAGGAGGCAGAGATTCTCAAGTATGAAAGTCAAATAGAGGAAGCACTGGCTGATGAGGAAGAAGGCGATGTTGAAGATGAAGAAGATGATGATGAAGACAGAAAAGATATTGAAGATGAAGGTGAAGGAGTAGGAGACGAAGATGATCCAGAAAGAGGAGATGCACATGAGAGTATGGAAAATACAGAAAGGACTTCTGTGCTTTCAAATGAGCAACTGCAAGCGACACAACCCAGTGATGAGGCATTTGATCAAGACGATGTAGCAGAGACTCTTCCTGTGCCAGTCAATGATGAACCCCAACAGCTTGAATCAATAAGGCAAGAGCAGCAGAAAGCTGGTGAGGATGCTGCAGCTGGTGCAGACTCCCCAGAGAAAGAGACAACCATTGGTAAGTTTAATTCATGGACAGCATGGAACCCCAGCAATAATCTCACAAGGAGCAGCATGTCATCGAAACATCAAGGCGCTTCATATGCATGTCATCCCGTGACCATCCTTCTATTTAACCAGTGACACCCATTTGACAGTCAACCTCCTAACATTTGTATCTCTGTTAACAGCATCAGGGTGTGGCAAGGTAAAGTCTAGTGTCACTTCAAACAATCATTTCAGAATATCACAAGGGCATTTGACTTGTATACCTCAAGCTTCACTAAGGAAGCAGGTGCTTGGCCACTAGTTTGGCATGAGCTTTCCATTCTGTCAAACATAAGGTGTTTGACTTTATATTGTGTCCAGCGAAGAGCAGATTGAATCATATTTTGTGCAAATTGATATGTGTGAGGATTAGTGTTTATATAAATTGTGTCTATTGTGCCTCAAAATGGGTCTTACAGTTAAAAAGGTATTGACTAAAGCTTTGTATTTTGAAAACTAATAAAAGTTAAATTTGTTGGGTTAGAATTTGTGTCAGCTGTCCACATTTCACAGTCCTCACAGTGTCCAGTAATAAGAATAGATAGATAGATAGATAGATAAATAAATAAATAAATATATAAAGTACAATGCTTTCCCCAAACCATGTAGAGCCTTGACTGTGAGACTGCCAATAGACATGATCCATGTGACAAATATTTGAAATATTTCAGTGTACATCTTTGTCTTGTGAGTTTGTGTTCTGTTAAGTGCTATCTGTTTGACACTAACATAATATTTAATGGCTACTCCCATTTGAAATTACGCTTCCAAGCTTGAACATTTCAGTTTGGTGTAACTCTCTGTGAACACTTAATGGCAGCATTGCATTAACTGTTATGATTGCACCACAGTTTTGGTTTGTTATTGTGCTTGTTGAGGTATAGTTTGAGTACTAACAATGTTTTGTTTGTTTCCCTCTGTTTTAACTTTTGTCTTCCGTGCCTGTCTTGTACTGTTTTTGTGTTTGCATGTATACCTGGTTCATTGCACATCACTCACAAAGTAGTTGTGGCAAATGAAAATGACATCCACTTTGTAGAAAAGCGTACAGTTTCTCCCCCTCCCAAACCTGTAGAAGCAGTGAAAGAAGCGCACAAATTTGGGATAGTTCCACAGGACAGGGGTTTATATTGTCCATGGGTATTTCCTGGGCTTGACTGGAATAAGTGCCTTATCAATGATTTTCATAAGTCAGAGGTGTCCAAAAAAGAATACATGATCCGTGTTGATAAAGAGACTCAGAATATTTTAGGCAGCGTTATGCCAACTGTGAAGTGGCCAGTTTTGACTTGGAATTCCTTTGATCAATGCCATATGTTTGAGCAGAAGTATAATGTGTGCACAGCTGTAAGTTCACTGGTGAGAGCATTTGCTTTATCTCAGATCAGTGAAGTTCATGACAGTCCTGCAAACATTCAGCAAATCCGTGTTGGCAAACACCCATGGCAGAGCACACTCCCCTCGTGCTATAGATGTGACTATGTCTGCCTTTTGCAATCTTCTTCAGTTTGTATGCAGTCTGATTTGCACAATCGAGAGAAAGAGAGTGCAAGTGGTGCAAATATGTTGCCTAGGCAGGAATCTTACTGTGAAAGCCTCAGCTACCCAATGGTAATGAAGTCTTTGACTATTTGTTTTGAAGAAGAATCTGAAGAGTTTGAATTAGTTGTCATCCAAATGCCTGGCAACAATAGCTCTGACATTAAATTGGCAGCTAGGAAGGAGGGCATCAGTCATCATCAGCCCCTGATCAGCTCTGGACCTGATACCCATCATTCCATGAGAAATACCAGACGTGTGGTCCACGTTTCTTCCTACCCTGAAGCACAGGTTGAGTTCCTGTCAATGCTAGTGACAAGTTGGTATGAAAAGGGTAATAGCGAACACACAGGTGCTCAAGAGTTGGCCCCAAGTAAGGAAATAGCCCCAGTCTCAGACTTTCCTTTCTCATCAAAAGCAGAATATGTTGACAATGCTCCCTTGAAAGATGAAAAGCCTTGTGACAGGGAAGAAAGTGATACATTGCCTCTTCAGAGAACAGGTGATAAATGTGATGGAGATGCCAAATGCTTGAGTTATGTTCTTGATCATGTCTGCTTTCGAAAAAGTGTTATGGATGTTGTTTATGAGGGATGGATTGGATGTTTGCCTGGCGGGCCAATACCCTTGTCTGACACTGGAACAAAAGAGCATCATCGTGAAGTCTCAGGAAATTGTCCAGAGAAATGGCAAGATATCAGATATTCCCACAGTATCCTCCATGGTGTCTCTTTGAAACTGAGTTTTCTTGATTTTATCTTAAGTGAATGGTTTGAATGTTTGACATCTGAAGGAGCAAATGTCCTCAATGAAGTGGAAGCATTACCAAGAGTGGAGAAAACTAATGTCAATGAGACACTCAAGCAAAATCAAGTGGTTCAGAAAACACCAGATCCAGTGGAGTATGATGCTGACAAGGTACAAACCCCTTTCCATAATGACTCTGTGTTGCTTGAATGTACATCTGAATCAAGCTTTCATTTGTATGTAGAAATCTGGAAACAGGCACACTTTGATTTACAAAACATTCATAGAAAAGATGCCATACAAGAGCACAGGAGCAGCATTATAAACTCTGCAGAATTTCCCGGTAGCCATAAACATCTTCAAGAAGTTTCTGCACTCAAGCAGTTCAAGCCACTTCTTGAGTTGACAAGATATAGCTCAAAATTGTCAGTGTACAAAACACTCTTTGATTTAGTTTGTGAGCCACAGACTATGTCATTGGTTATCAAGGAAGTGGCTACTGGTCACAAGCATGGCCTGACTCAGGACGGGAGCTTCTCAGCGTACTCTTGTTCAAAAATCAGTAGGTATATTGATCTTGTCACTTTGAAGTGTGCAGAGGAATCTGTTTCAGACATGACAAACAATGCAGAGGAAGTGAGATCCGTGAGACATGTAGCAAGTCCAGTGTCTCATTCTGATCAATCCTTAGTTGCTTTCAAGGATATCATTGAATCATATTGGTTGTGTGCTCCTCAGGTAAGCACAGCACAGAACTGTAGCGATGCACATCATAAGATATGGCCAGAAGATGGACAAAAAGTTGCAGGCAGACAGACAATACATCCCAGGTTGCCATCGTTCTTGTCTGTCCTGAATGATCTCTGCTGTCACACATGCATCCTCAAACCACAAGACTCGTGTGTGTGGTGTGACTACAGTGATGCTCTGAAAGGTGAAGTGATGGTTACATCAATGAATGTTCATCTCCAAAGCAAACAAGACCCCATTGTCTACTCTGCCACACCTCTTAGTCAAAGGAAAGTACTATCTAGACAAGAAGTCTGCCTTATCAAGGATTATAAAGAATGTTTTCTTACTCCTTATAAAGACAAGTGCCTTATGAAAGATGCTCCAGAAAAAGTTCTTCATTATCCCCAGTCATATTGTTCCATTTTAGACAGATATAAGGCATTGTTTGAAGACTTAAACTTGTGCTTTATTGAGGAAAATATTGTCAGTTTTTATCATGAAAATCACTTGCCATTGTCATTAAACAACAGCTATCAAGAAACTAGGGACCATCAGAAACCGGCAAGTAGCATATATCCCAGACAATCCACTCAACACACTCACAAGGTAAAAGCTCAATCCATGACATCCAGTTGCAAGCCAAGTGTGTGTCAGTCCATGTCCAACTACCATATATTGATGACATTCAACTGGATGTGCATGCCACCCTGTAAACCGGACAGTCATTCAGAACAGTTTGAAGATAAAGTGCAAATCAAAACCTTGCAGACAGGTGGGCTTCAGTTGTTGGAATATTTTTCAGTTTTGACAGGTAGATGCATCAGTGAAAGACAGAAAGAAATCTCATCATGTACGTTTTGTGACTCTTCCCATGAGGCAATGCAGAATCAAACAGACCTGCACTACACCACTCGTCCTAGACCTACTCAGGACTCAGGGAAATATGATGACGAAAGTGAGATATGCTTGCCTTGGGATTATAGAAAAATTTGGTTCCTTGCAAATAGATATGATTTCAGAACAGACATTAAGAAGGACAAATACATAAATGCTGATGAACAAAGCCCTCCTTCAAATACCACAGTTCACCCACATTCTTTAAGAAAAGAAGGGTACATAGAACCAGTGATGTTTTCACTTGAACATGAGCGAGAAATGGAATTATTGGAGTTCTTTCCTATCTATCAAACAGAGATGTTAGGAGGAACCTGTTCCAAGCAACTCTGGTATCAACACCTGTTTTCACATCACCACCAGAGGGCAAACCGTAGTGAGGCAGCTGATGCAAAAGAACCAATACTGAAGCACAAAATATCTTTAGGAACCCTTGTCCATCCTTACAGTTCATCCAGAGAAAGGTACATGGAACTCTGGACCCTTCAACCAATGTTTGAGAAAGGAGTTACATTGTCATCAAACACTACTGGTGATCAAATGGTGAAATCACCAATTGAAACTTGTATGAAACTTCTCTGGTATCAAAGCTTATTTCTGCCATACTTCAAAACGGCATCCCAAGATGTAACAGTGAGTGGTGATGAAGCGATGTCCAAGCACAGTTTTCATAAAAACACTACAGTCAACCCATACTGTTCAAGGAAAGAAAGATACATACAACTACTGAAAAATTCAGTACAACTGAGGAAACAAGCTGGTACATCAGAAAAAGCTGTAATGTATGAAACAACAAAAATATCAAATGAAACTTGCTCCAGACCACTTTGGTATGAAAATTTAATGTTACATTATCCTGCAAAGGAAGTCTTAAGCAATGTGACTTATGCTGGTGAAGTGATGCCCAAGCAAATTACCATTTTCCTGTTCTCATCCTATTGCCCTCAGAGAACTTATAGACAAATTATATCTTCTTTCTGGAGAAGTTTTCCTGAAGATTATTCCAAGGTTTCGTCCATACCTAATGAGGAGAAGATGTCTGAGGGGGTGCATGTTGCTCCAGTAAATACAGATACTTGCCATGGAGATGTTAGATGGCAGGTATCAAAGGAATTCCTCATGTTGAGAGGACTCTGCATGAGTGCAGAGGACACCAAGACATGCAGTTGGTGTGAATACCTCAGTGCTCCTTTACAACTTCCCATTCAGACAGATGCATCCCAAAGTTTCTTGAGTAAGCATCAAGTTGAGCATTTTAAGTACATTGCCATCATGATGAAGCAGTGTCTTGTGGAGATCTTGCCCCAGCCTCATACCTGCTCATGGCATGACATCACCATAGATGACATAGTTTGGACAGGGCAGAGTGAAACTCCTGATGAGAGCAGTTGTTACTCTCAAACTTACAGGATGGTAATGACAGGAATAGGACCATGTAGCCTCAGAGAAGGTTTCTATAGCCCCGATCGTACTCAGGTTGGAGAAAAGATTAGCAAGGAGACATTGGGGTGGTCTGTGTATGAGATGGTCATGACATCTGTGTACCAATGCTCTGTAACTGACCTCTCTGCTACCTTTATGTCTTGTTATTATCATGATCTCTCTCTTAAGCTGCGTGCTGGTGATATCAGTAGGAAACAAACTGTGTCACTGCCATGTAAGAATATGCTGTACAAAGAAGTGCTCCAGAACAGACCATTGTGTCTGTTATCAGATGAAGCCATTCACAGTAAATCTTGTTCATTCAGTGATAGATTCTTCATGAAGTCTTCTGCTAAGACAAAGCAATCAAACAAACAAGACATGTCTGAACTGTTGTTATATAAATTTTTGATGGAAGGAGAGCAAGCTTGCAGAACCTTGGAGCAGTCTGTCCTTCACCAGTGTTCAATTTATGAACATTTTTTCAGGTCTGACAAATTATCACAAACAAGCAGTGTTCATGATCGCAGAACAGACCCATTTAAGAGGGAATTGTACCACTTGGTCATGACAAGAAATAGAAGGTGCCTTAAAAATGAGCAACAAGAGGGGCAACAAAATTGTTTAATTCAGCTCTACTTTGCTGAGAATGAAGATCACGATCAATCTGTATTGAAGGAAAATGAGAGGTCCTTCAAGTTGAACCTTTATAGATGCCTGATGACCAATGAAGGATACACTTTGATAAGGGATCAAGTGAGTACTGGCAACCAATGTGACTCAGTCGCTCACTACTTGGAAGATGAGAACCAAGTGTTGAAGGTCCATTCAGTAGAGTCACTTTATAGACATTGGCTTCAAGAGACTTTCCTTAAAACATTGTTTTCAGGAGCAGGGATCTCCTACCCAGATGATGAAATGCTTTCTGAGACTCGATGCTTGCTTCACCATCGCTATAGAAGATGTTTCAGGTGTGATGATCTGGAAACAGTTGATTTACCAGAAAAGCACTCATTCTACTGTGAAGCTTACAAATCTCTTCTCACCAGACAAGGCTTTTGTTCCTCAGGCCATGAGAATGAGGCTAATAGTTGTTCTGTCATTGACCATTTCATTTATGATAAAGTCACAGTGGATATAGTGAAGCCCAATTGCCTAGACTGTCTTGCTTTCAAAGCCTTGGTTAGAAATAGTCCAATCAGTATTAGCAACAGATGCCAGAGGTCCCCTTGCAGCATGCTCTTGGACTTTTATTTTGATGTAGATTCCTCAAGAGCAAGCCTTGACATTGGCAGTGAAGAAGGCAAAATTAAGATGACAAGCCTCTACGAAGAAGTGCTTCTGTCACCGTGGTATTGCTTTTCTTACCAGAATGATTCTAATCATTGTAGTTTCCAGCATAGGGTGTCCTCTTCAGAATTATCTGAGATACAGAGTCCAGGAAGCAAGCATGATGTTACAAATCTGTATGTAGAATTCATTCTTTCTCAATGGCTATGTTTCTCCTATCAGGAGAACTCACACAGCTGCAAGTTTTCAGATTATATGCCCTCGTCTATGGTAGACAGAATTAATTCAACAGCAGGAATCAAATCTTCCAGAGATAGTGTCTACAAGGAGGTCCTTTTGTCACTGAAACAATGCTTCACCAAGCAGGGCAGGGGTAAGGAATGTGGATTTCAGGATTACGTCCAAATCAATGTGAATCAAAATAAAAGGGGGAAAGGAGATGCCAGTCTGTCTAACTCTGCATTGAAAAAGAGGCGCAAAGCCTCAAGGAGAGGAGGAAGCCTAGTCACATCTGGTGTAGGCGCTTATAAATTTCTGTTGGACTCCTTCGCCCATTGCCAGGTTCTTTCTGGTCAGGGTTTCCTAGGTAGCTGCACCTTATTGAATCACCTTGTGCCCCATGTTGTCCAGAATGGTGTCATTTACACCAATTCCTTGAGTGACTTTGCTCCATTCACTATATCCCATGGGTTCCCCCCTCACCAACCTGTCAGGCCACTGTATAGACATCTTGCTGGTGAGTGGACTACAATGCTGCTACTTCCTCTACAGATTCTTTCTTCTACCTCGCACAGATTGCATGTGAAGTATACACACCTTTTGTAGAGCTACTTTGTGGTGCATGTCATAGTAGATCTACTACAGGCTGTAGACACAAGAATAGATGTGTGTAGATTACATATACCCAAACCAAGAGAAATACAAGAAGCAGAGGCAGCCAGAAAAAAAAAAATCCAAGATTATTGCAGGTTCTGATCAGTGAATACCACTGGGCAGAAATTCAAAATTAAATTTTGCAAAAGCAGTCAGAATTCAACACCTAGGAATGACCCCAAAGTCTTTTTTCTACAAGTAACTAAGGTAGATTCATTATGATGCAGCAATTGTTTCTTGATGTTTAGCATTGCTCATGATATATTTATATTTCTTGCTTTGAAGACCCGAAAAACTAGTGAACTCGTCCTCATAAAATGAAGACATTTAGATTATTCATGAGATATGATGCTAGAAGTGTCAAAATTAAAATCAACATTTGCTGCTAGTTCATCAAATTAGCTAAAGTTCATAACCAAAATTCACTCTGCTAGAAAATATTTATACACTGCATTGAAATCATGTAACGAAATCTTGGTGCAGTATTCCCTCGACATATCCTTTAATCTGCTGTGTAATTAATATCCAGGAAATGTGGGTGAGAGTATGATCCAATTATCCTCTCAGGGTCATGGGGCAGTCTTGTGCGTCCTTCTCAGTGGCCAGTGTGCCCTAAATTTCACATGATGTATTTAGAGCAAGACGTTAAGGTCACTTCAGATTTATGCAGTTACTTCTAAAATGGTTATGGAAGTATCCAAGTAATGATCTAAATATACATTGGATATTGCAGATTAATATACCAGGCATGGTCAAAGTTAAGCTGCACAAAACTGCTTTTGAATAGTACAATGTACTTGTTGAATATTGATAATTTTTATGCAGAATTAAGGGTATGAAGGAGAAGATAATGTACTGAAACTTTATTCTGGTTTTAGTGATTTCTTCAACATGTGCACCTACACAAACATTTGTGTGTTCCACTCTCTCTCTCCCATATCATTCATCCTCTTGTTGCGAATGTAGTCTCATGTGAATTAATTATGGACTAGCAGAGTATGATGTTCATGCATGTATTTGTTCTTCTTGTGTTATGGCTCTGTGTGGCAAAGTGTGATACCCTAGCTGTTTACTGTGTTTGCTCTAATCTGTCATCATTCTATTTTTGTCATATAATATTCCTTCATCTGTGATATCATTCCACATTAGTCAGTACACACATATCCTATTCCACATGCAGGAAAGGACTTCTATTCCTGACCTTTCTTTGTATTTTGTGTCATGTACACTGTATTACATAGTGCTGAATGTAGCATGCATGTAGAATATGTAATGGCATTCACTTGTTACATGCAGAAGGAAAATTCATTGAATAATACTTCTTTCCCAGCTTATGACTGCTTACACTATGAAACAGTGAATTTATGGAAATGGAAATCAGAGTGTTAAAGAAAATGTACTCCAATGGAGGTTGTTAAAGGGCAAGGATGGGGAAAACAACAAAATAACAAAAACTAATTGTAATTGAAGTTGGTTGTATATAGATACTATTGAGAAAAAGTTTTGGGTCTTAAAATGTGATGGCATCATTTAACATGACATCTTATGGGAACTACACAAGTGTGATGTCACTTAACTGAAACCTTTCATGTGTTGATTCTGAAATAAAACCATTATTCAAATTCTTGTGAAAAGAGGAATGTCTTCAAAACAAGACGTACAGTTTAAGAATATTTAATGCTTTCACACATCATGTAACATAGAGAAACTACAGTTATGAGAAAGTGTTTTTTGTGCTCTTTTTGTATGAAGAAATTGGGTTGTGGGACGTCATAGGGCATCATGAGACTTCATGATCATGTGATCAGAATGACCATTTTGAATTGCCTAGAGAATGCAATTTTGATAATTTGCTGTCATGCAGACATTCATACTCTTTACTCATTTGTTGGATTTTGGATGAAATATTTGACCCGTTTCTGCATGATAGTTGTTTTCTTCTTATCCCAAACAACTCTCATAATTGGTCATATTCTTTTTGGTACCGGTAGTATGATTATGAAGCATGTGAATGAGCATGTGCAGGTTGCATGTGGGTACTTTTAGAGGTAGCACTGAATTCTGTTGGTCTTGGATTGGTGGGAATCTTTGGTTTGGGGATATTTCCAGGTTGTTTCAAGAAAATATCTCACCAATAAATTGCAAACCTCAACACTAAGTACTTTTTCAATAAATAACACTAAGTGGCACTAGCAGGAGTATTGTTAGTGTCAGTTATGAAACCAAATTGACCAGATTTAGTGCCTCTAAAATTACCCGCAGTGCATACATTGGTATGATTCAAATGAACATAAAACAGATCTATACAATTTGGCTGTGTTTATAATAACTAGTCCTTTCATCTATGTACTTGAAATAGTACACCACACTACATGTACATGATTATTTCATGCTAATTCGTCATTCCATTCATTGTAGTAGATATTCACATGTATGTGCCATCTCATAACCCTTTCTCCCCCCCCCCCCCAAAAAAAAGAAAGAAAGAAAGAAAGAAAGAAAAGTTGTACCAGTAATCTAGAGGTACAAAGTATATATATGCTCATATCCAAGTAGAAGAGAAAAATAGCACACATTTATAGTACAAGACATCAAAATTATGATTACCTTCCCTGGCTGTGTCATATGTCACTTTGTATTCTTGGAATCATGACGTAATAGATTGAAACAAATACGTACCGGTAAGTAACTGGGAGTCTTAAAGTACCATATCAGATAAAATGTGAGAGAATAAGGGATAAAGAGAAAGAGAGAGGAGCGGGAAAAAGAGAAAGAGAGCAAAAGAGAAAGAAAGAAAAGAGCATCTCAGATAAGTGAAAAATACTCACCCAGTGCCTGACATTTTTCCTACTAGTGAGTTAATTTCCTTATCGCTTGATTTGTAATACCCTAACACATGTTGGCGTAATAACCTCCTTCAGACTGAATTCTGGGATCATGTCTCTGTGATAAATATAGTGACCAAAGTTAAAACTACTTACCCAAGCTGCAAATCTAAATTTTATCAGTTGATATGGTATTATGTTTAAAAGATAATGTATTGAAATATGTGAAAGATTGAAATACAATTGTCTTTAAATGCTAACAAGAAGTGCAGTAACAGCTTTAATGCTTTTCCTCAATAACAACTTGTTGCAAACTTTTCTGCACACATTGCACCAAAGCTAAAGCTTTGACAGAAGGGGGTTCTTGACCTCCAGATTTTGCCAGTTGTTCTTGTCACTGGAGATGCTGTAAAGAGAAGAGGCCAAAAAGAAAAAAAAAAAAGCTACAAGCTACAATCAGTCATGAAATGATTGTTGTTTTAATTCATGTTTACTTCATTTTACCATCGAGGTATAATTTATTCATTGCTGCAAAGTTACAAGTGAGAATGTATTATACAGAAAAAATAGCTTTAATATGTTGCGGGTACGTGGAACAACAAATTGCATATCGCTCTTTATAGTACATGGAGTTAAAGTTTATTGTTGATTAACATTTTTTTTTTTCAACAGAAGATGAAGCAACAGATCCACACAACCAAGAAGATAAGGGAGATAGGAGGGTTAATCTTCAATTGGAAGAGGAGCCTGCAGAAGAGGAGGTGGTGGAGCAGGAGCAACAAGAACCAGTGGCAGGGGAAGGAATGGAACAAGACAGACAAGATGTCAATGAAGGAGAATACAATCCAGTCAATAGTGAACAGCAGACTGTAGAGGGCCTTGGATTGCAAGTGAGTGATCAACAAGACCAGAATGCTGATTTACCTGGAGAATTCAAGACTCAAGGTGCTGATGATCCTCATCCAGACCAAGGAGAAGATCAAGGAAATGCTGACAGTAACAGCAATGAAAGGACAGGTGCAGATGTACATGAAAGTACCCCTCTAGTGGAAACTATTCCAGGTGTTGTGGAGGCTACCCAAGCTCCTGCTCACCAAGAAGGTACTCCTGAACCAACCCAAGGTATTCAGGACACTCCAGTAGAGGCTGAAGACATTCCTGGGGCTATCAATCAGCACAAAGAGCAGATTCTTCCGAACCCATCAATAGAGGTTATAGATGGCACCACAATATATCTTGAGGATCTGGAACCCACACCAATGCCAAATGAACCTCCAATCCAAAGTCAAGAAGTGAATAGTCAAACTCCACAACAGACTTCTGTTTTCACAATGCAAGGTAGCGATATTGTTGACATGCCTCAAGGAGAAAGAGAAGAAGAAGGAGATGAAGATGATGTTGCCCCTCCTCCAACAACTTTTTCAATGAAAAGTGAGGAAGAAATTGATCCCGAGGCATATAGGAATATCTTGCATAGACTCCATGCCAATCCAGAACTCAGCGGCAAGGAAGGAGCCATCCAGCAGGAAATGCTGAAAATTCTCCGAGATCCAGAGCTGAAGAAGACCCTTCTTGTGAAACCACCTCCAGCTCCAAAGCGAGACATTTTATCACCCTTTGTTCCTCAGCCACAAGCAGATGGCGATGTTTCTCAGCAGACCAATGATTTAAAACGCCAAGAAGAAAGCCAGGAAGGTGTGCCAGAACTTCCTGTTGAGCCAAAGACTGAAAATGAAGAACCTGGAGATTTTACCAAGGAAGATCCTGAAGATCCACTGACAATTTTGAAGACAGAGGGTGTGGACCCTGAGCCACATGCTCATCCTCCGGACTCTGTTCCTGAACCTCCTCTCCACCAGGGTTCTACGGAACAAACGCATAACCCATATCAGGCAACTGAATCCAAGCAAGTGGAAGAAGGTGACACATATGACCCAGCAAAACTTGCCGATGTGGTAGATAGAGCTGAAGGACCAAATACTGTGGTTGACACTCAACTTCAACAGGATCCTGCAGGAATGGAAGTTGAAAGTGGGAATCATGCAGAATATCAAGAGCCACCTTCAACCTCCCAAGACAGCCCCAGTGCAGAGGTGAAAGGTGCTGTAAATACTTCTCCCGTTCTTCCAGAAGTGCCTTCCGAAGGCTTCCAAGACCAGGCAGCACCGGAAACTGGAGAGGCAGCGCCTTCTGGTGACACAAAGGTTGATGGTCCTGATGACTATGCAGAGCCTCTTATTCGCAGCAGTACACGGGTAAGATTCTGGCTACTTTTTCAAAATTGTTGCTACAGTATGTTAACAATTTAGCTATCTTTCACTTTGGATAGCAAAAGCGATATTGATAAATTTTGGAAGTCTTTATTTTGTTTATATCTAATAAATCAACCATTTTATTTTGCCATTAAAGGTCCTGTTTACCTTTGGGGGCAGTGATTTAAAAAAATGTTCAAGATATCACTTTTGATGCATATGTGTAGGTCAGTTGTTTCACAAAACATCCTACCAGATACAATTTTTGCAATAAAGCCTAAAATATAAGGAGATATCACTATTTTTCTCATTAAACCGTAACTGTAGACAGTTTAATCTGGAAACATTTTTATCATAACTATTGTTCTCATTTTGTATATTTAACAATACTTAACATCGATTATACTGGTTCAAATTCCTACATTGGTTGTTTCTATCCCTAACTCACAGTTTAGAACTATTTTGAAGCAGTAATGCTGGGTTTTTGTTTCATCTGCAAATGGTAAATTATGCCTTTAAACTGTATTAAAGCGACAGTAGGATTTGCATGAAATAGATTGTCAAAGGAAGGTACTTTTGTATGTCCTTCCATCAGTTTCCTTTACAGTATGAGGAAGAGGCGGCAGAACAGGAGCATTACCATGACAACTCAGGAGAAACTAGTGATGGAGGAGCCATTGACTCGAGCAGTCAGGAGCCAGCAGAGGATAATGGAACACATGAGGGTTTCCACCACCAGCTGTACACCAGGGAGGAGAACCAGCATGCCGACCTGGATGATGGTGTTACCGTGGAGACAGTGAAAGATGAGGAGGAACCAGTGAGCATAAGTGAAGATGACTTGATGACTCAGCTGAAAAAGAATTTGGAGCCGGCCATTGATGCCCTTAACCATTCTGTCTTCCTTCCTCTGTTTCAAATGGTGAGTAGATATTCAGAGATATTTTATCAGGTACTAAAGTTTAATTTTATTTCAACTTTTCTGGAGGAATTTTACCCCTTTGTCATGTAATGCTTCACAAAAGAAAAGAGGAAAATCCAAGATTTAATTGTACTCTTAATAACTTCAGTGGACAAAATGAAGGTCATACAGAATTGTCCTCATTTATGGTGGTTTCTTGGAGATAAATGTTCTTCTTGAAGTGTTTCCTGGAAAATAAGATATCAAAAGATATGTTTGAAGTGGCATCATCATTCTCATGCTGATGTGAAATGTCCGGCATTAGGCCAAAAAAAAAAAAATTGTTGCATTGGCGTAACATGAGATTTTCAAATAGGGTCGGTCGGGCGGATTTTTTTTTTTTTTTTTTTTTTTGCTACCTGCATTTTACGTGTAAAACTCGTGCTCAGCTCAGTAAACAGTTACAACTGCTGCACCGAATGTGCTGTGTTCATCTATTCTACAAATCATTTATGAGGCCGATATTACTGGAATTATACCCCTTCACAGAATTTAAAGATGTTGAAATCCCTATCCTGAATGTTTTCACTTCATATTTTACTATTTTGACTTAGATAAGATAGATGCAAATTGACCCATATGTACGATCTTTTTATCGCACACGGCGATCTCTATTACAGTCCCACATATACAGATTCGTGTAAGTTCTCCACACAAGAAACCTATGGCAAAACTGTGCACAATACATCGCAGTCTGAATGCTACGTATACACTGAATAAATCTTGTTAGAGTACGTGTCCGTGTTGGAAACAGATGACGTACTGATCAAGGAAGGCTTATGCGAGGCACCAGATCTCTCCCTCGTACATCCGATATCCCCAGAGCCGTTTCCACTTCCGGGTTTGTGCGATCGCGATCGCAATCAACAAGATATTTGATATCGATAGCAAAAAAAAATAATAAAAAAAACATGGGGTCGGCGGAATTTTTAGGGTCGGGCGGGTTACGCCAATGCAACAAATTTTTTTTTTTGGCCTTAGTTTATTGTGCGAAAGTAGTGGTGAAGACCCAGAACAATATGTTCATCAAAGTGTGCCAAAGTTCAATCTGTAATGACCTGTTACTGATTTTGATCTCGGCAGTTCCCAGTACAGTTCCAGCGCGCCATTCAGCAGCCAGACTTCCTTGGTATCCCCTGGATCTCCCTGTTTATCCTAGAGGTGTCCCTCCTCTCCTTCATCATGTGCCTCGTCTGCTGTATGGTATGATGATAAACATCTTATGTGTGTACCTTAGCTGTCTTTTGTCGAGAATAGTTGGGACCATAAATCTTTGATTTTCATGGAGTTTAATATCAATTTGTAGTTGTGTTCAAAAGTTACTGTCAAATGCTTGTATGGTGCTTTAGCGTAGCTGATATGAATTGCTCTTGAAATGATGTACTGAAGCAGCCGACCTTTCAATGACAAAAGCCTCTTATTAAGATTCCTCAATCTCTCAGGCAATACTTGAACATTTTGCTGGTACTTTTGTCAGTACGCATATTTGCCTTCATCATTGTCATGCATAATCACTGTATGAAGTAAATAGATGGGCAATTAAAGGAAGCTAGTCATCATATTTAGTTGAATATCCATAACACAACAGATTCGCGTCATTTTGTGCAGTTGTTTTTTTTTCTTCAAGGAATCACATAGGGTTCTACCAACATGTTATGTGCAGATTTATATACTTTATAGTAATGTGAAGTTAAGTTCCTTATTAAGAAAATCTTTTTCACTAATGAAGTCATTCAATTTCAATCTCTTGCAGGTGTGTGGATCAAGAAGACATAGAAGTAAGTGTAATGATTTCCCCTTTTTGAAATGTAAGAGAGGGTTCTTGGTGTTTATGCTTAATTTAACAAATACTGTGAATCTCTTTGAGGCACTGAATCAGTATGGAATGTTTGCATTCATATAAGATTTCAAAGATGCTAAATGTGTAGAGTATTTAAATGTTCAGCAGGAGTATCAGAAAACAAATCTAGGGTTGCATTATTGATTTACTTTTGCAGCACATTTATACAAAGATACTTTGTAATACTCGACATCAGTAGCATTGATTGCCAATGAGGTATGTTCTCAGTCTGAAGCTGTGGATGTACTTATCCGAGAAGTACATACAGTGTACATCCACAGTACAGAGTAGTAGTTCCCTGTAAAAGTACAGAGAAGTAGTTCCCTGTAAAAGTCATCCCTGTTTATTTATCAACATGGAGCTTAGTGTACAATGCTTACACCATGATAAGTTGCAGTTCCATTTAGTAATATCAATTGTGATATTGTATCTTTGTACCATCCACTGCAAAGCTAATGATCATGTGATGGATTAGTATTCTGTCTTTTTTTTTGTGATGAAAGTGCATTTGTTCAATGTTAAGACAAATCCCTGATGTGTTTTCCTTGAATAAATCCCATTCATCTCTAAGAAAATTAAATTCAATCCAGTGACTGTCTTTCACCTGTTCGCCAATCGTTTCTTTAGGGGTGGAAAGTATGTTGAAGAGGGAGGTGGACGTCCTGACTACCCAGAAGGCCGAGGTCATGGACGCCCTGGACATGACCAATGTGCAGTTCAAGAAGCAGAACCTTGAGTTCTTTGAGCTGAGGTCAGCTCAGGACCAGACTGGGCAGGACAAATCCAAGCTGGAGGTACACAAGTGTTTGCTTGATTTAATGTTTCTATTTCTCCATTAGAAAGAAGTACTCGGAGAGCACATACCTCTGCCAAGGTAGCCAATTTGTATATCAGAATATCGTCAGTATTCAGATCAAATTTTTTGGTGTGAGAGATCTTGTGCAGAGGTTGCTCTGTACATTTCAACAAGCATCCTGGACATTATTTTATGAGTCATGCAGTAAAATGTCAAAACTGACCCTTTCTCATAATGATAAAGAATTCTTAATGAAAATTTCTTGATCCAGCCATTGATCTGGATCATCACAGAAAATGAATAATTTGTTCTGTGGCCTATTTAGAAAACAAATGTACCACCTTACGAGTGGCTATGGTATTCTTAATTTTGATATTAGTGAGTTGAAGATGAAATTACATTCTTAAAAGTGTTGATCAGAAATAATGAAGTATATAAGTTGCCAGTCATTCTCATTTGTGGAAAATCTAAATATGTATGTTTTACATTTGATATTTTATATTGATATATCCACATTCTTTCAGAAAACCTGCAAAGAGCTAGAGCACATTACAAAGGAACAAAAAGAGGAGGTGGATAGACTCAAGTCATCTTTGAAGAAGAAGAGCACTGAGTATGATTCAAGTCAGCAAAAGGTAAAGTCAGTGGGAAACTTGAAGACTTGAAGTTTATAAACATCATCTTTAATATACTCTTGTGATGTTACATGTCTGCTTCATCACTGTAGGAGTGCTTGTGCATATTAATGTTAAAAGGTTACCCCTAATACTGCTCACGTAATTTGTATCGTACACTGTAGAATATGATGTTGCGAATCTGTAGTTTTAAATCTCTGCTGAGGTCATTACAGATATTTTCCTCGTTATACAGTCATCTTCCCAAGAAGTTCAGTCATAATCATATTATGCAGACTGCAGTTTCAATACTGAAAACACTTTACAGGATTGTATTTCATTTTCACTGTCTTGGCATTCCAAATTTATGTGTGAAAATGGATTTCCTGCCTTAAAGGTACATACGTTCTGAATGTCTTTTTCTTTTTATTGAATATGTTAATAGTATTGTCTTGATATCAACAAACCATAGATAAACATATTTAGTAGTCAGTAGTTTAGTAGTCAGTAGTCAGTAGTCAGTAGTTATGTATGTTGTTGATTATTTCAGGCTTTATTTTCATTTCCTCCTCAGATTAAGTCACTGGAAGGCCAGATGAAAAAATCCCAGAGCTCCATCAAAGATTTGAATGCCAAAGCGCGTGATGTAAGTGTCCAGAAGTTCTCATTCGGAATTGGTAAATTTCTCATTTGTTCCACAGTTTAACATGACAGGTTAAAGGCACAGACTGTCTACCAATGAGGGAATTTTACCTAACAGAACACAAAATGAACAGAACTTTTAACAAAAGAAAGCCATTTCAGGGGGGAAGTACATTCAAGTGTGATATTTGTGTGTTATTCATTTTGTTTGTTAGTTTTTTTTTTTTTGTTTTTTTTTTTTTCAGAGCACATTGCATAGATTCAGGACCAACGTGCATATTATAAATGCCATTGTATGCTGGTGGTGCAAAATGGTTTGCCTGAATTGGAGAACCAGTAAAGATCTCAGTATTGGCGTGTTACAAGTGTCTGGGTAGTCTTGTTGTGAGTGTCTTTTTGTGCTCAATGGCAATTTTGAAAAAAAAAAAGAAAGAGATTGACAATATGGATTGGTCTTCTCCATATGCAGCTTGAAGGAAAGGTGTACGAGGGAGAAGAGATACAATCACATCTCAAGCAGGAAGTCACATCACTAGAAGAACAAAACAGACAGCTGCATGACAGCAAGACTATGGTAAGACACCAGTCTCTCCACTTCTCATTCTGCAGAGACTCCAACTCTCCCGCTTTCGACTGGAGATCTCCCGCCGAAAGCCCATTTTTGCAAAATCTCCCGTTCTTCTGCTTGAGATTTGATTTCTCCCGCCCTGGCTCTGTGTCTCCCGCTCGAAATGATTTCTTACTGAGTGTCATCGTACGTTGAAAAATAAGCATGAGATGACACGAGAGAGAACATAAAACCCTAGAGCGGGACTCCAGCCGCCGAGGAACTTCGTGCTCTGTGCTCGTGATATACGCCTTGCGCACATCGAAGTTGGATCATGATCGATCTCCCGTTTGCTAGGGGTTTCAGGCGGGAGAATCTCCAGATCAGAAGGTGCTTGGGGTTGGAGTCTCTGCATTCTGGCTACCTTCCACTCTATTCTGGGTAATGTCAGTGCAGTATCAGCAAGACTGTGGTAAGACACCAGTCTGTCTGCTTCCTGTTCTATTCTGGGTAATATCAGAGCTTTTTATCCTGGCATTGATATTCACTGAAGAAACATACTGAATTATCTGTGACTGCATATCAAAATAGTGAAATGCTGTTAAGAATCTGGAGAGGGAAATAATATTTCCCATAACCAGAGCTGATTTTTTTTTAAATTGATGAATTGTCTTTCAAGCTTCTAGATTTGAAGTGTGATCATGTGGAAGATAAAATTATGTCTAGGTTATATTGCTTTGACTAAATAAACAAAATAGGCATTAAATATAAGATCAGTCAATCACTGCTGAGCTTGCATATGAAACAGTATATAGAAATGTTTGATAGTTGTATGTGTCAACAATCATGTTGATGTCAATTTGTAAACAGCCATTCTATTATTATTACTATTTTTACAGATTCAAGAGGAGCTTACAGGGCAGAATGAAAGGTAACTGACAATATTCTCTGTTTAAATGTACCAAATCATTGTTGTTGGTTTTTTTTTTTGTGCAGCATTGCTCTTTTCATTTGACATATTAAAGATTCTATTTCTGCAGATTGCAAGATTTGTATTACCTCTGCCAAGGGAGGAGGTTATGTTTTCATTACCATTTGTTTGTTTGTCTGTGTGCAAAATAACTCAAAAAGTTGTGTACGGATTTAGATGAAACATGCAGGAAAGGTTGAGAATGATACAAGGAACAAATGATTAAATTTCGGTAGTGATCCAAAATTTGTATGGATTTTATGAAGGATTTTCTGTATTTCGGCTGGTAGGGTTAATGAACTTGGGAGTTCAAGCTGCGCATTTTTTAGGTTTTCATATGTGCACTAAAGTGCATGCTGTAATTTCTGCTAGGGCGAGGCGCGCCGCGCAGCTGAGGGTTTATGACGTAACAAAGGCTTCTATATTGGGAGTATGACGTAACAAAGGCTTCTATATTGGGAGCTGCTTGGCGGAGGTCTGCGCTCTCAGAATGTTTTTCTAGTTATGCATGTGATGAAAATGAAATAGACTGAATGATATGGATGATGTTACATATATATAGAGTCTCATTTGTATTCATGTGATTCATTAATAATAGCATCATTTCCAAAATGACTTTCTATGTGGTTAGATTTTCGGAGTTAACGGAACAAATTGAGCTGCTGAACACAGAGAAGAAAGACATGAAAGAGTCCCTGGTCTTCAAAGATAATGAAATTGAGGTGGGTGTTGTACAAACTAGTCTTGCCCTGATCCCTCCATTGTACAGTAGAGTATTGACCTAGTCTGCCTAGTGTGGGGGATCAAGGAGTGCTTTAGAATTGTGGGTAATTTTAAATGTAGACAGAAAGTCTGCTTTTGTTGTAGTATGAAGTACGTTATAGTTATCTGCTGTAGCAGTTTCAGATTGTTTGATAGAAAATTGTTGTACCAGATAGGTGATCCTGTTTGCTTGAGACTGTCATTGTTTTTATTGCATTGTGGTGTTATGCCATGCTGATGTGCAGTCAGAGTCAATGTTACATGTACAAATGATTTCCTTTGAATTACCTCTTTGCAAGTTTTAAGAACTGTTACATCAAATTCAAGGTATCTGAAAGAGTAGCTTGATTTCAGAATTTGAATATGCATATGTGAAGAGATTACATTACCAATTTGCTCCATGATATCTTGGAAATAAAGTCTTTTTATTGTGCAAGTATGTAATAGTTTTTCACTTTGTTAATACATCTGTTTTTATATCAGGTTCTTAAAGATTGTCTACTACAACTGAAGGGGATTGAACATCTTCAAAATGAGGGTCCCGGTAAGCATTTTTTGTGTGCGAAGATTAAGCTGTTTTGTGACTTGATTGGGGATAAGATATATGGTATACCTGGAACAGAGCACATTGATTCAAATATTCCACCACATCCACCACAGAGTTGTTTTCATTGTTGTTACTTTCTTTTCTAATACACATGTTTGTTGATTTTTTTAAAGGTTATGGCTCCACATGTTACAGATCAGAACTAAATAGGAAAAAAGAACTAAACCTGCTGTAGCTCAGAATGACAGAATCTTGTAGGGGACATTAAGAACTGTTGTTATGTGCTACTGACCTGTGGTGTGTGGTATTACTGATATGGAAGGAATCCAAGATGATAAAATTGTTTGTGAAAGCACTTTATTGTTACTGCCCATGATGCTGAAGCATTTAAACTGATTCCTTCAATTTATATTTATTATGTGTGATCTTTTTTGTTTTCATTTGCATTTCAGAGGTTGACTCAGAAGCCAAAATCCAACAACTTATGGATGTAACAAGAGTAAGTGTTTTTTTTTCTCCACTTTTTACTTCTCTAACACAGCTAATAACTAACTTGTAAGGGTGAATCATGTTTGAAAACATTGTAATTGTGCACAACTCCGCTAGAAGAAAAGAAAGAAGAAAAGATGCCGAAGTTTGTTTTCTGCCTTTTGTTTTTGCACTGAAATTAATGTTCAAGTTATATGTGATATCCCAAATTTTGCTCAATTCTGTTCAAAATGATGAATTATTTGAATGATCAGAGTCTGTGTAATGCTCAATGTAGTAATAGGAATAATTATGATGGACTTTGCAAAACACCAATTCCACTTCAGTGGAATACTGTGATGTATGACAAAAAGGTTACACTGACTGCTGCAAACTGAACTGCGCATCCCTGGCTAGCACTGTGTGCTGAGGACAATAGTTGTCGAACACCTGTGGGATTCTACCCACCTTACAAATAAATTCCTATTCAAATCAACTCACCCTCTGACCGGAGGGGTATTTAATTAAGATATAAATCAGCTCCTTACGGTCATTAATTGGGCAAGGCAACCCATAAGGAGGATGATAGCAGCCATCTCATGGATCATCATCCTTGTTGTACTCCTTCTCTAGGTCAATGCCAAGCTCTCTCTGGTCCTCAAGGAGCGCGATGAGCTCCAGGACAAGCTGGACATGGAGGTGAAGTCAGTCCGGGAGCTGGAGACCAAGACGGGCTCCCTCAGGCAGGAGATTGAAGGGCTGCGCATGGAGCACAGCAAGGCCAAGAGTGACCACCTGGAGGCCCAGACTAAGATGGAGGTCCTGCAGGAGTACTTCAAGACCAAAGAGGTGGATCTTCAGAGGTGAGCAGAGACCACTTGACAGGATTAATTTCCCACTGGTGTTTATATACATTTCATCAAAACTGTTCAAATACAATCTACATGCAGTACTATCTATAGATGAAAACCCTTGTGACAAGGCATCAGAAGGAAATTAAGTGTCTTTGTCAAATGCATATCGCAAATGGGGGCGGGGTCCATAGGGAATACATTTTAATATCAGTGTAGATCATAGTACAGTTTTTTTGTGCCTGGAATTGTTAACAATTAATGTTGATATCCTGTAATGTGTGAGTGAGAGATCCTGGGCCCAATTCCATGGAAAAACTTAAGACAGTCACTTACGGAAGAAGGGCTACCATGGCAACAACTTGAAACCTCATAGCAGATTTACTAATTGCCATTGAAGTTTGGAGTACACTCGGTAAGGTACCATTATAGTAAGTTTGCAGTATTACTGGGTTCTGCTGCATCCTGAGAAATTTTATGCAAGGATTATCTCCAAATTATTTATCAAGCAGAATTGGACAAAATGTACAACCACTATTGATTCAAAGCAAACAAATAAGTTATGCACTGCTTCTTAGATATCAAATGTTGACTTTGCTACTGAAAACTCTCTGAGTAATTTACCAGATGTACCAGGAACTACTGTGTGAGTGTGTCTTATCATGTACAGTGTGATATTGCTAGAAAAGAATAGCAGATCCACTTTGATACATAATTGATTTGTACCAGACATCATACATTGGTGTTGAAATGTGGAATATTGACTAAATGAGTGTTGTTTGGTGGCTGTTCTTTGTGCAGGAAGCTTGGCCGAGAGGAGGCCCTGAAGCTGCAGAGTGAGGAACAGGTGACATCATTGAGTGAGAAGGCCATCAGTGCTGAGGTGGACCTCAACAACTACAGGTCAGTTGACGGTCAGTTGACCACTCTTTGGCCTTGTGCAAGCCATGCCAAATGATAATGATCCATACATTCGCTCATTCATTTACTTATGAGTTATGATGTATTATTTTAACTTATGAGTTATTTATTTACTCTCTTCTTCATGGATGTATATTCTTCTGAAGCAAGTGCAAAACATTGTTCTCAAGTAATGAGAATTTCACCTAGTTATTAGTCATCAATAAAATGTAGTTATCATATGAGTATAAGTTTGGATTCAGATGTGATCCATGTATTTTTCTTTTTAATGGCAGATTGGTGAATGATTCAAAAGGATAATGCTACTCATTTACAGGTCTTTACTTGGCTTAGAGCCTGACTCCATTAACATTAACTAGTTTTGACTTTGTATGTATCGTAGATAAACAAGAAGAAAGAATTTGTCTCCCTCTAACAAATGAAATTTGTTAGAGGGAACCTTCACCCCTCTACTTAATATTCTCTTGCATCAAGAAGAAAGAAATTAAACAATTGATAAAGGAAATTTCGTATTTGTTTTTTATTTTATTCTTTTTCTTGTAATGTTTGGATGTGATTGTAGATTGTGATTAACCTTCCTCAATATTTGACACATTTTGTTCTTTTACAGACAACAGATTGCTGATCTCAAAGCTGAATTGGATAAGTCCGAGAGAAATTACAGAACACAGGTATGTATTATGAACCGATATAAGGCAGGTCTCACTCGGGGGAAAAAAAAATGGACAGGTCAATTTTCATTAGAAATCACCATCTAGTAGAAGATGAGGTCATACTCAAATTCAGATTTCTATGTGTTCTCCAGCATCATCAAAGAAACGTAACATTTTTGTGATTGCTATACTTCATCTAATGATTTGTGTTTATTTTATTATTTATTGGTGATAAGTACTGTTTTCAGTTTTGAGTTCCATAAAAAGTTATTTCATTGTACAAGTTCATTAAATAGAAGTCGGATGAAGTGTTGAAGTCATGTCAATGTCCTGTAACCAAATTCATGTATGTTCTTCATTTGAGTATACCCATGAGAAATTCAATACATTTCAGTCCTTTTGTGTCACAGAAACATGAAATCTGTTGGATATATTATGTGAATAATTTAACTGCATTTTTACATTTTTCTACTTTCTCTGCAGGTTAATGCTCATGAAAAGAAGGCCCATGAACACTGGGTGAGTCAAGTTTCAAAGGAACTTATAAGACAGAACTTAATGTTATGAAGCACTGGACCTTATATCAGATACTGTAAAACCAGAAATTTTTGCATGCATTTGAAATTCGTGAATTTCATGAGAGCTAAGATTTGGAAATTAAAATGTATGTGAAAGTTCTTGTCTATTCTATATGCATTGACTGCTTGTCGCAGTTTGTGAAAATTTCTTGCTGTGATAATGGTCGTCGCCTCCAATTCACAAAAATTTCATGCCACAAATATTTCTTGCTTTACAGTAGTCCTTTTGTCAGTGGTGTTCGACACATACATGATTCACACCCTGAAATCACATTTGAGTAAACACATGATTATGTTGCTGCTGGTTAGCACCTTTCCGTTGTTAAATGATGGTGAAGCTGAGTAATGAGAAAATGAGTGCGAGTTTACGTTTGAATTTAGATGACAGAGTGTATGCAGGGCTTGACACTAACGGTGGCCCGGTGGCCCAGGGCCACCAAAAATGAAAGTCGGGCCTCCAAATTTCAAAAGAGGTCAAATTTGGTGGCCCGCCTCGGGCCACCAAAATTTTTGGAAAAGTGTGTCATTTAATTCATAACTTTTTTCGCCGGAAATTAGCAGTTCAATTTGTTTAAAGGATGGATGAAAAGGACTGAATGAGTGCCTGAGAGTGAGTGTTGCAGGTTTGTTGAGGTTTATTTATGAGTAGGTTCTAGATATGTCCAACTTCCAATTCTTACTATGATAAAACTTAGATATCTGACTCATTAAAAAACAGGACTTTTAATGTTTTTATTGTTCTTTTTTTTCGGGGCCACCAAATTTTTCTCTTGGGCCACCAAAAATTGAAATTGAGGATTTTGGTGGCCCCATCGGGCCACCAAACAAAAAAGTTAGTGTGGAGCCCTGGTGTATGGTATCAAAAACAAATGAAATGCAGAATTTATGGAAATGTATGAAATCTAGAGCATCAAATCTTGATACTACATTCACCATGTATATTGTTGTGTTTTGCACATTGTTTACAAGGTGAAAGAACTTGTTTGATTTCTGTTTTATGTCCACAAATGAGAAGTATGGAAATAAAATGAATTGAATTGAATTGAGTAATATAAATCTGCCCCCCCCCCAAAAAAAAAATGAAGTAATGCGTCAGCGATTTGCTAGTTGATTTAATGATTTGTGCTGTAATGTTGATGATAGTGATAATGATGAGATTGATGATGATGATGACAATTGTAATAATGAACAACTGAAAACTCCAACTCCACTTATTCAGATGCTAAAGATGCATAGAGAAATATGTATGCTTATCTTAACAAGGAAATTGGAATAAAGATAATTGACTGTTGGCTCTAGTAAACTGTGAGCATTCAGAAGGATAAAAAGTAACTTTTCCTTGAGGCAGATTGATATCAAATTTACTATACCCTCAGCAAGCCTCAGGTGTAGTAAAATTTGATATAAATCTGCCCTTGGGAAAGTTACTGTCTCTGCCTCTTCATGAACTCATAGTTTTTGCTAAACCCTTAAAAGTTATTATATATTTGAATACTAACTCATAAATTGCACACCTCTTAGCCATGGGAAGTATCATGTCTTAGCAACCTGTATATCTCATCCAAATCTGTGAATCTTTCTCTTTCCTGCGTCAGATGTCACTTAGAACCGCTGAGAGAGAGCTACAGGAATCCAAGAAAGAGGCGGCCACACTAAGACACAGGTATGACCAGAGAACCTCCCAACCCACAACCATGTACACTCTCTGTGGCACAATAGCAAACTGATGTTGAGTTCAGACCATTTTAAAATAGACTAAAAAAACAAAATACTGATTTTGCAGCATGCAATGTGAAACACAGGAATTTTACATTGGACCAGTCATTGATTGATATGCAGCTCTTTGTAGACAGGAAATGACATATTTTATCCATTGGTAACATGACTTCTCGTCTCTCCCTCTTAAAACTTTTTTCTCTCAAAAATCCCCCAGCCCCCCCCCCCCCCCCCCCCCAGTTGTTTTGTTGTCTATATGTAATGGCAAAGCCAAACCGAGCCTTATATCTTATCTTATAATCCTGATGAAAAAAAGCTTTGATAACTGTCTTACGGCCTAGGTTGACAGAGTTAGAAGGAAGGCGAGCCACATCAGAGAATGCCCCATTGGTGAAGCCCCAAGCAGCAGCACCATCCCCAATGCGTGAGTTAACTGAGTACTGCAAACTAGCAAGTAGTTAGGAGCATAAACAATAGAAGTATACCTCACTGATATCCAATCCAGTAATTGTCTATGTTCATGATTTCTTGTTAGACTTAATTAGGTTCTGTCATGTTAAGTCAAGTTTATATTTGCATTGTTGGAGTAACAAATATTAAGTGTTTTCTTTTCAGATGTTTTTCTCTCCTACTGATACGGCTTTTAAAAAGTTTTTAAAAAATATGGCAAATTGGGAATTCAATTAGTCTCTTTATAATGTGTAAGTAAACTGCAAAAGATATTTCTTCAGTGAAGTAAATTAGTCCATCTTGGTTTTCCTATTGCACCAAATTGATAATCATCCTCTTGTGTGTGTTTATTTGTGTGGCGTTTTCTGAAGAGAGAATTCAAATTGGAAACCTTGGAGAATATTGGACAGTGTGGGCATTGGTGTGTGCTGATTTAGATGAAAATATGCAGTCTGTGATCAGGATGCAGTATGGAAATGTAAATGATTGTAATATGGATTGATTGTTATATGAAATGCTCTGCAATGTTGTTAAACCCTACTTTTCTTTCTTTATTGACCACCAGGTGTAGTATCACCATCATTCAGACCAGGGTAAGTAGATTCTTTTTTAATTATTATTATTATTATTATTATTATTATCATTATTATTATTATCATTATTATTATTATCATTATTATTATTATTATTACTATATCACCATCATTCAGACCAGGGTAAGTAGATTCTTTTATTATTATATTTATTATCATTATTATCATTTTTATTATTGTCATTATTATTATTGTTGTTGTTGTTGTTGTTATTGTTATTATTATTATTTGGTAATTTGGTTCAGAGTTTGTAAGACTTTTTTTTTTTCAAAGTACTGGTAATTATTTTTCAGATGTGCCATGCTTTTGTGCTTTATTTATGATAACTCTTCAGACAAAATGGTTGAATTGTGCTTCTTCAAGGGTGCCTACAATTTGATTTAAATGTTTGTGTACTGCCCTACAAAGTAACTCAGACAGGGACTATTAACCCTTTGTTTGCCATGAGTACAGATTGGTACAGAAAACCCCATAGCATTGTACACACTGTCCAGAGTCACCAGCATAGAAAGGTTTAAATTATCCTTCTAAGAAACACCCATTTAACTTCATATGTGTTATTGCTCACATCTGACTAATTTCTTGGCACATTCATATGTCAACTTTGTGCAAGTGATTTACTGGTATTTGATTTGATTTTCTTTTGATATTTATCAACAGAATAATGAGAGTATTAGTTTGTTGATTGACTTCACTTTTGTCTTGAATACTAAAAAATGTATCAACAATGTTTTTCATATCCACAGGGAAAGAAATAATCGCTCAGGTAGAAGGGGTGAGTGTAATGGTTTTTCTTTAATTTTCTTTCCTTAGAAGATGAGCTCACAATCTTTGATAATACTGTATGTGCTGTATTGATACATACCTACGACATTTTCTCCCATGGTATCTTGGTTGCACTTCATGAATATGCATTTACACTGTGGCATAATGGATGAGAAGCTGACTCCCAGTTGGAGACCCGAGTTTGAATCCAGTCCAGTGCTTACGTCCTTGGACAAGATGTTTTTACCTACCATGTCTCTCTCAACCCAGTTGTTTAAATGGGTACCTGGCAACGCTGGGGTAATAATAATGGCAGGGCCCTCTGGTAGAACAGTGGCAACACTGAAGCCACTGTCGTGAATAAAGAAGGCTATACTGTTCATATTGTTTTTCATGTAGAAACATATACATGCTACAATTTTTAAACTTCAAATTTGGCCTTCAGGCATAATTATGTATATATAACTTGATCACTTTTGATTTTCTATTTTTTGCTGGAGGGACGAAGAAGTAACAATTTTTTCTGATGATTTATTACATTTTAACAAGTACAGTATGGTTGAAGGGATGTGTGAAATTTGCTGATAATACTTGTGTAATGTGTTTATGTTTCACAGGTCCAAGTCGCAATAGTATCATAGAAGCAGATTCACCATCGCCGCCTCTAATAGATCAAAGACACCGTGACTCTCCTGCCTCAATGCTCCCTCCTCCGATGCAGCGTGATATTGGCCCGTCACCATATGGCAGGGAACCCATGCTGCCTCACCCAGACTTTGGGCCCCCAGGCCCCTATGACGATCCCTATGGCCCTCCACATGGCCCGCCTCCCATGCATGGTCCCCCACCTGGAGATTTCCCGCCCGATTTCCCACCCCATCCTGATGATATGGACTTTGGCCCTCCTGGGCCACCACATCCAGATTTTGGGCCCATGGCCAGGTTCCCTCCACCGGGCAGGGGAGAGTTTGATCCCCATGGTCCACCACCTCCAATGGATCCAGACTTTGGTCCTAGGTTTGGTCCCCCTCCACCTCATGGTATGGACCCTAGGGGCCCTCCCATGCGTGGACCAGGGCCCCTCCCAGGAGAGGGTCCACCTCCACTATTTGATAGAAGAGGTCCCCCACCCCCAGGTAATCTTTAGTCTTTTCTCTCTTGTAATATGGTCTGATAAGTAGCTATTTCTATCCACCTGTGAAACCATGCCTCCTTCATACTTCACACAACTTTTTTTTTTCATATATTTCAGCTGCAGTAATTTTTGCTTGACCACGATCTTTTTTGTCTCAAGCTCTTAGGAATTATACAGCTCAATAAGTCTTGGCTCTCTGCTCTGACTCTTTGTGATGTCATTATCCAGTTGTTTCTCCCCTCAGCAGACAGTTGTAATTGCCTTTTGTCCTTTCTATATAAAGAAAAAAAACACAACTGCATATGTTTAACATAAAAAAATAGATACATTAATCACAGCATTTGGCATTGTATGTGTTTCATATCTCTGTTCATTCAGGACATTTTTCTCTGCAAACATATCAGTAACTTATTAATGGTATCAATTCACTCAAAGTTGCAAATACAGCAAAGAAAGCAATACATGTCTACGGGTTTGCAAATATTTGTTGTGTATCATGTTGTGGGCAACTTGATTGAAAAATACAAGTTCATCTCAATTCCATGCCTACCAACAAATTGACCACGTAATGACTGACAGTGTATATGTTCGTTGTAAGCTATGCAGTAAAGCCATGCACTACAATAGGTATGTTTGTGATCCATGTATTTTTGTTAGGAAATTTACTTCACAGTTTGATTATTGAATTTTGTTTCTGGGAAAGAAAAAAAAAAGTTCATGTGTTTTTCCACTTTGTCTGTGAGTCCAGAGTTTCATTTGTTTTTTTTTTTGTTTTTGTTTTTATTCTTGTAAATGTTTTGTGTAGGTATGAGACCAGGAAGTAGAGCTGGTCAGTATGGTGCTCCAGAGGGTCCCATGGGAGGTCCAAGGACGTCATCTCCAATGGTACCTGATGGTCCACAGGTAACTTTGTTCTCATCAGATTAACTTTTTTTTGTTTTTTTGTTACACGTTCGCTTAAATTTTATTCCATTTTGAAATCATTGGATAGATCACTGAGAACGACCACGTTTTCATGCGTGAGATTTCACAGGAGATAAAAGTTTTTTCACACTGCACTTGCAAACATTATGTTTGTAACTTTTAACAAGTTCCTGCTGTCCAGCCATACGCAAAATATGACAATCCAGGGTTACACACTAACCCATTTTTTTATTCTGGTCCGACCTGTCTGTCAGAACAGTAGGTACCCAGTTTTTCCAGGTTTTATTGGTTCATTCCTGAAATAGTTACTGGTCCGACAGTAATTTTTCCTGGTCAGAGACCGTCGGACCAGTGCCAATGTGCAGCATTGCTTAACCTATCACCAAGGAAGATGAATATGAAGATGAGCAAACTTGATGATTCAGCTCTATGCTCCCCATCGTGCCACTAGCATTGTTCTGAAATGTTTCACTTGTTGTCACAACATTTGTGCCACATCTTTAATCTCTTTGACTGTTCTGCAGGGCATGAATCCGAGAGGTCCCCCGCCGAGACAGCCCCCCAATATGCAGACATAGTGAGGATGAGACAAGGGGGAAGGGAAAGTTCTGACTACCAGTGCTGGAGAAACAACCTCCTGGCTTAATCGGATGTCTCAGTAGAGCAGGACTCATGGATCAAACTGAGATGTCATGGATAGAATCACCACAAATGTGATTGAAAAATAAAATCACATGCTACTGCTAGAGGCAGCTGACCAATGGCGTTCAGCTGTCTCTAGCGGTGATTGTTGAGCTCTTTTATATGTCGTTTGATATTTAAATCGTACTGCTTTGTAAAAAATTAAAATCACAACAGCTACGTACTTTATTGAAAATGAGGGTATTGACAAGGTTTTGTGCCTGAGTCATGATGTTAATGATGGTGTAATGGGAGGATGCAAAAAAAAATATATGTAAAAAAAAAAAATCAATAGATTTGTTATGAATGGCTGACCATTCATAGTGATCACCTCATGGAATAGTGTCAGGCTTTACGATAGGCTCATTGAGAGGCACAGAAAACAATGTTATGTTAACTAAATTGATATTACAGCCGTGAACAGTATTTCGCTCCTGTCATAGTGTAGATACATTTTCTAGAGACTAGAGATTGGACCTACAGAGCACAGGTTACCCCTAAAGAGACCGCTGGCAAACTCAAACCAAGTCTCTGAATTTGAATCAGAGTTCTTGACTGATAGGTAATGCAATGGGTCTCTTTGCCGTAGTTTTGACATAGCAAGTGTAACACCATGTGCAATCTGCCAAGATCCAGGCATCAGTGGTATGAAACCATGGCTAGGCTGTGTTTACAGTGTGCATCAAGCGCCAGGTACCTTATTTCTGGTCGCCGTAGTAATGAGTTTCAGATTGGAGAGTCATTCTCCACTCATGAGTAACCTTCTCTCTCATGTCTGCATGGTGAAAGAAGGATTCATGGTGCCATTCTTACTACTTTTGGCTTGGGAATACGAATAAGTCTTGCACCTTGGTACAAACCATGCATCATAGCCATAAATACTGAATGAGTTTCTTAGCAACTAATGTGAGAGCTTTGCAAGTCTGTGAGTAAGACTACTGGTGTTCACCCACTCTCCCTCCCAGGGGTACGGTCCACTGCTTTGACGTAGCGCAGCTTATGATAACTGTTTTCGCTGACCTGTGTATCCTAGTCAAGCATGTGTACGAAATATGTTGGTCATTTATGTTTTTTATATCAATTCTTCCTTAAAAATCACTGCATTTGTAAATTTTTAGTTGTACAATGTCATGATTGTCAGCACAAGTTTTGCAGTGAAGTTATTACTGCCTTCTATCGAAGTTTGTTAATTTAGTAAATGCCAGTGATTTGTTTTTTGTTCTTTTCCCAGTTTATTGTCACAAATCATATGTTTTTATGTTTTCTTGTTTAATTTGCCAAAATATGAGTTGTCAGCCATTCTTAATCAATGTACACTGTTTTTGGTGTGTATGCTTCACTTTTCAAATGTGCAATGAAAGTATCCAGTATGGTAATATGATACAAATAGGAAAGTTAGCAATTACTTCTTCCTGGTGGTAACAAATGTGTAGCCTCTCTCCAGTGTAAGTCCTTTTAATTTGTCCAATTGTGTGTCTAGTCTTTGTTGACACTTGTGCTGAAATTTATGAGGGGTAATAACAGTATCCAAGAGTGACCTTGAGGAAAAAAACACACAAACAAACAAACAAACAAACAAACACCACACCAGACATTGTTTCCCTGTGCCTTTCTGGGCCATTTATTGTTCATGTTATATTCTTACTTTCAAAGACTTGGTGGTTTTTTTTTCTTTCAAAGACTTGTTTGGTTTTTTTTGCAGATTTTGTGATGTGTTGGGCAGTTTGTTTCAAGCAATGACACTGACATTGGCAGCGTAGACACGTTGTGAAGAGATTTTCCCATTTCGAGTATTGTGACATCACATTTTCTGACTTTTTGATTGACTTCTTGCACATTCTTGCCAGAATGTGAACTTTAATCAGTGATTGTTCATGTTACGTAAAGACATGACTCCAAAGATCAAAGATTGTAAGTACCTCTATGTCACATCGGGTCAGAGAGTTCATTTTTGAATTATATGTGCAGCTGAGGTCAGTAAGGACATTTTTTTTTTTCCACAGTAGTTTACTTCATATTATGACCTGACTGCATCATTTGCCTCATGTGTCTGTATTACATATGAAGGAGACATAAAAGTTAAAGGTTTGGTCCTATGGTAACAACCTGGCACAGCATTGTGCCATAAGAGAAGAAGAAGAATTTTAAAGTTTGCGCTAGTTGATATCACTGTATGAACCTTGATTTGAAATTATGAATGTTGATTTGCTTTTTCATTGTTTTTAGCTACTTTGTACTGTTAACATGTGAACTTCATACTTCATGTGATGTTCACATGTGAGCACCCAACTTTACTGCCTACATAACATCAAAGGCTAGAATTGTACTAATTTTTTCTCTCGTAAGTCAGTGTTTTGTTACTGAAATGTCAGGATTAGTTCCTTTACACTCAAGCTCAGTAGTTGTTTTCTCCTGAAAGATTGTGTGTAGCGTTTGTTTTCAGGTGTATATTTTTAAATAAAAGTCATATCTTCCTTTCTTTGCCTGGTCTGCAGCCTGTGCTCTCTGGTTCACATAAAACAGATAGAGCATAGTGAGCTCCACGCCTAGGTATAGTAAAGTCTGCTCACCAAGTCATGTGTCATGCTTCATGCAGGATGGTAAAGATGTTAATATCAGTAGTCTATGATTCAATATGGCAGCCATCCACTTAGATTTTTACTGCACGAAATGGAATTTTTGCTATCTTTTTCCAAATGGTCTCATTGTAAAAGATGTTTTGATAGAAGTCAACTCTTACATTGTTTGTTCAAACAAAACAATGTTAGATTCCTCATGTTCTCTTGACTTAGAGTTCACCATTAAATTGGTCAGGGGTATGGCCCGTGGCATTATTCAGAGATTCTAGTTTTCGTTTGTTTTGTTTGTTCAGATCATATTTACTCTCTTGTTTGTTTATGTTTTGTATTTTCTATATGTGGTTACTCTGGACTGCATCTCGATATCTGTTGCAATTTTTAAGGGAGGTGCCAAAAGCAGAATTAGAAAGAAATTATCATTCATATCTGATTTGAATGGTAGACTGCTGTAATGGTGGAAGTTTTTGCAGTGTGGAATTTTTTGGGCACTTCACGTGATTAGAAACCAGAGCGAAAATAAAAGCACTCAAATATTTTTGCTAGTCGTAAATTACAAATTTCATGTCTTGATTACATGGGATTAAAAACGTGAAAAATTACTTGCACAAAAATTTCCACTTTTACATCAGTAGCCTACATGTAATGGGGGCAAAGTGGTATTGTGCATGACAGATGTGAATGAAGAGGCAAATTGAATGGAAAATGACAGCTACATCTGCTGGGAATTTAAGAACTCTTATGTATGTGTTATGTGAGAGACTGATTCACTAATGGATTGATTGATTACTAAAGAGACACATTGATCAGTTATTGATTGATCGATGGATGGATGGATGGATTTTTTTTTAAATGTGTGTAAACAGAGTGGTAGCTGTTGATTGTCAATGAACCAATAAGTTTTGACTCCAGCTAGATCATTATGTGTTGCACATATAACCATTGCTTTGAGAGGTCACAAGAATTATAACAATTTGTTGGCTTTGGAACTGCTCATTCATTCATTTGCAGCACTTTATATGTGTAAACAGAGGAATGTAATGAGAAATTGAAGGCAGATACCATTAATTTATTCCAGCATCATTAGATTTTTTTTCCCCATATACTGTAAAAATGGATACAGTATTTTCGCGCTGAGCTGGGTAAGATGAATTTCGCGTGTTTTTAATTCTGCGGAATCAGGACATTAACTATTGGAACATATGGCGTACAAAAATATTCGCATGCTTTTGTTTTTGCACTAGCTTCTGGTTGCACGAAATGCGCGAAAAATTTCCACACTTCGAAAATTTCCACTTCTACTGTTATGTTGCATTTATATGTTTATTTTCATACATTTCTGGCTGAAGTATAGGTGGCAGTACTTGTACAATTTGTTGATAATGATTGAAGGGGGGAAAAAAAGAAAAATTGTTTACTCTGAGAAGCAGAGATGATTTCATGAGCTTGAGGGAATCCTCATGATAATGCTAAGATGTGAGCCGCTGTACACACATGAAAATATAATTATTAAACCTGAGTTAACCTATGGTATCGTTCATTATGCAATGTTTAACACATCAAGTCACATAAACAGTACTTCTATGGTTTGATGGATGGATGATGGATATAGTTTTTATTTTTTTTTTTATATTGCATGGTCAGAACTCACTTATTCAATCAATCACAATGGTTTTTTTTTTTCTCTTTTTGCTATATCACAATGTTCTCGATCATACTCGGTATCTTATTCAACTTTTCTGTTCTGTATCAACGCACCTAGAAACAACCCGTATAAGGTGCTACACGTACATCAATATTTATTCTAATTAATGATAATAATAATAATAATAATAATAATAATAATAATAATAATAATAATAATAATAATAATGATATTATTATTATTATTATTATTATTATTATTATTATTATTATTATTATTATTGTTATTATCATTATTATTATTATTATTATTATTATTATTATTATTATAATTATCATTATTATTATTATTATAATTATTATAATTATCATTATTATTATGATTATTATTATTATTATTTTATCATTATCATCAGTACTAGTGGTAGTAGTACATGTCTGGTATTATTAGCATTGTTATCATGTTATAGGATTTGTAGCATTCATTCTTAGTGTTTTGTAAGGTAAAATAAAAAATGAAGCAAAAACATTCATTTTAGAGGTGGAAGCTCCCCCCCCCCCCCTTCCATATTTTCTCTGACTGCATTGCAACCACTGAGAAGTTTGGATTCTTGCCTTATGATTCCTTTTTTTTCACTGAAGTTTTGCACACATTTTGATACCATGTTTGCCCAAATCAGATATACCTATGGGGTATTACATGTCAGCCAATAAGTGTGTACATATCATTAAAATTACTCTTTACCACATACATTTGTGTATGCCTACAATTACAAATTGTCAGTCAACAGTGGATTGCATTTCTTTATGGATCTTGCACAGAAATGAATGTTGAACTTGTTTCATACTTCATTTTGGTTTGTGTAGAAACAAAGTTTGGAAAGAATAAAATGTATGAAAAGTAGAAGACAATCAAAAAAAAGACATAAGAAAAATAGACAATACAAAGTAAAACATAAAGGTAACAGGTCTTTTGTTTAGAGAGGGAAAACTGAGTTTCTATAAGCAGAAATGATTGACATAGGGAGTATCTTTTTTTTAAAATTCATTTCTCATTTGGGCAACATTCTTCATTATTACACAGTTTTCATATATCTTTATACTTTTTTAGGTTGAAGTTATGAAAATATGTCAAATATGCATAAAATTTGCATAATAAACCAATTGGCAAATTATCAAGATTAAAATAAGTTATGCCATCAGGGCCTCGTTATATCAAAAGATATAATCAATTATCCCTTACCACACAGGCTGCCATAGACTTATAACAGAAATCAATTACATGTATACAATCAATTATAACACGTCATAAAACAGGGCCCAGATTCAGCACATAGAGAATTAGGCCCTATCAGCAAGTAAAATTTCAAGTTCATTGGACGTTGCGTTACTGAGATCAATGCCCCCCCCCCCCCCCCCCCCCCCCATTTTTACAGCTCAAAACATCCCAAAGCAGTTAGGGTTAATACACAAACCTGAGGAGAGAGCATCAATTTTAATATGCCTACTACAGTCAACTACATGTAAATGCAGGATGTAACTGATTTTGCTTACTAAATAAATAGTCAAATATCAATTCATAACATCACTATTGATCAAAGTCATAATTATTAAGAGGTACCATATGAAGAAAATTAGAATAATAATGAAATGATGGATCACACTTCAATAATGTCATATTATCCTCTGTTACTTTGCATCCACATATTTTACTTATTACAACATATACAATCAAAGGTAATGCAGAAAGATTTGTGGAAAATCTGAATATAATTATTGAGTCAGGTTAGAGCAGAAGTTAGAGGATCGAAGATTTGTTACCTTTTAGTCTTAAGAGAGCTTATAAGAATTGAAAAAAACAACAGAATCACATTTACTTTAATGAATGAAAGAACAAAAGTTAAAGTAAACACGAAAAAGATAGAATGATTCTTTTTGTTGTTTTTAGTCATGTATATCAATAATTTTTTTATCATCATAAAAAATTGATATGCGATGACATGTCAGTTTTGCCAATGCAAATGCCGATGCAGCGCCACCTGCGGCAAGTCATTGCCATTCGCACCCACGGAACGGGAGGGCTAGGTCAACATTTTCTACATGTTTTGCGTGTTTTCAGTGCAATTGTGGATGTTTACGAGGGAACTGACGCGCTGATTGCTCCCCAACTGACTACTTTATCTTCATTCTGGACGTTTTATTTTTAATTTTGCATATTATTGTGTGAATAACAGCATAATTATAGGTGAATGGTTTAGGCAATATTCGCAACGACCCTCTCCAGCACTACACATGAGTGACGTCACTCATCAGCAATGGCTACTCGGGGATGGAGCGTCGAAGAAGATGGAAGCCTTGCTGTTGGAGAGCAGACGGTCGGGATTGCTTATCATCCAAGGCTAAATACTGTAATAGCAATTACTAAAGAACCCAGCATCAAAGTCTTGGACGTCAACTCAGGGATTATTATCAAGAAATCATCCCTTTCAGGTAGACATGATGCAGCCTAATCTCTCTTGCAATCACGATCGTACTGTGTTGTTACAGTGTAGATGAGTACAGACTTCATACTGGAACGTGAAGTTGCAGTTCGCACTCGCAAACAGAGCAAGACTGTGAAATGCTGCATGCATGCTGCTGGCTCGCATATTATCAATACACGATTGCTTTATCTTGCTCATTGCGACCTACTGGCGTGCTTCCGGCATAGTTTGTCTTCAAAATGGGATGGGAGGTTTGAGGGGATTTCCAGAGGAAATAACTATCCAAGCTTATGAAAGTTACTGCAGCATCTTGAGTTTAATTTAGGCCTATGTCAATTTCCAGCAACAGCTTTTGCTTTTGTGGTAGATAAATTTACTGATACTGCAGTAGCGCGTAGCCTTGTTGTTGTACTTGTAGCACTAGCAGTTGTGACACAATAAATTTTGGGCGTTAGTCGTGTACTTTTGCACCTCCTTGACCCTGTCGATCGATTTCGAAACATGCACAAACTCAGCCAACAAACTCACCCTAGTTGTCCAGTAGACTTGTCTCTAAACTAGTATAATTGCTATTGCATCTCAGTCTCAGAAGTCGAATATGAAAGTCTCTAGACTCTAACATCGATTACCATTAAGTCGCCACTACCTGAAGTCACCAGACATTCACACTGCATGTAATGCAGGGGCGGATCCAGGAAATCTGTAAAGGGGCGCAACTAATATTTCTGGTGCCACTTCCGGGTTTCATTTCATTTTTTCTTCTTTTTTATTTCTATTGTTTTTAGCAAAAAATAAAGGGAGGGGCGTGCGCCGGTTGCGTCCCCCCTCTGGATTCGCCACTGTAATGCGCGCCGTGATCAGAGATCAGCTGGGGCGACAGATATTCATCGTTCTCAAAAGACGTTCCTAATTCACCTTTTCCCTCCATAAAAACACAAATGATTTGAATCCAAATGTATTTTACCATCAATGTAACAGGTGACAAAACCATTTTTGATGCAAGAATGTTTTTGATTTCGAATGGATTTCAGGTGGCAGATTAACAAAGTTTTTCAAACGCGATGTTGCACAATGCATCCTACTTTGAAGTGTGTGTATCTGTATAACACACGTGCTAATAATACGTGGCGCGTTATGGGCGGCGAACTAATTTGGTGCCTATCATTAGTTCGCCAATCCGGAGTGCATAGGAAATACACGCAAGTGGCAACTATACGGTAATTGACGTTAAATGTTGAGTTTTAACATTTGTACAACTGTTGCTGTCGGAAAATCTCAATTACTTGAAATGCTGCTCTGTGTTCTAACAGTTGGCACAATATGATGTTCAGCGCATGCAGTAAAGGTCAATTGATTGATCTGAATGTAGCGATCACAGTGATTTCTTCTATGGTGTCTTTGAAAAGCTAAAGTGTGTTTGATTTTCCTTTTCCTCAGCCAAATTTTGCAGTAGCAGCTGTATAGCTTCTACACAAAGCAGTTGAGCGTGTATGTGTGCTGCCTGTTTACATATTTTTCTTTTTCTTTTCTATGTTTTCTTTCATTTTCAGGTATTCCTAACTATCCCTTTCCTTCCTAGTAACCATTTTTTGTGGGTTTTTTCTTTTCATACTTTCTCAATTTCCTATTCAATCTACTTTCTGCCAAATTGTTCTTTGTTTCTTTCATGGGTTATCTTTGCCTCCATCTACTGTACATGTAACTAACTCTACACAGCCCTGTTGCTGTACACAAGTGTTGCTTTCCTTTCTTTCCTCTCCAATATCTTTTTCTTGTGTTTTGTTCTCATGTATCCTTTTCTTTATTTCCTCTTCAACCTGTATAATTCTTTCCTTCCTTCTTGAATTCATCTTTGCCATCATCCAGTTTTGATTCATCTCTCATTCTGTTATTGTACCTTGGCCTAGTGCTCTTTTGCTTTCACTCTTTATTTCATCTTTGCTTTCTACTTTTTTCAAACATATTCATCTCTTCCTTACTTTCCTTTATAATACAAGTTTAACTTTTCCTTTCCCATTATCTTTTGTTATCACTTTTAGTGTATGTTCTATTTTATAAACCTTTTGTTTCATTTTTCTAGGTTTACCTTTTTCAGCATCTTTTCATTCATTTCCTTTCCCCCTTTTCCTATCCTTTCTCTTTTTATTCTTTCACCTTTGTCTTACAACCATACTTTTCACAATCTTCTTTCATTCACACAAACACCCTCACACACACCTGCTTGCTATGGGCTTGCTATGGAATGATATGTTTATACCATGCTCTAACTCCACACGAGTATAACATAAAATTTGTCCTAGAATGTAGAAATTTTCAAAAGTTTTGTAGCTGTGTGAGGGGTCTAGCTCAGTTGGTGTATGGGTTCCCAGTCAGACGCCTTGCTTTGCACCGCGTTTGGTCAGGCTACAGGCAAGTTTATCATCCTGCAGATATTTCTGATTGTAGCTGTGCTGTAATTTAGTACAAGAGCATGCTTTCCTTCTGTAATCAAAACCTAAAGGTGAAGGGTCTTTAGAACATTCTGATAGCCATGGCTTAAAAAGCACTGAGTACTTGCTCAAGCTGTCAAGCTTAAAGTGGATTCTTGGAAGACTAAGTTGCAAAAGAAAGCAAGCATTGGGAATGCATACATACCGTACATGATACTCACTGAACGCTGTTCTGTAATGTGCTATTGTGTACTTTTGACAATAGTTAGCAGTTGCTTTGCAGACGTTGGATAAGTAAGACTCTTGGCTTTAGAATTACCATGTTCTCTGAGTTGCATACATGTTTATGTTTAAATGCCACACTTGTTTTCGAATTGTGATTTGGGTCTATATTAACATTAACAGAAGCTGATGAACCTGATGGTAGTGTATTATCACTTGCAATCACTTTTAAGATGTATTAAATTTCATCACTAAAACATGTAAATTTTTACTTTTTCCTTCTGAGTAGACAAAAAAGAAAAAGAAAAAAAAAAGAAGCCTGCAGAGCATGCCCAAGCTTTGTGCCATTGTTGAGGGCATCAGGATAGTCCACAAGGAGTTTCAGCATGTCACTGCAACATGCTCGAATTCTTGTGCAACTTTTAAAATTTTTTACTTTTTCCTTCTGAGTAGACAAAAAAAAAAAGAAGCCTGCAGAGCATGCCCAGGCTTTGTGCCATTGTTGAGGGCATCAGGGTAGTCCACAAGGAGTTTCAGCATGTCACTGCAACATGCTCAAATTCTTGTGCAACATCCTCAAAAGCCAGCAACATGTTGTGCAACATCCTCAAGAATTTGCAACAAGCTCAAAATAAAATGTATTCAGACATGTGAAAAACATGTGCAAAACATAAGAAACATCAAACTACGCTGTGATTATACGTGGTACTTAGATATTTGTGTGGAAAACATGAGAGAGAACATTGAATGTAAGCAGCACAAAGAAATTGCTTACTACGTGCTCATGATATTCTGCTATATTCTCAGATTCTGAGCTTGCAACATGCTCAAATTTCAAGTTGTGGACCACCCTGCGGTATACTGACATTTTTAATTCAATCAATTTGATTCATTTATTCCACATGCTAAACCCCCCCCCCCTAAAAAAAAAAATCACCAAAGTGACATTTTATTGCACATTATATTTACATGGAAAACAAGAGAATCATGCAGAGATATAATAGCGCGTGTTGGAATCAGAAAAAAAACCAAAAACAAAACAAACAAACAAACAAGACCTATCAAGGTAAAAAAGTTACTGGTCCAACAGCAATTGTTACTGGTCAGGGACCATCAGACCAGTGCCAGTGTGCAGTGTTGCATAACGTACATATATCTATTTGCATGAACATGAGAGTATGACAATATGAATACAATGTACAGATCTGGATACATGCACATGTACACAATAATACCTGGCACATAGGTACATCCATTGTATTTACCTTGACTGTTTTGCTTAATCATTCTAACTTTTATGAAGAAAATAACTTTATGTTGATTTTATATGTGTGTTGCTAATTTCGAAAACAAAAATATGTTGAATTTACTTAGGTTATATACATGTATCTATTTTGAATGAAAGAAGAAAAAGATGGTATTTGTGGCACACAAAACCACCTCATTTCAATAGTCCGATGTCTTGAATTTATTTTTTGGGTATTTTTTTTTTTCCTGATAAGTGATTAATGTACCCACACCCAGTTTAAATACTTTCCATATTCAGTTTTATAATACATGAACCATTGTATGTAGATCATGCATCAAATGTGATCACAGTTTATCTCATAGTACAGTAAGCATGCTCAATGTTGTAAAGGCTTGTGTTGAGGAAAGAGGAAGGACAGTGTTGTGAAATGTATTCATATGTGAGTTGTATGTATGACCTGTGTGACTCTGTCTTATCATACAGTCATGTCTCTTGTAAATAGCTAAAGACAGGAAGCCGTGGGATGTACTCACGTGGCGATGATCATGGTGGATTACAGAGTCCACAGTGTACATTGTAATCATTGCATGCATACTGTAGCCTTTGGCAGTGGGTTTGGTACCCCAGGGGTCTCTTGCATAAAATGTTTATTAAACCTGAGAAAAACTCTGGTAAGTACTGAAAACTCGGGATAAGCCCCGGTCACACAGCACTCCACATCTAATTCACGTTCAAAAAGTTATGAAAATCTGGTGGACGTGGTCGTAAGTGGTAATTTTTTGGTCAATTTTGGTTTGGCCGTGCTTTGTACGGGGTATGGCCGTTGGCGGCTGTTCCACTGCTGAAGTACTGCCTAAGCACGGCTAACCACGTCCAGCCACGTGTATGTACGCGGAAAAATCCATTTGTCAGTGATAAGCCGCTAAACACACGCTATTTCCTGTGATACCAACACGTAACACGCGTCAGGTGACCGTGCTCTGCCCGTGTCAGACCGCTAAACTTTCGTGTCTTACTGCGTCTCCCCAAGTTTTAATCAGTGCTGGAACATGGATTATCACGTGTGTTTCACGTGTGTTGCACGTCTTTACCACGTGTACCGCCCGTGGTTGTCCGCGGAATAAAATTTTGAGCAGTTCAAAACTTTTCACCGCATCCGACGCCCTTCTGATTTTTCCCCGCGTCCTGCCACGTCTATAAATCGACCATAGCTCATCTTAAACTCAACATCAACGCGAACAACATCGTCTGCTTCACGGGAGACCACTTTTTGACGTGTTTCGGCCGTGATTAAGCCGTAAAGCGCTGTGTGACCGGGCTTTTAGTATGATTCCCCCATTGACTTTACACAGGAAAAACTGTTGAATATCAACCAGAGTTTTTCTCAGGTAAAAAGTTTTATGCAACAGACCCCTGGTAATTGATGTGAGCAGAAACATGTGGCTCGAACAGTGACATGTAGTCTTTGTATCATGTTGTGATGACTGTAGAAGTATGAACATGTGTAACATGATTTTTGTTGCGCATTTCTTTCCATATTTATTGTAACTTTTGGTTTGCTTTTGCATTGATATGGAAAATCTAATGTAAATATGAGTATCACATCCATTCCAAATGTTGGTAGTAGGAAATGAGAGAAGCCAAAAAATTGATATAAATCTCCAAATAATCAATTCTCTTAAGAAGATTAAACCAAAATGTGACTTACGACAGTACACTTGGATCTGTACATTTTGTATTTTCCTAAGTGTGTAAAACAAAACTACAAATGTAAGTTAATTGTTAACTCTCTCATAATGTGTTTCTTACTCTAAATACACCAACTTATTAAACAAAAAAGGATTTTCACTTATGTTACACAAGGGATTGTTACAAACTTTGTAAGTCTTGTGGGATGTACACAGTATGCCATCTGTTTTGTCATGTCTGTACACAATATTATAATTGGAAAAGAAACAGGAATGTATATCTTTTGAAAAAAAATGTTATTTTTAAAGTATGTTTTGAGACCATGACACATGCATCCTTTATCTCATTGATATTTTATCCCCCAAAGTAAACATGTAGAAGGGATATTAAGAGAAACATAAAAGGCTGTGTCCTAGTATATTTGTAAATAGTATTAGTCCAGATTGATGTACAATATATGTACTCCCATTAACTTATTCTATTGATTTATTTATTCATTAGGTGATCCGAGTATCCTTCGGATCACCTATTGTATCTGTACTGATTCTTTATTTCTGGACAAAAGTTGTGCAGAGATTAACTCAGAAAGTCCTCTGCCTATCAATTTCAAAATTATACCATATATGTATCATGTCACAAAGACGACAGATTTTGTAAAATCATTGTGATCAATGGACCGTGACGTCACTATGACGTCATTATATGAAAACACATTTTCATTAATATCTCATTAATGGAAAGGAATTCTTCCATGAAATTTACGTCACATATAGTTCAAATCAAGCGTATTCTCCACATTTTCTCACATTTCAGTTTACACTCAAACCGTGCGCGTACGCGCACGTTAAAATGTTGACATGCTCCAATCGAGCTCAAATTTTTTTTGCACACGTTTCAGATCATTTAGAGCATTTTTTGAAAAATTGAAAAAATTGGACGGACGCGTACGCGCGCGCACATATACGCACGCACACCTTATATGCAATAGAAATTTCCCGTTTTTTCACACTTATCGGCTGCCTGAAATGTCAAGGAATATTTCTACGAAGTTTCAAGTCAATCCGACTCAATATGACGTCATACGGGCCCGTCAAAGTTGAAATTCCGCGCGCGCGTCAATGGCGATATACAGTGCAACTATGCCAAAAAACCGCCAATTTTATATCCGATTTTACTCGTCAGGATGGACGGTGACCCCCCATTTTCTTTACATATTTTGAAAGCTGATGAATTGTACATGACATTTCATGGGGTGGCAATGCTGACAAAATGATTAAAAGATATCAAATTTCTTAATAAAGTAAAAAAAGTAAATTTTCAAAATGACGTCATCAAATTTCAAGTTCATTCGAGCGTAACTCACTAGTCCTTTGTCAATTTTCACCCAGATTTCAGTATGATGTAGCTTATTTAATGTTCTTTCAAACATAAAATTACAAAATTTTGATTGGATAACGGTATCACCTCGTAAAAATGGATTGAAAGTAACCTTGTCAAATTTGACCAGTTTACGTGTTATCTCTATGGGAGTGCAGTTTTTCTGGAAATGAAAATTGACATGACTATCTTTATCGAGCACTAGCTCACTTAAGCTTCAGTAAATTTCTCCCAGATTTTAATATGTTGTAGCTGAGACTTTACGCTACCGTAAGTGTGCCCTTTGTTTTTTCATACGATGTCAGAATCACGTCAAAAAATTGGGTTGAAATTCAGGCTTATCTTCGATGTATTGAGATATTTCTTTCTTTCTGCAACTTTCTTTGCAATAACTCAAGAAAAACGGACTCTATCACTTCCATATTTTGCACATGTATAGTTCATGTCACGTGAATTATTTCATAAAATAACAACTACTTGATCGGACACCATCTTGGGTATGTAAATTAGGGTCAAAGGTCATAAGTGTTTCACCCTGTATCTTAGTGAATACATGTCTTATCTTTCCCATATTTTGCACACGCAAAGACTATGTTACAAGGATCATTTCACAAAATAACTACTTTTTACTCAGATGCCATCTTGGGTGTGCAAATTGAGGTCAAAGGTCATATGTACTTCTTTTTGTATCTTCGTTATGACGTGTTATCTCTATGGGAGGGATTTTTTTTAATGTGAAAATTGACATGATTGTCTTTATCGAGCACTAGCTCACTTACCCTTCGGTGAATTTCTCCCAGATTTTAATATGTTGTAGCTGAGACTTTGTGCTATCGTTTTGTTACCATCGTTTTTTCATACAATGTCGGGATTACGATAAAAAACTTGGTTGAAAGTAAAGCTTATCTTCGATGTATTGAGATATTTCTTTCTTTTTCCAACTTTCTTTGCAATAACTCAAGAAAAACATACCCTATCACCCCAATATTTTGCACATGTTTAGTTCATGTCACGTACATTATTTCATAAAATAACAACTACTTGATCAGACACCATCTTGGGTATGTAAAATAGGGTCAAAGGTCATAAATGTTTCATCCTGTATCTTGGTGAATACATGTCCTATCTTTCCCATATTTTGCACACGCAAAGACCATGTTACAAGAATCATTTTATAAAATAATCACTTTTTGCTCAGACGCCATCTTGGGTGTGCAAAGTGAGGTCAAAGGTCAAATATACTTCATTCTGTATTTCCGTTAGTGTATACGGAATTCGGTACCAAAGATGGCAGATATGACTCCCTTTTCTAAATGAGAATCCAAACATCACACGGCCAATGTCTCTAAACACAGATGAAACTTGTATTGTCATGCCTATTGCGATCAGGACTCGAATCATTGATTAAAAAAAAAATCGGATCACCTTAATTTGTCAGTGATGACAAATTACAATCTCTAGTTTATTATTATTATTGTTGTTGTCATTGTCATTATTTTGCCCTGTGTTTCTGACAGAGAATAGACGATACTGTGCATACAGAGTGCACAAAATGGGCATGGTTTCAAGTGTATAATGTACTTTGTGTATTGTTACACGAATACATAATGTATGTCTATAATGGTGGATTTACAGGCTTATCATTAGCTTGCAACGCAATAATAGACCTTGGCAGCGAGCCTAGAATACCTTGTGGCAATACTATTCTCAGGATGTAATTAGTCATGTCAGAAAGGAGACCCTTGTTTGTGTGTATAGCTTGTAGCATTATTTTGATGCTGTCTGAACATTTAGAACTCTTCAAAAATATCTTTTCTCTTTTTAAATCTATCTGTCTGTCTATCTATCTATCTACAAATGTATCTATCTATCTATCTATCTGTCTATCTATCTATCTGTTTATCCATAGATCTACATATCTATCTATCCTCCAATCATCTATCCATTTACTTGTATATCAAATCAATGTTTGTTTTTGTTTTCCTGTACAGCTCCCAGTGGTAGGAGTGTGGAATGCCGATATGTCAGTGACTCAGACCAGCTGTTCCTGACCGATGGCCATGCTGTGGGCCTGAGGAAGGATCTTGGTGGGGTGCTGCTGCTGGACTCTGCCCTGCAAACACCTGTGTCCAGCACCTTTGACAATGTCATGGTGGAGATCCCATATTCTGAGGTGAGAAGATACACTTGCCTATATCAGTAGTTGTCATTAGCTTAGCCTATGATCTCTATCTCATCAAACTGCCAGCAACCCATCAGTTGTATTCATTCTTCGTAGTTGCTGACTGAGTGTGCATGTATTTATTTGTTGGTTGATGCATGTTGTAAACTAAGTTCCCACAGAACATAACATATGGTAATAAAATATGATAAAGCATCAGCCATTTCATTCATGCACGGTGGATCAGTTGCCCATGATAAAAAGTTTGACAAGAGATTTGGTGCAATAAAGGCAAGGAACAGATTCATGTCATGACTTTCTGTATCAGGTAGTGGTATTAAGCTGTCTTTCAAAAATATGTTTATCATGTGGATTACCGGTAATGGGGGTTTCCTTCGAAGAAATGCATTGCTATATACTGGTATATTATTTCACTTCGGGCAAAGTTTGTTTACCTCTATCCTGTGTGATACTAAAAACACATTATAATACTGGTGTTCTCTGATATTAAAGGGATGGTATAGTATTGGTTGAGGTGAGGATTCAGATTTTAACGTTGTGCGTGATACTTAAAGAAACCACTCTATGAAATGTTACAGAGCATACAAATCTAAGAGGAATTGAAAGTGTGTTTGGGGAATATTGGATCTGAAATAGCTGAGATATCAAAATAACAAAGTAAAACAAAAGCGATCCTAGTTAAAGGTGGGTCTCACCTTTTACTAGGATTCCTTTGTTTTGGATATCTTGGCCATTTCAAAACCAATTTCATCAAATAAACTTTGAATTCCTCCTAGAAATATATGCTCTTTTATATTATATATTTATTTAAAAAAAAGAAGAGATTTCTCATTTTCTAAAAAAAAAAAAATGTAATAAAAAAACTTTGGAAAGCTGAAGCCCAATCTCAACTGAAACCATACATGCCCGTTAATATTTCAGTCTCATATTCAAGGAGAATGCACTGTGTTTTCACACATATTATTACCTCGCGAGTGAAGGACAGTTGATTTGTAGTTTTAATGTACCATTTTCTAGCACCAATAGTCCTAAACATTGTGTTTGATGTCTGCAGGCAAGCCAGTTGCTCGCCTGTCTCAGGAAGACCAAAATTGCCAATGCTGAGGCAGTGATGGACGACTTGGAAGAAGAACTGGAACGATACAAACTCCCCAATGACCACGCCTATCACAAGATCACCAAGGTAAGGACCAACATTTGAACTTAGCTGCTTTTCAACAACTGGATTGATTAGACCAAGTGAATGATAAGCTCCTTTCTGCCCCTGCTGTTCTTTATTTTTGTCATAATTAAGTCATCACTCTGCTGTACACTGCAATTTTTGAGACTTCATCCTCCTGTTATTAAATTCTTTAGTAAAATAGGAACTTGTAACTTTCAGCATTTTCAATTCTTTTATGATATACAAACGCATGAAGATATTGTATGTTCACACATGAAACAAGGTTTCAGACAAAATGTCTATTTCTAATACCTATGCCTTTTGGATGACTTCCTATTGGTTGTATGTCTTGCGAATTATTAGAATGTTTCACTTATTTCACTGTTAAACATTTATTTAATCATATGACATCTATAACTATCACCCTATTTGTTTTGAAGTGTTTATATCTAATCAAACTGCTTTGCCTGTTTGTGTCTCCAGTGGGCCACTGTCCACCTGCGTCTCCCACACAGCACACTGAAGAAGGTGATGGATTCTCTAGTCATGGCACTCTGTCAGTCCCACCAGAGGGTCCAAGCCTTGCCCATTTCAACTGCCATCCTGGACCGTCTACAGGGCCTGCACCCCGATGGAGCTGAGCCCCTCGTCATTGGGGGAGACACCACCATTGAAAAATCCCAGATGTACAGCGAGGCTAGTCGGCGGCAGACCTTTGCTCAATGGCCTCACATGGACTACAAGTAAAAGTCCATTTGTTATTTTAAACCTCATGAGAGAAAGCATACCAAAGTATAAAGCTCATTACTTACATGTTTATAGTTCTAATTTGTGAGTAACTGTGACAAGTAATATTATTAGTGATATCTTCAAACCTCAAGTAATTTTGCTTAAGATGTATTGATGCTTTTTACTCAAACGCAGTAATTAATGTCATGAAGTTACAAAAATGTTTTGAAGATTTAGGGGATTCTCCCAATTTTGATGTTGTCCCCTTGTGCAACAGTTAATCTTTCTTGTTTTCCCCCATCCCCCCCCCCCCAAAAAAAAGAAACAAAAAATATGACGTTGGCTAAGTGAGACAGTCCTAGGAAAAAAGCAACAACACAACAACAACTTTGATCCAAGTACTCCTGAGAAGGATACTACCGTGACTGTAGCATTTTTCATGTGTCGTGATTACTAGATGCATATTAATGGCTACTATGTAAAAGTCCTGTTGTCATTCATATACTACTGTCATTGTATTTAACACAGATGGGCTCTCCCAGAACCTATGGCACAGGCTGGCTTCTATCATCAGGTGGGTGTCATACAGGAACAAAATCAAATACCGATACAAAGTGTATTTTGCTTGGTGAAGCACATGCATTGCCAGTTTAATTTGACAGGGTTGTTGATTCTGACTGAGGCAACCCTTTTGCTAGTCAACATAGTATTTAGCTAGTTATTCAAGGTCATGCCAATGTAGATTGCTTCTGTTTTTGACCACATCATGATTGTTATGCTTTTTGTTTTTTGTTTGTTTACTTATTCATATTTTGTATTGTTTTTCTATTGCATTATTGATGTACAAGAAGCACTTTTTGTATGAACTTGCTTTAGGCATAGCCTCAAGTTTGTTATTGGTATTGCTATTTGGAAGTTGTTTCAGTTTATCACACACATTTTTTTTTTCCTTCAGGAAATTGAAAGTTGTGATATACAGTTTGTCTCCCAAAAAAATTACAACCGGATATTCGCATTGATAACTTCTCATATGATTTAATTGTTTGAATGCTATTTCAGGGTCTTAGAATACAACATCTTAGCTACATTTTGCAGAAAACCCCATTCAATTTGGTTAAGTGGTTACAGAGAAATGTGAATCATTGTAAAGCATGTCATGGGTCTGATTCTTCCAAGTTTAGCACTTGGATGCTCTTGGAGCTACATATTGATGTACGAACACAATGGACAGAACATGGAGGGAAGGGATTCCTGACATGCTCTACAAAAATCCTCATTTCTTTTTGACCACTGAAGCAAATCGGATGGGATTTTGTGTAAGATGTGGGTAATACGTTAAGTTTCATACCCTGAAATTGTATTTGGATTGATTCACTATTTTTAAAGTTACCCTTGTGTAGGGTCCCGTCGTATTTTTTTAAATTTTCTTTTGGACATATGGTATAGCTGTTCTGTGTTAATGTTCCACAAAGAAAAGTGTCATGCATACTGTAAGGTAAGCACTAATCCCACTCTGGATCGTATTAGCAGCACACTGATGACCAGGGGCTTGTCTGTTTGTCATATGGTCGACAATCCTGATGAAGTTTTCTAGATTCCTTCAAGTACATGTCATTAGAGTTACTGTTTTCTCTTTGTCTGCTTGTTTTAGATTTTTTTTTTCCATTGAGGAAATAAGTGAAAGCATTGTGCTGCATTACAAGTAAACCACATAAGGTTAGGCAGTCTGAATACCAGGAACAAAATGATAAAATTTCAACATTAAAAATATCAACGTATATAAAGAGACATCACTACTTGTTCTGTTTTGAAATGACAGGCACAATCATGTTCCCAACCTGATGTCAAAACTCTTTTTGTTTGTTTGACAGCCTTCATCCATAGGGGATGACCGTGCCATGTGCTTTACATGCAGTGTATGCTTGGTTTGTTGGGAGCCTACTGATGAGCCTTGGTAAGCTTGCATTTTTACAGGTAGTAAATGTTTTCATAAGCAGTCATTTAGAAATTCTTAAAAACCCTGTTGCAGTGTTTCCAAACATCAGCAACTCAAATCAAAACATTTTTCAACTCGATTTCACTGCAAATACTCTAGCACTTTGCGTTACCTTAGTCTAACAGCAAGACAATTTAGGATACTGTTACTCACTTTAATTCTTATCAAGCCTGAATGTGAAGCTATTGTATTTGTCCTTATAATTTTATGTGTACTTCATATCCTTTGTTAACACTGTGATTTATTCACAATTCAGGCTATGAATTGATGTTAAAAGAAAAAAGGTATCGAATTGAGTTGAATTGACTTTAAAACTTTTCATCCACTTCACATGCTACTTTTAAATCCAGTATGTTGGACCTTGCAATTTAGTTTGATGCACTCTGCAATTTGCACCCCTTGCATGTGATTGAAGCCCTGAATTATTTTCTCCAACTGTACAGGTCTGAACATGAGAGACATTCCCCAACTTGTCCCTTTGTGAGAGGGGAACCAACCCACAATGTACCCCTGTCAGTCACTCTGGCCACGGGCCCTGCACAAGTTCACCATGAGAAAGAGAAGGTGAGACTCTCGTTCTCTAGTTACCCACGCCGATGAAAATCGGCAGGGGGTTATGTAAAGGGTTCCGTATGTATGTTTGTTTGTTTGTTTTCTTGTTTGTTTTTTTGTTTGTTTGTTTGTTTGTTTGTGTACAAGATAACAAGAGAACGGGTAAATGGATTTGCACGAAATGTTCAGGGGATGTTTAGATAATGGCAGGAAAGAATCGATTAGATTTTGGTGATAATCGGTTGACCCTTGCAAATTCTGTGTGACCTTGAAGTTTTGACCCTATGGTATAGTGACCACTCCGAAAATTTCCCGTTTCTCACTTTGCGATTTTCCGCTACCATACGAAAACATAAACTCCCAAACGATCCGACTTCGCTGCTCAAATATTCGTAAGAATTCCGAAATTTACGTTTAGGCCTGTTTGAGGGACTATGTCCTTTTAGATTTATGAAAGTTCGTTCTCCGTCGTCACAAACTGGCCCGTATTTTGATGATTTTTCAAATTAACATTGATTGTTTTTTTCGTTGGAGGAGCATTTGCTCGGTCGCAGTCACACTGCACGATATGCGCGCTCAATGTCAATGCGTGTGCAAGGCCGCTGAAAATGCATCGCGCTCTACACCGTTGGTGCAAAATTGCATCGGGGACGTTGCGGCGCTCGTTGGTGACCGAATACTGGCGCAGTAGACATTTGCATTCAACCCTTGCATTGAATAATTTCCGTAGACACCATAAATCATAGGGGTAATTGCCTAGGGGGTACGTAAATTTTGTTTTTCTTTTGCGCTTTTGTGGATACCATCAAAGATCGTACACTCATACGACCTTTGATATCATCACACTCTCGGCTTGCTAAAATCAAAATATCCCGCAAGAAAACGGCGTATTTCTCAATTTTTAGCGTTTTTCGCCGACCCGTCGCGTAGACAATACTCTTAAAACTGGACTTAATTCGCGCCCGCTTGGAAAAGTTCCGATTCTGCACTTGACGGTGGAATTTGGGATTTTCGATGGATTTTGGGAGGAGACTAAAGGACTTTCCTGTTGTGAATGAGTGTTACCGTATGTGAAATGATGTGATTTGCGTGTGATGTGACTGTAGAACCAAAGATCGTACACTGAAGTGTACGATCTTTGGTAGAACTCACTGGCTGGTGATAAAGCACACTAGCAATTAAGTGACCGAATTCTGGTAGATGACCGAATGCACATTATGTTTACCCCGACTTTGTACTTTAGGCGTGGGTCTGCCGCCTTTGACGGCCCCTCTCTAGTTTGTGATGTGATCGCTGTGATCCCAGTCTTTCTTCTGGGAGTGTGTGTTCTGTTGTTACTTGTGTATAGAATACCTGATTCAATGTTTCACCTTGGTGTTTTAGATATTCATCAATTCTCTTGAATTACTCAGTTGATTTATATGTAAAAATGAACATGGAATGTCTGATTTTGTGTGTGTGTGTGTGTGTGTGTGTGTGTGTGTGTTGTGAACATTAAAATTGACAAGAAGGCTCATTACATAATTTGGATGAAATTAAAACTTTTGGAAAAAAATGTGTGTGTGTTTGTCGTGTGTTTTACCCTTTCTTGAAGTCTTGAGTGAATAGCAGCTAAATGAAAGAAACATTACTTTGCTACATTAGTTGTTCCAATTCAAATAAGTGAGAGGAGGGATGGGAGAATAAAGAGATAGGAGGTTTTGTCTCATACTCGACCCTCATTGGCACTCTGGCAATAACAATGCTGTGCTAATCAATTTTTAAAGATAGATTTTATCTTCTAACTGGTTCCAAGCATGACAAGTGTGTGACCTATGTAAGCCATTTGTCCGTCTAAACTCAGATCTCCTGTGTAAGTGAAGGCAACAAATCCCCCCTGATGGCCACCTCCACCCAGTCCGGCTGCATCTGTGTCTGGGAGGTCAGCAACCAGCTCAAGCTGGCCACCAAATTCTTTGTCAACCCCAAGGATGCTACTGTCAAGGGCAAGTCGCCAGTCATTGTGGATGTGGAACCGCCCAAGAGAGTGAAGCAGGCATGGGTGGAACCGGAGGTGCCAGTATCTAGTACCAGCAGTGGCAGCAGCAGCAGCACAAGTAGTAGTACCACAAGTAGCACAACCAGTGGTAGCAGTATTAGCAGCGGAGGCAACCAGCAGGGGAAGGAAGAGCCTGCACCAAATGAAAAGTCAGTGTGATGCTCTCAACTTTATGACCTGTTGATGTTCTTAAGTCTTTAGCTGAGCTTAATTTTCTTGAAATAATTTTCAATCTGAGCCATGTTTCAGATCCATTCAAGAGAATTATAGCAGTGGCAAGACAAATAAGTAGATTTAATATCTTGGATAAAGAAAATTGTGGTAGTCAAACAAAACAAAACAAAACAAAAACAAAACAAAACAAAACAAAGCAAAACAGTGATAGAAATGTACGGTTGATGTCTTTGTATTACACAACTTGCATATCTAGGCTATGAAAATACATTTTCCATGGTAGTGTAGATCAAATAAGATCATGTCTATATGAAGCATTCAGAATAGTGTTTTTACTGTCACCTTGAAGTAATCAAGAGTCAAACTCTCTGAGGGTACCATTCCCCCTAAAAACTCTGTCAATGTCTGTTTTGGTAAAGTCTATTCAGATTTACTCTTCAAAGAAGCAGTTTTGCTTCAGTTATTTTGTACAGTAATATGACATATCTTTTCATATCACTGCTTTAATCTGCAGCTCAAAGAATGGACCCGAAATTTCTTCCAAGTCAGAAGCCCCTAAGCAGGATCCTTCTACTGAGGAATCTGAGCGAGGTAGGACTTTGAGTAATATTTGCCTCCCAAACAAACATAAAGGTCTTCTTTTGATCTCAATAAACAATAGCACAAGCTTGATATCTTATGCAAATCATTACTGCAGATGACTCAGCAACAGATGAACTGATAATGACAATGAATTTTCCTAGAGTGTGTGCCAGATTGGTGTTGAAATTATGATCTCACAATGTCAAGATTGGTACTGGAGTACAGTACTCTCTGCGTAATCGGGTATTGCTTAAATGGGTATTCCGTTTAATTGGGTAGTAAAGTCAAAATCAGTTCCAATGCACATTAGAATTACCTGATAATCGGGTTGTCTCTTCGCATAAATGGGTAAATAATTTTCTTCTAATCTAATTTCTACCTACATTTTATCGCAGATATAACGTTTTAAGAAATCATGAATGTCAAATTTTCCACGGTTAATGGCATTCTCTGCTTAATTTGCAAAGAAGACCGATCATTTGGGGAGTGATTAAACATGAAAACACATGTACCAGTACCGACTTGCCACACATAAACGAACACTACACATGTGGCTGGCACTCACAATTGCATAGACAGACAGGAGTTGAACACACTTGCGCTCCTCCCTTGCTCCGCAACAACATTCACAATACGAGAAGTTTGCAACGAAAATCAGGCCATGCACCAGTCCAGGTCCATAACTTTGCTTTTCCCCAGTCACTTCTCGAAAAGTAACCCGACGTCGTATTTGACTAGTGTACCCAAAGAAACGTGTTCATTTTGGAAAACGCCTGCGTGTTAGCGAGGAGTCTATAGTCAAACGACAGTTTTCTGAAGACCTATTTGTCCATAAAAAGAGTGTAAATTATTGCTCATGACTGAGCAAGTGTAAGGTATGTATAATGTGCCGTGCAAGCACGCATGTTAAGCATACAGTGTAGGTGTTTGGTGCAGTATACAATGCATGTACATATTTTACACATTGTGTGTGTCAATTGTGAATGAGACGTGTTCTTCTGTTAATAGGGTACTCCGCTTAATCGGGTAAGAGACGCTCTGCCCGAGCCTACCCGATTATGCGGAGAGTACTGTACAATGCTGTGATACTCTCATTGACATATAGTTTCCATTTCAATTCATGCAGTCTTGAATCCTTTTGAAAGTATTTTGACATAGAGACAATAGTTATGAAGTGTGTGGTCATTAATGAGTGGAAGGCATGAATTGATTTGTCATGCTTAAAAAGAGTTATTATATGGTAGTGGCAGAAATTTCTTTTGAAAAACATTTAACCCTATTCCAACTGGGGGGGGGGGGTCAAATTGACCTCCCCCCCTCGACATTTCGCGCCACGATTCCACAACATGCAAAGATTTTGCCGCGTCATTTCATGACTTTTTTCATCGAAGTCTCCTGTGTATTTTGAGACCGAATTTGCGACGTCCGGGTACACCGTTCTGAAGTTACATAATGTTTTGCATATGCATGTCACCCCGAAAACGGCTCAAATTCATGATACCGTGTGCAAATCCAATGCAAATTGTGTTTTTTTGTTAAATTCATATGAATTAGATTATTTCAACTTTTGACCATTGAAATTAATCAATTCTAATACAGATAAGCTTGAAAAAGTGCCTACAACAAATTTTGGCAAAAAAACAATAGAAAACAAAAGGTCGAAAAAACAGTAAAATACATGAGAAATTAACAAAACAATACAAAACAAAAGAAATTGATTTTGATTGTGCTATTTTTTTACAAGAAAATTGTTCGATGTTTCTTGAGAAAGTCTGACACAAGAATTTAGCAATCCTTCAGTCTTTTTAATGGAGTTATAGGTGAAAATATGATTTCGTGCATAAATTTGCATAATTAATTTACTAAAAATAGAAAACCAATATTTTTCTATTGTATGACCATGCAGTCTTGTAGTTGACATCTGGCTCTATCTTCAGGCAAATCACGCGATCGGCGGCCGAGATCTGAAGGGGGGGTCAAATTGACCCCCCAGTAAAAACTTGGTCTCAAATAGCCCAGTTAGAATAGGGTTAAAGTACCTATGAAATCCCATTTGTGTGTGTAGAGAAAGGAGCATTTGGTTCTCTGGAGGTGATAGAGGTTGGTGGTGCATGGAAGGTTCCTGATGAGGGCAAACCAGAGGTCAAAGGTTCATCTGTTGATGAGAGCACCCAGACACAGAATGCTGGTAAGATGATGTCATGTTCATGAAGATGTGTCAATCAAACCTGTCAACTCTTAGGTCCAGATTCACCAAGATGGTTTGAATCAAACCTGTATAATAGAAATGAGAAATATGCATGCCTTTAAAGGGATTGTATGGTTTTGGTTGAGACCTAACTTCAGGTTTTTATGCCTCCGCCACGGAGTGGTGCCGGAGGCATTATGTTTTCGGGTTGTCCGTCCGTCCGTCCGTCCGTCCTTCCGTCCGTCCGTCCGTCTTTCCGTCCGTCCGTAATGAATTTTGTGGACAAGGTAACTATCAAAAGCTGTTGAGGTATCCTAATGAAACTTGGCATGTATGTGTATTAGGGGGTGAAGTTGTGCCTATCAACTTTTGGGTGCACGTGCTCAAGGTCAAAGGTCAAAAGGTCAAGGTCAAATACATAAAATTTCACTATTTCCACCATATCTATGCAATGCCTGAAGATATTTTCTTGAAACTTAGTGTATGCATGTATTACCCAATTTAGATTCTCTGGTGAAAGTTTGGGTCATGAGGTCGAAGGTCAAAGGTCAAAAGGTCGAGTAAAAGTATTAAAACTTCTTTTTTTTCTCTGTAAATTGGAAAATTGTTCAAGGTATCTTCATGGAACATAGTATATATACATGTACTGACTGGCAGTGATTATCTAGAGAATGTAGGGTTCATGGGGTCAAAGGTCAAGTGCAACACTTCAAAATTTTACTATTTCCCTCATGTTCATCCAATGCCAGCAGGATTAGTATTTTTTTTTTTTTACACTTGGTGTATGCATGTGTAACCTCATAGAAATTCTCTGGAGAGTTTTTTTTTCTTTTTCTTTTTTATTGCCTCAAAGGTCAAAAGGTCAAAGATCAAGTGAAAGTGCTGAACTAACTTTTTCCTCCATATCTCGGAAGTGGCTCAATTTATCGTGAAACTTACTGCATATCTATGCATGTTCTACCTGAAAGTGATTATCTTATGAATTTTAGGGTCAAAGGCCAGATGAACATGGTAACAATTTACTATTCAGTACAGAAATTGCACTTTTTCTCCATACCGGTACCATGAAAATTACTCAATGCATAAATGTATGAATGGGTCAAAGTCAAGTTAAAGTCCTTAAATCCCCAAATACATGCTCTCCTATTCATCCAATTAAACCAAGGTCAAGGAAGGTGAACATTCAACACATTTGTGACAAACTTGTCATTTCAATATTTTGCCAGTTTTGTGAAAATGTAATCACACATTGTCCACATGTACTATCTAGACCTATTAGGAGAATCATGCATTATGGCGGAGGCATAACAGTCGCCATAGCGACATTTCTAGTTAACATTTTCAGGTGAGATAATGAGAAACCTCTTAATGAAATATGAAAGAGCATGTAATTCCATGAGGAATTCAACGTTTATTTGATGAAAATTGGTTTTGAAATGGCTGAGATATCCAAAACAGAGCGATTCTAATAAAGTGTGGGACCCACCTTTTATTACGATCTCTTTGTTTTACTTTGGTTTTGGATGTTTCAGTCATTCCAAACCCGATTTTCATCAAATTAACTTTGAATTCCTCTTAAAATGGTATGCTCTGTACTATTTCATAAGTGTGTTCTTGGTATCTAGCAAAAAGTTAAAAGCCCAATTCTCATCTCCACCAATACTGTACCATCCCTTTTATGTCTTGTCTCAAAATAGCAGCATGTTCAGTGTTTTGATATCATGTGGTTATAGGTCTTGAAGTATTTTAAAGAATTTTCATCAAGGTAAACTATTTAGAGTAAAAAATTGAAACAAGAAGTAACATTTCTTGTGTAAGTACTCGTATTGAACGCTATAAATTCCTGTTTTGTTGTGATTCTGATAAATCAGTCGCTAAAACAGGAAGTTATCTATTTAACCACCAGGTGTGAACGGAGAGCAAGCAGGATCAGATGGAGTGGTAGTTTCAGCCCTTGGTCTGATGAACAGCAGCAGGATAGCAAACCTGACTGCAGCAGCAGAACTTTCTTTCCCATGTCTGGTAGCGGGAGTCAGTATACGAAAAGACGACACGGAGGGCCAAGAGGTTGTCAGTAGGGAGAGTGAGAACAGTAAGGATACCAAGGAGGAGGATGGTGGTGATGATGCAGGAACTGGTGGGAACACAAATCAACAGATGGTTTTTGCTGATGCATACCTTGGTGACACTGTGGATGCAGGTCAGAGCGCTCAGAAAAAACATGTGTATACCAATTATCTTCTGGTGTACGGATTGGTATACAAGGGGCAACCACTGCCAGTAGCAAAGAAGTCTGGAGACAAGGCATCGTCCTCGAGTTTTCACAAAACGCAAAGCATGTACTTCACTCTGTCCCAAGAGACACAGAAGCTGGACTTGGAGGATGATGAGTTGACGGGATATGGCGATCTCGATGATCCTCTTCACTTTCAGTTTTCGCCCATGGTGAACAACAACCCACCCTCGGCTGCTAGTGGGTCCGGCTTTGTCATGGGCAGGCAGGTGTCTATGAGTGTGAGTGTGGTGCAGTGTATCGAGTTGCCAGAAGTAGTGCAGACCAACGATCTCTGGGTGAGTGCAGTGAGGACAACCCTGGATGAGCAGCATCTCCTGGTGGTCCTCAGCCCACACTCAGGCAAGATCTTTGAGAAGGACTCGACTGATGATGGTGTTAAGTCTAGCAAGGACACAACACAGGAATCTGTGCAAAATGACTTGAATAAGGGGAGCTCATTCCGTGATACCAACAATGTGGAGCAAAGTATAGGAGGGGATGAGGTAGATGGACTCCATTCAACGGGACATGATGCTAGGACTTCCCAAAGAAAGCATGTAGATGATGCGTCCCACCCAAATGAATCAGGTGGATTTGTGCTGGTGTATCGCTTGAAGCGCGACAGTCAGGTGGTGTTAATAGACAGTGAGCCGTGCCACATTCACAGAATCAGTTCCCCTGAGGATTCCTTGACCTACCTCACCCCTCTCCCATCAAGGGTCACCGATGTGGCTAGTGACGAGGAAGTAGAGTTGTCTGTGGAGGATCCAGTAGGTCTTCGTGCAGCTACTGAAGATGAAACAGATGCACCGACTGCCCCCTCTCCAGGCAGATGGGCAGCTCTGGCCAAAGATGGCCGCCTAGTCATATTTGATGCTGCTTCGTTCTCAGTACTGCTCTCCGTCTTGCCATCCCAGTTTGACCTGGCTGCTCTGTCTCCGGACGAAAGTGCCAACCGCTATGTTGCCCTCACGTACTGTACGGGTATGGAACGGCTGTGTGTGTGCACTGGGTCTGGGCGAATCAGTTTCCTAGTGGTTAATGATGGGGAAGCATTGTTTGAATCTAAAGGGAGCAGCAAAGCAGACCAGACCGACCATGGCAAGCAATCCAGACTGGATGACAAGCTGAGCATGGCAGTGGATAAGTCAAGTGAGTGCACTAGGATTGAGTGATGTATCACACTTGCAAACATTTTGTGGTTTCAGTAGTCATTACCAAGTGTTTCATAAGTTTTTAAGGGGAAAAAGGGATATTCTGTTTGCTGATAGAGGATTTGATATTGATATGTCTGTCAAAGCATTATGTTTACATGTACCTACTCAAAGAAATATACAGTTTTATGCCAACATTGCCTAAACTTAGCTTGATGCAAGTAGAGTTTTGTATGAGCTCTAATACCCTGAGAACAATGGACAAAGTGTAAACATTGGGGATTCATGTCAGTTGTGCAATTTAGTATTTTTAGGAGTGTATCTACTACATGTTCCTCCACTCTATTCCCAGGTAAAGACTTTGTGATCAACTCCAGTCTGACCATCTCCACACTACGCACACTCCACCAGCTGACAAAGTTTGAGCTCCTGGTACCACGGTTCTCTGCCACAGTGCCCCCCTGCTGGTCAGAGATTCAGCAGGAGCAGCAGCAGCGCCGCCACCCACAGCACCTCCACCAGAGACAGCAGGGAGACGCCCTCCAGCATACACGCACCTGGAAACTCCAGCCTGATGGGTGAGCCTACATGGGATATGTCTTCCTGAAGTCTCTCCTCTGTGTCATACCAAGAATATCATTTACTTGAAACCACATGGTTTTGGGGTAGAGCAATAGCTACCATAGTGCTTCTGTTGTCTAGTGTGACATGAATCCATAATGCCACTCTTCACATGAGGCAATTCAAAGCTAGTAAGAGGTCAACATGTCCAGGTATTTTTCACATTTGCAGTGAGCAAGCAGGGAATACTTTGCAGTGGAAATGGTGTACCATTACTGGATGGTAGTGATATAAAGGAGTTGACTTTCTGATGATGATGATGATGATCCACAGCATTTGTATAACACCATATATCTGTTGTAGAAACATCAAAGGCTTCATAGAGGAATGTCATGCAGAATCACTAGCATTGAGTCAGAACTGTGCCTTGAAAGATTTCAAGATAGAATAATGTTATGGTATGCAGAGAATCACATGTCATTGTATGCATTCTTACGCTATGGTATCCATGTTCATCACCAATATGTTTTGTTTTTGTTTTTGTCTGTGACTGTGACTGGTGGTGTAGGTCAACAAATCAAGAACACCTCTTTGAGATTGTGCTACCTCGGGTGTGTGCCGTGGGCCACATTGATGTGAAGTTCAGCCTCCTGCCGTTGTGTAGCACCCCGCCAAGGATCCAGGTCACATTGCTGAAGCAGAGTGAAAAATACAGAGCAGGTACTGAACTGAATTTCAGAGAGCTAAAGTGATCTTACTCTGGCATGAAACCATAGCAAAGTGATTATAACTGTGTAGGAAACTTAAGGTTATTGTGAAGGCAGTAAGTTGAAGAGGTTGTCGAAGAATGTTTATGGGAAGAAATGTGACCTTGAAGTAAAGCTAATTTTAATCATTTTATCAAAACACACCAGCAGGACTAGTAACACATAAAATAATTTGTGCTTTAACTCTGCAGACAAGTAGACCAGGCAAGTGCAAGTTTGTAGATTACATTTAAACAAATTCATTATTTCACCAATTACATGAGTATGGTCCACGATATAGAGAATCAGGATTTTACTAAGTGACAGTACTTTCAGTTTCCATAAAGAAGTCATTGCACTTTCACAGGTCCAATGCTTGCATCCATTATCTATTTGTGCTTGTGTTTGATTGAATTCCAGGTGACAGGCAAAAGATGAACATCAACTCTACCCCCGTGGACACACAGATCAACTTCAACATGAATACTACCACAGGCACTCAGCCAACAGAGGCCAAGGAGCAGAACTTGGACCCCCCTGATCTGCCCCCTCCTTTCCTTGGTGAGGATGCTGCTGGAGTAGAAGAGGCGGGGTGCGGGGCCACACCACAGTCCCAAGAGGCGGGGCCCTCGGTCTCAGCTGAGACCAACTTTACCCCAGCCTCTCCCCTGCTGGAGTCCTCTTTCCTCCAGAGACACCAAGAAGACATCCTGTGTGGTCCATGTGGCCTGGAGCTGTTTGTGGACACACCCAGCCATGCAGGAACGGTCATGCTGACCAGTCGGGAGTTGATGTTGTGTAAGGGACGGTCCTTCCTTCTCCACATCTGGGCCTGTGATGAAGGGGCGGAGGCCAGCAATGGCAGGACCAAGACTGGTCCAACAAGCTCAGGTATGCACAGTGTGTTCCACCTTAACCTAGCAATTCCCTACCTGCCAATCCTCATATCTATCTATCTTTCTATCTAGCTATCTATCTACGGTATACGCCAAATATTTTGTGAGGTTTTTACTTTTCGTGAGTTTCAAATTTTGTGAGTCAGCTGCTATTTGCGAAATTAAGGACACACAAAAATATTGACTCTGATCCCGATATAAATGTGACGCACACATCTGTATTTCTCCGTTCAGTATAGTACTCCACGATCGCGAATTTAACCATTTGCGAAATCGTCAGGAAGTCTCGATTCATGAAAATTTAGACTCACTAAATATATGGCGTATACAGTATCTATCTATTTATCTATCCTATCTATCTATCTATCTATCTATCTATCTATCTATCTATCTATATGTCTGTCTGTCTATCTGTCTATCATCTGATCCATCTATCTTTCTTCCTTCCTATGTATACACAAGTAAGTCAAATATGATATTGTAACTTTTTATTGCTCCTCACAAAGGAATTATATTTATTTTCACAATTTATGCAATGAATCAAGTAAAATGTGCATGTGTATGACAAATATTAATCTGTAATATTATATCGATGGCAGTATACGTCAACTCGTTTCCATTTTCTTTTTGCAGTGATACGTGAAGAGTTGGTCACATTGTATACCCACAAACACTGATTCAAATTTCTGTGTGCGGTATGGCTGTCTGTTGGTGTGAAGCACTTTTACCTTAAAGGGGAAGGCTATTAACTGATCAGTGGGAATCAGTTCGAATGCTGGGGGATGATTGTTCCAATTCTTGTGGGATTCATTTGAGAGTACATTATATATCTATTGTTGTGTGACAATTATTTGCTTCAGAACGGTCTCATATTCAGGTAATGTGCAGCTTAATGCCCCGTCACTGACCAGGCATGCTAACATGGAAACATTAAACTGCACATTACTTGAATATGAGACCATTTTGAAGCAAATAATTTTCACACAACAATAGATCTATAATGTACTCTTGAATGAATCCCATAAGGATTGGAACAATCATCTCCCAGCATTTCCACTGATTCCCACTGATCAGTTACTAGCCATCCCCTTTAATGAATATACAAACTTGTGTTTGATTGAATCATACATTCAAGTTATTGTACATTGTATAAGCATTCCTGCATGTAATACATCAAGCCATATTTTCTGTCTGTTATGGATTATTCACTGGAATTATTTAAGTGAATTGGATTATACAGTGAAAATAACAAGTTGTGCTAATGAATGGAATATGACTGTTATGATATGATATTTACTGCTACCACAATATAACTCATCTTCAGTATCACTCTCCACTACTGATACATGAATTTATTCTGATGGGTTTTTCTTTTTTTCATTTGTTAGATATTGTACAAATTAATGAGATGTATGTCTAATGTTACATGATATGTGTTTTTCATGGTCCAGGTACAGGCTTTATCCCTCAGTTCCACACAAATACTGACATTGCTGACCGTCTGACCACCGTCCAGCTCCGCAAGGACATGGAGAAGTACACAGGTTGTGACTGGATCCAGGAGCTGTCCATTACTGTGTGCAAGTCAAAGAAAGTCAACCTCAAGAAAGAAAAGTGAGTCATGGGTGTGTTAGGAATGCAGCATTTAGGCAGTGGCTGGAATGATGCTATGTACATACAGAAACTGTTCAACCGATTAGCACTTTTCAGTATTTTGACTAAATGTACTCTTACCAAGTTAGCTAGTTTTGAAATATATTGTTTGTGAATAGCCTAAAAAGCAGGACGGGTTAGATAGTGATGGTCAGTGACAATTCTCGTTCAATGAAATGCCACTTTAATTTCTTTTTTCTGTTTAGACATTTAATGATGAAATTATAAAAATATATGCCTCTAAAAGTTTTGTGACAGTGTGGCATGAATATTGAATCAGTATATTTCATGAAATTTACATTTCTCAGTGAACATGAATTAGCAGTCAAACTGAAATTCACGGTTCTATTTGATATGATAAGTTATGGTGAAGTAGGTCAAGGGTTTTATGAGACTCATGGACTGCTGTACGCCATCATACAATATGTGCTTAATGTAACTCAATTGCTGATTTTTATTAAACTCCCATGATACTGACGTTTGATATATCTGCCTGTGTAACAATGGGACAGGTGTGAATGATGATTTAATGCCTGCTGAATGACAAGAGTATGTCAACTTGTATCTTTCACTCTGACAGGTTGCAGCGAGCTCTGATGGTTGAGTCAGCAGACTTCCACCAAGAGCTATTGAATGTGGTTGTGTCACAGTGCTCACCATCACAAACCATCTTAATCTATCGGCAAAAGCAGCTTCTGGCATTCGACGTACTCTGCTGGATCGCTGGTGTTCACATCTCAGAACCAGAGAGGTATGCCTGCCTTTCTGATACAGTGTCTTTTCACAATTGATGTACATGTATGTCAATTTAATGCCGTCTGTCTCAAATGAATTGTGTAGAACAGTAGCAAAGTTTCATAGCCAGGAGACTGTCACAGATCCACGTGGAAAGCTGAGTAAAAAGGAACTTGGGTGACACAGATAAGATATGGTTATCCTGCAGAGTTTTGTTATATAAAATATATTCTTATCTTGGAAAAGGTCACATAACTGTTTAATCTAATTTTAGCAGAGAAGCGTACAAAAAGGAACAGTTTGATATTATGATTTTAATCAAGTCACCCAGTGTTATAGGTATACATCTCATTTTTCATTTTTAGGGCTTGAAATTGATATGCATGCAAATGTCTATACATGATACATATATGCACCCAGCATTAATGATCCTGTCATGAAACTGATGAGGACAGTACTCAGAGATCTTAATACTGCAGCAGCAGGATTTTATTTTGGAGGTCTGTATCACAATCAGCTGACATGAAATCAGATGGAATGGGTGAAATATCTTGTTGATATGATGTCCTACTCTTCTCCCAGACCCATTGGCCTGGTGGAGGCTGCTCAGCGCATCCTACCAGACATCATCAGGATTTGCTTTCTCGAGGCTGAGAGAAGTCTGGCCCACAAGTGCAGCAGATTCTTGGTCTTGTGTCTGGGGTACGTCTGATCATGGATCACCCTGTTAATGGTCTCTTGGCATTTTATGCATACTATCTACATACTGTACTATACATTTTATTTTGTGTCAAATGTCAAATACCATTTTACGTAGTACACAATTGATATACTTTTGTTAGACAAGCAGGTACTACTCTACACATATGTTACCATTGTATTGTTTCATTGCTTTTATTTGATAAGAAATAAACATGAATTGAATTGAATGGAATGGTATGGAATGGCATTGAGTTAAGTTGAATTGAGTTGTTGAGTTGAGTTGGGTTGGGTTGGGTTGGGTTGGGTTGGGTTGGGTTGGGTTGGGTTGGGTTGGGTTGGGTTGGGTTGGGTTGAGGTGAGGTGAGGTGAGGTGAGGTGAGGTGAGGTGAGGTGAGGTGAGGTGAGGTGAGGTGATGTGAGGTGAGGTGAGGTGAGGTGAGGTGAGGTGATGTGAAGTGAGGTGAGGTGGGGTGGGGTGGGGTGGGGTGGGGTGAAGTGAATTGAGTTGAGTAGATTAGATTAGAGTAGAGTTGAGCTGAGTTGAGCTGAATGGAATTGTGTCAAGAGACTGCACATACCAACCATGGCATACAATGATAGGATAATACTCAAGCTCTCCTTCCCCTCCTGTTACAACTCAGATGTGCCAAGAGGAGCCAAAAGCCCACTGTGGCTGCCTCCTTCCAGAAGGCTCTCCTTCAGGCCTTGCTGCACTGGCTGCCCACTGTGGCCTGTGCCCCTTCCTCTGGCTCCATCCACTGGTTCTTCATCATGCTGGGACTGGTCAAACAGTCAGACTTTGAATCCACCAGTGGCAAGTGCATGGCGATGCTGAAGGCTGCAGCCAGACAGCTTGATGAAGCTACCTTGCCTCAGCACATCCTCCTCAGGGCTAAGTGAGTCTCAGTGTTCAAACATCTTTATCTCTCAGGCTATAGTTTGATGAAGGAACATTCACATTCCTGTGCAGGAAATTCTTCAATATCAATTTTATTAAAAGGTTATTCAAATCAGCAGCAGCAAAAAAAAAAAAAACAAAAAGAGAGAGAGAAAAAAAGAAGAAGAAATAAATATGCAAACATAAAGTAACAACAATTACAAGATAAACAAAATGAAATATATCAAAGGAAAATGTCAACTACTGAACAAAAAATGTTAATCAGATAATATATGCTGTTCTATATTTTCTTTGAAATTTAGGCATCTAATCTTGACAGTTTTTCATAGCTATAATGATAAAAATTGTGACTTTGTGAAGAAGAAGTGGTTGCTGATTGAGGTATCATATTCATTGTGAAGAAATTATAATGATGTGTATGTACTGGATACTGTTAAATTTTAAAGGCAAATCTGACTCCTTGGCATTGATGTCATACAAATGAGGTTACAGGAATACGTTTTGATCTGTTATGTGGTGAAAAAGTCATGCTCATTTCTGGAACTGTAAATAATCGTGTGCAACTCCATCCCCACAGATTTGGATTTTACGGCACACCATTGGAGCCAATCCTCTTTGATGTGGAACCACCCCGCCCTCCTTCAAAGTTGGAGTCTACAGGTCCCTCCACCACCTCTACCGCAGGCACCACTGCCTCTGGCTCAGTACCCCTTCCGCAGATATCCTGGACTGGGGCGGGGCCGTACGGCTCCCAACAGGGCCTACCCGTCTCCCTGGGCAGTGGCATCTTTGACATTGGTGGTGATATTGGCAGCAAGGGAGCCGGTCTGAGGGCCCGGGGATCTCTGAGTGGGATCGTCGGGGCGGAGAATGGAGACGGCTCCCTGACAAGTGGAGGCTACTTCATGAAGGGTCTTCTTGAGGTGGAACCACTACACTTCACCTGCTGTGGCATGAGTGATGGAGCTCACATAGAACGGATCAGTGGTGGTATGTGTAATATGTCATTGCTCACTATGGAACTGAATTTAAACTGAATGTACTCAAATACTGTCAGATCATGAATTAAAGTTATCCTACAGAGAAGTAATAATGGACCCAACATGGAAAAGCATACAAATTCATGAAAGGCATCAGTCAGTAATGACTTATATTATGAAATGTCGTGTATGGTATAGATTATTATCAGTGGAATCCTATGTAGCTTACCCAGTCTCACTATTCTCTGTGTGAGGTAGTACTTCATTAGGCGGAAATGTAATGTTTCATTTAATGTGTACACTGGTACTGCTTTTCAAGGAGAGTTTATTTTTCATTTTTAGAATAGATAATCTACAAGTGAATGAGGCATTCTTCCTCTAGTGTATGTAATTATATGCAATTTTATACTTCTTTAATTTTAAAGAACTGGTTTTCAAGCAAGACATGTTTACCATTCTAACTTGCCTTGTCAACATAAATAGATGTGCGCAGATGAAGTGATCATTTGAATCTCTTTGTGAGAAATGCATTACACAGTGAAACTGTTTAAACCTGTCTGGCTTGACAGTAATATCTGATTTGGAAGTTTATGTATGTTTTGGTGAGAGGATGTCATCTGGTGTCTACTACAATGTATATTTCTGCATCCTGTCATGCTGCAGGAGTCCACACCACTGCCAACATTCCGTCGGGATCAGCTGGGGCGGGAGGGACGGGCAGCATGTCCCAAGCAGGCAATCCTCCAACACCAGCGTACCTAGCAACGCTCACTAATGCCATGGCAACGGCAGAGAAGCAGCTCCAGAAGCTGAAACAGAAAACCAAGGCTCTGGTCACACTGCAAAAGTACAACTACTTTCCTTCCGTGAGTATTGGGTACTCAGAATATCAAATTCTGGTCATTCATAGTATGGCTAGGAGAGATACTCTCAAACCGATAATTTTCGTGTACATGAAACTTTTGCAAATTTTGTTACGAGCCAAGATTTGCGAAAGTTAAATGCTTATGAAAGTTTGTGTGTGCACACTGCATTAAATGCCAGTTGCAATTCTTAAAAGTTTCATGCTGTGAAAAAAGGCTGTTGGCTCCAATTTGTGAAAGTTTCATGCTGCGAATGTTTCTGCGTTTTACAGTATGGTAGCCTTTGTTGCAGCACACAGTGAAATGAAGTTTGTAAAATTATGAGGGAGTGAATTGCTAGCCTAAGTATGTGTTGTCTTTATGTATGACATCTTCTTGTTGACTGGATTGTAAGAACTTTAAGGCCTTCATTGTTGTGTCTCTTTCATTGTGTTTATACTACAATCTTAAATCTTGATTACTATCACATTATATGTATGGCTATTCATAACTGCAGAATTCCTAGAAGGGTTGGTGACCAACTAATTATGCTTGGTGGTGGTGTTTTTTTAATGAAATTCTATATGCTCATATTATAGTCTATATTATGAAATTTTCTAAAATATTAAAATGTGTGTTCTCCTGTCTGAATGACAATGATATGAGTAATATCAACACTTTATCATTCTTTTCACAATTTGGCCAGATTACCATTTGACAAAAAGCATAAAGTAATGTATCATGCTTATCCTTTCTCTTTACTGCACTGTCTCATGGCACCAGTCGTCTGCAAAGAATGGTGGAGAGCCAATGCCCAAGAACTCTCCCCTATTCATGACCCCGCCCATCTCACCCCCTACTGAGCCTGCTGGACCGGTGAGCCAGGAACAGCCCCCTCTAGTGTTCAGTCTTTCCGATACTGAAGAGATGTACAGCATGCAGGCACAGTCTGGTGATAGCACTCAGGCAGGCAAAGGAGCTACAGACAAAGCTGGGAGCAAGGTACGTAAATACAAAATACTGTAAAAGTGGAAATTTTCCCCCTTTTGCATGTCATGAAACTCGTGCAAACAAAAAGCACAAAAATTTTGTGCTCTTTACAGGTAATGCTATTCTATATTTTTGATTCCGCGGAATTTAAAGCTCCGAAATTCATCTGACCCTCACAAGAGTGAAAAATTGCTTGCATGAAATGTCCACTCTAACAATAGCTCATTTATAAGGGTCATATGTGATGGATTACCATTAGTAGCAGAATGTACTTAAAGAGGGAATATAGATTTGGGATGGACTCAACTTTCATAATTTTCCAAAGAACTTGAAATTTTTAGTTATAATCCCAGAGTTCATAAAGTTTTTGTAATGGAAATGAAAAAGTTACCTGTGCGTATGGATTGAAAAACTGCTGGTCTGTTGGCATTGTGTGCAGGGCAGGTGATGGATAGGAGTGGATGTAGAGTATGTTGGAGTAACATGGCTAGAAATCAACAAACTAGTTGCACGTTATGTGTAGAGGTCATGCTTTTCTATAAGAAGAAGGCATTGTTTGCATTTTAATGATGAGTTGGCTATGTATTTGGCTGATGATTGGGAGAATGACAATGCACCTATTAAATTAACTGGAAAGCTTGTTCCCATGTTATTGTTGTATTCCAGGGTGCTGCCAAGTTAGAGATGGAGGAGGGTGTCCCATCAAGCGCCTCCCTAGTGCGCAATCTTCTCCATCCCCCTTCCTCCCACATGCTGGTCATTGAGAGAATGCACTCTGGTAAGAACCTATCATTTGAGTGTGAGTCTGTTTACACTCTCTTGTGATCACAAGAGTTGGTTAGGCGTGACAGATTTAATATAGCGAGCGTTCGGCCGCGTGGGGAATGCTCGCGTTCCTCCTTTTGTTAGGGGACGCCCCTATTCCTCCTGCGTGCAGAATGGGGGGTTTAATCCCTCTATTCATCAGCCTAATGAGGGCGTTCCTTGGACGCAACAGAACGGGCTTGCTCACAAGTCGCATTCATGGCGTTCCTCTCCGCTTTAGGAACGCAAGGATTATCCCAACCACGTGCTTTCCGCGCACGGCTTCACCTTTGAAAAGAACAATTTGCGCCGGCAAGTGCACAATTCACGGTGGACGCCAGAATTCCACATCGTTCTTGCAAGTTAAAATAAATCACGTGGCAAAAACGAGTGAGAGAAATCGCGCACTTCAGACAGTTAAACGATTGCGACTCCACATGCTCGCATACGCTACGGAGTAACATTGCACGAGTTCGCAAAATTCTCACGACTCGCAGTTTCCAAGCGTCATGAACAGGATTGGTATTCCAAAAGTTTTGCCAAAGTTTTGCGATTATTCACAAGCAATAATTCACAAGCGAGAAGTTGCATTCTGGTTTACTTTTTGATGACATTAGTCAAGGCTCGACACTTACGGGGCCACCAAAAACGCGCGTCGGGCCACCGAAATTTCAGAAATGAAGATTTTGGTACGATCGGGCCACCAAAAAAGTCGGATGTTTGCCTTTACTTTCGAAAATGAACAGCGGTAACAATCGGCTCCGTAAGATGCTAAAATAGATGTCAGATGTTTACTCTTAATTTTGGAAATGAATAACGGTAATATTCGACTCCGTATGATACTTAACCCATCCCCGTCACCTCCCACAAAAAACGTGGTTTTTATTATTTATGACCAAAAGAGGGCGTCCTAGGACCTCAGGCTTGGCCAGGAGCTGTAGAATAATTTTAGCCAATCACAGAGATCCTTACTGGGACTCAGAAAAATAATTTATGCAAAGAAACATATTTTAGAATGTCTCTTATTGGCCAAAACATCTGCCAGGGGTTCGAGCCTGCTGAGAAACTAATCAATATTCATGTTTACAGCGCGCATGTATCTTTGTTGCCCCAGCAACTGCAGTGATTTCTTACGCGCGGTATCGTGATATCGATCTCCTCATAGAGTGCTTGACGATATCTCCTTGTGTGTGTACGTACGTGTACTGCTATGCTGGGGCACGGGGGTGTGTGTGTTGAATTTCATTTACGTTAGTGAGTGTGGGTACCTTCTCTAGGTTTCCCGTCCATTTCTCTCTCTCTTTTCTCTCTTTTGCTTTCGTATCATTCTATATCTTTCATTCTCAGAGTACAATCGTACTTCTGAGAGTGTTTTGTTCATTTTTTCTAAGTGATTATCTCGTTTGCAACAATTTAGAGGTGAGTTTTTGTCCTAGTGTTTGTTGAGTTTTTTGATCGAACACGATGTAGCTTATCTACGTATGTGCGAAAACATCGTAGTTTGTGTGGTACTCACTCGTTTGTTTTCCGTGTAAGCATTTTTGCCGTAGTGTCTTCATCGTTCGTCTTCCAAGCATCGTGTTTTCACCCTAGTTTTTCTCATCGTAGTTTTTTACCTCGATTTTTTTTTGGGTGCAAGATGTTCTGTGTATTTTTTTCTACGGTAATATGCCATCGTTGATGATCTTCGTGTATTCATTACTAGTTTTTCACCTCCGTTTCATTTTTGTGTACAACTAATGTCTAACGTGGCGTAGTTACAACTATGTTTAGAGCTAGTTAGCTAGGTCTGCGATGTCTGTATCGTTTGCTGATATGTTTTGTGAGCTGAGAGTGACTATGATGGGAGTGATATTCAGGGTTTTGCTGTGGTTGAGGTGATGGCAAGATGTAATTTATTTTGTGTAACCATGTATGACATTGATGATGGCGAGTAAAACTACGACACGAGTAGCCTAGCCTAGGCCAATGACGAGAGTGACACTGACGAAACGGGGGCTGATGCTCGCTCGTGCACGGGAGTGGTCTAGAGACCTGCATTACAGTTGTGTATTTATTTTTTTTTCCTTTTTCTTATTCACTCGGGTATTGTGCTACCAAAATTCGTGTCTCTGAAGAAACTCAACCAAAAGCTTGAAAACAAGTTTGCATCAGGTCTATTCTGTAGTACTAGCACTAGGTTCTAGATCTAAATCGTAATGGCTATGCTAATTTAGTTTTCATTTAGAACTCGATGAAATCCATTTTCTTTGCTCATTTTTCAACTGATAAATTATTTAGAACTGTACTTAGATTCTGATGTACTGCATTCACCATTGTAATAAAAAAGAGCCTGCTGATCAGATGTGTCATTGTATCCTTTTCATTTCCTCCCTATCCTTTTGTTTTCCTTCCTGTCACTTTCTTCTTTGACCCTGGATGGAAAAAAAAAATCCCATCTTGCCATGTAAAGACAGAATACATAACCATCATGAAATATCATGACATTGAAATAATAATAAGAAATATTCAAGTGACCGAAATACTTGTTTGTGAAAATAGATAACAAATGAAAGGTGATTTCTTATGGAGCAGTTCTTTCAAATGTCAAACAGCTTCGATAATGAAGCAAGTGAAATCTGAAAACTATCCTGGCAACAAGGTGAAATTGATAGGGAATTCTGACAAAAACTGTCACACCATTTGATGTTTGAATTTGTCTTTTTATTGGATGAGGTTATAAAACTAAGTGCCGCCGATAAAATAACAATCCTCTCAATTTGAACAAGAACAGTAGGGTGGTACACTAGTACGACTCAGTAAACAGCTGATTATTTATGCATCGTATCCATGGGCAACTGCGGGGTAACTGCAAGAAGGCGCAGGAAATTAGACTTGAGTCAAGAACGACTATTTATTATTATTTTTTTATTCAAACTATTTTTTTTTCTTGGACTGAAAAAACCCCAAAATATTTCATATTACGCTTCTAAAATATAAAATGAATATATGAAGTCTTTTTATCGTGATTTTATGAAGAATTAGAATTATTTAAAAAAAATATAGATACTAGACGGGCTGAACAAGGAAGTCTAATTTCACCCCAAGAATTTGCAACACACAGCATCTCGGGTGCATTCCTAGCGTTCTTGCCGCACTCTCACGATCACCTAGCTAGGCCATGTGCACAAGCCAGTCACATGTTCACAGTACACACGTTGTTAGCCAGTTCACCGATCTCATTCCTGATCTCGTGCGTGTAGAAAATTCTCTCAAAACTAAGCCAGACATGATTTTGGAACATACATTACAATGTCAAGACCTTTTCAGTGGACTTTGAATTCGCTTTTTGTCTGTTTTAGCTCTTGAATGTACGACTTCGAACGTCCGATTTGTTTTTCACTTCACCACGTGGTAGGAGTTCCGTGTTTTTTTCAGCCCCATGCTTCTCCACACACGTCACACTAGCACTGTGTACGTACCTGTTGTACACACACAAGCCATCGCGATCGAAGTTTGAGCGATAGCGATAACATGTGCGGAGCAGACATGCGGATTTCAGCACAGGGTAAATGAGTAGTTGAACGTATCACGATTGTAAAACAAATCTTTTTCTATGTCTCTGCAAATTTGAATTAGGCTATCTCAGCATAGATAGATTATGATACATTACAAAATAGATTAGCCATAGCAAGAATATGCTTACATGAGAGTTATTAGATAACGTTGCAAAATAAAAACCCCGTCATTGAATGGAATGTTCCAGAGCTATCTGGGGGGGCTCGAGGACATTATGGACACGTCGATTCGCAAGTGGGTAAGATGTGATTACAGATGGCTTGAAATGAAGAGGATTTATCAATGAAATACACAGAAACGATATTTTTTCATAATTCCTGCACAATTTATTATTTCTTTTCATAAAATTCACATAAACTAGTGCTGTATTGAGTCAACTAAGTGCATATTAGCACAAGTGTACACGCATCATCCCTCCTGCCTAGTGGGAATGACACAGGCAGTTTTTTCAATGACGTATGAATGCTCTTCGCGTGTAGATCGCGCCGTAGGGAAGATCGCGCCCAAGTTCATGGCCAACTTACTAGGCAGGCACGATATTACAGATTACACAGAGGCCCGTACGTGGATGGGTTAAATAAATGTCGGATGTTTGCTTATACTTTGGGAAATTAATAACGGTAAGAGTCAGCTCCGTACGGTGCTTAAATTAATGTCAGATAATTGATTTTGCCTTCGGAAATGAATAAGGATAACATTCGGCTCCGGAAGATGGTGAAATAATTGTCGAATGTTTGCTTTGACGTTCAGAAATGAATAATAATGATATTCAACTCTGTATGATGATAAAATAAATTTCTGATGTTTGCTTTTATGTTCGAAAGTAAATAGCAATAACATTCAGCTCCGGAAGATGCTAAAATAAATGTCGAATGTTTCCTTTGACGTTCGGAAATGAATCAGAGTAATATTCAATTCCGTATGGTGATTAAATAAATGTCGGATATTTGCTTTACTTTCGAAAGTAAATAGCAATCACATTCGGCTCCAGAAGATGCCAGAATAAATGTCAGATAATTGCTTTTACTTTTGGAAGTGAATAGCAGTAACATTCTGCTCAATACCATGCTAAAACAAATGTCGGATTTGTTATTCCACATCCGGTCTGCTCGATTGATAAAAAAAAACTGTTACGATTCGCTAAAGTTTGTTATTATGCTGAAGGTTCGCTTTTCTTTTTTATATAAGTTTCGAAATTTAGGACGTTATATAGCTGATACGAAAACGAAGTTTCTTACCACGAATATGATAATTTCTTTACAGATAAACGACCCACCTTTTTTTCCATTTTCGGATGAATGAACCATCTGAATATTTTTTTTTTCCCGGAATGATGAATATCGTGCAAAGAAGTAAACGATGTCACGTTCAGAAATAAACCCATATATTCCCGTCACAGGAAAAGATTCGGCGTTTTTAATTTTCTTTTAGCCAAAAATGACATAAGTTTCGTACCATGCACGTAATTCATTCTCACATTTACGAACCTTCGGAATAATGCCACAAATGGTATTAACGAGCCCTAATACAATTTTGGATTAACACATTACATAAGGCATATCAAATTTGCATGTTTTGCGGGTTCAGCAAAAAGAACCATCGGATTTACGAACCTTATTCTTCTTTCGGAATAATGAACATAAGGCAAAGGAAATAACGATGCCATAATAGGAATTCAAATTATTTTCTTGCCTCAAAGATTTTCCATACTTATTTTCCGAACTACTAACCCCCAATGCCAGACTAAAAATCCGAAAATTAAATAAGCTCTGCTTTCTGATGTTTTGTTAATCCCAGAAATTAAAAGGAACAAGTTGTGTTATTCGTTTTCAGAGTAACGTAATTAATTTAATATCCCGATAAATGCACCCTTAGAATCACAAAATTCGTGCGGTTTCGGATTAATGAATCGTATTTATTTTTCACATTAACGAATATCAATACGGCAGAGGGAATTTTCGAGAATATTATAGCGAATCTTATTTAACTTTCGCATTACAAGAACCTTACAGGTGCAACGAACATCAAAATATAAGAACGATGTCAAACTAAAAATTGAAACTGTATAGTTGCTTCAAGAATTTTACCTCCCGTCTATATTGCTTTTCCGATATAAATCTAAAAATGAAATAAAACAAAACAAAACAAAACAAAACACGATGAAACGCGCTATTATTGCCGAACATAGAATACATCCCCATAGGTGGAACAAAATAACAACAGAAAAAGATGCAGAGAGAGAATGATGGGCGGGAGCATGGTCTAGGAGGTCGAAGATCTTGTGTGTGTGTGTGTATGTGTGTGGAATTGAATATTACATGTACATGTTGTACACAGAAATCTGTCAAAGTCTGTCAAAGTCTGTCAGAGTCACGAGAAATCAAGTTTTAGTTATGCCTATAGATATAAATGTGGATTCTACAGACTCTAAAGCTACGTTTACACCATGTTCCCGGCGGCCACGTTGTATTTGCCTGAGATGCAGTGCGCTGTGGGTATACTAGTATATGCAGTTGAGACATTCTCCTGTTCCCCCCCCCCCCCCCACCTTCGCATTCTAAGTCTTGTTCGGATCGTTCCAGTCCTCGCCCCGGCGAACTTCTATAGCTATCACACGCTGTTCTCACGGCGTCTGATCAGGCTATAGACTATCAATATTTTCCGTCCCGTCCCGCTGTGGACCGCCTCCAAGTTTTGTTAGGGTCTATTACGTGCCGTCGTGTTTCATTGCATTCATCCCATTTTATCAAGGCAAACAAAATTTCTCATTAGCACCGGGACTGCCGTGGCAATTTTTTTTAACAGTTTAAGAATGTGACACGGCATCCACGGCAATCACGGCCTGTCACATTTGCCTATCTCGTCTCACAGCGTTGTTTCACGTCCGTCCCATTTTGTCCGTGATGGCCTGAAATGTGACTGCCGTGGTTGCCGTGAACATGTGTAAACGCGGCTTTTAGCTTTACATAATCCAATTCCACATCCCTTTAAACCTTAAATACGAATATTTGTACGCTATTGTCAGTAGTTCACTTTCTAAAAAGCAAAAACAAACGAACAACCAAACAAACGAACGAACAAGTAAACAAACAAAACCATGACAATCTCTTAAAATTCAGGTTCTGTTTCCGTTCAAGCTCACAACCTGATTCTTTCCCTATCAAAACGAAACAATACAGCAGTCGTTCTTTATAGCGACGCACGACGGCGTTTACGCTCCTCCTCTGTCACTTCATAAGGCGAAAGCATTCTATATGAGGAGTCAAAGAAAATCATCCAATTATAAGACGGTATCTATCATCGACCAATACGGCAGCCTGATGTGAACTTCGGTGTGTTTGTGTCCGTGCCGCAAAATGAATACGTCGGTGTGCTTTTGTGTGTCGGGTGCATCTTTAGCAAGGAGCTACAAGTTTTGTTGCTTGTAGCTCCATGGCTGTTATTGCCGCCCCAAAACAAGGGAAGCAGAAAAAAAGGGTATACCTGCTATTAAGAAAAGCCTCTTTTAAACGAGGATGTTTCTTGCTGCTATTCCCTTCCGATCGTAAAAACTAAAGAGGGTGCTTTATAAGCAATTACGAATACCTGAATTGAAAGGACCAGAGGATACCCATTCTGTAGGCGACGTAAAAAGCATAGGAAAGCCAATTGAGACAATTGGTGCTGGTCAGTCGTCTGCCGAGATCATGGTAATTGCATGTACAACAGTACTATAAACCATCAAAATTAATGTACACACACGAATGTAACATTGATACATATCTTTCTCATAATCTGTCACTTTGAAACACTGCATAAAATATGAAGTACCACTGACTTGGTTACTCAACTCAGCATGACATTAAAGCTTTCTAGTATCACATTATTGTGTTACGGGGGGGGGGGGGGGGGGGGGGGGGGTTTAATAAATCTGTTTGTACAGTTACGAACAACTTACGAGCGACTAGTGATCAGTTCTGATGTGCTATACTTATCAGAATTTCCAGAATTTCCATAATTCAGCACAAGAACTTATCATCAGTCACTCGTAAGTCGTTCGTATCTTTACGAACAGCTTTATGACCCCCCCCCCCCCCCCCTTCACTGCGTTTCAAGCAGTGGAATATAATTATATCCTAACAAAATATAATAAGATTAAGGCATTTCGTTTTCTTGTTCACGAACTTTCGGAATAACTTTTTTATTTTGTGTGTGTGTGTGTGTTCTTGAATATTCATCAAAACGAACTTAATTGCATTCTATGTGATTAACGAAATTTTGGAATAATTAATTGCAGACAGAGATGAAAATGACCGTTACTGTTTCTTGCATATTTCTCAGTTTTTATGTTCACAACGATGTTCCTCGCTTTGTGATTACGTTTGGTCCATCCATCGCGTTTCCCGCGAGCTTGAAAAAGGAGCTAAAATTCACGCAAGGAGACGGGTTTTCTTCCACGAGAGACAAATCATTAGAAGATGCACCGTCCTTCCCGCCTGTTATAAAGATAACCTATCATACACTATATACGGCTAGCACTGTATGTAGTACTGAAGAAATTTTTCCTGGTGAGAGTCGGTAGACTTATCCGTTCCAAGCGCGGGTAAATTAGTAAATCTTCTCTCAGGACATTAGGTTTTACCCAGAACTTTACGGAATCCGCATATCGTCTTGCTGACCTATAAGAAAATAAGCCCAAACATTACATTTTGCCAGTTAACAAATAGCCAGGTTAATTATTGTTGCACAAGTTGTCATTATAATACGCTTTGCAAAAAGTAGGCTTACTTTCAATCTTCACTGATGAGCTCTAAACAGCCCATTACATAACCAGGGAAGAGGGATAATTACATTCATAGTTTAAATGAGTTTTCTTAACCTGTTCCTCCCATAATTCTCCAAGAGCCTGAAATGCTCAAAAGCGAGATTCTCTTTGCAGGTCGACTTGAGAATGGACAGGTTGGTATTCCTCCTGTGCGGAAACAGTCAAGCTGTAGGCCTATTATGACAGTATCCCCTTTCCATGGTCAACTACAATACCATGTGCCATCAAACAATGAAAGTATCGATCGGGCACCAGGTATAGGTATGAATAGACATTGCGCTAATGGGCTCACAAACTCTTTTGTTGTACACAAGAATATTGTCACTGTGCAGAGGCAAGTATCTACTGAGCTGAGCCTCTATCGCTGTGTACATCTTAATTCGAGTTTTATTGCGAAAGAAGCACATATACGCGAAGTTAGTAACGGCAATGCACAAAACACAAAAATCTTGAGAGCTTTTGAAAGAGCGGGATCCGAAACATGGACCCGTTTCTAGACACTGTACGTTTTAAATTTGATATGAAAAAAACAAACGCATATTCCCCAAAGTGCATGCAAATTTGCGATTTAAATTGAAGTGCGTTGCTGTGAAGATATGCGTGTGAATTCGTATGATTCTGTCGAGATAATTTTTCAGTGCCGACTGAGTTGAAAGAGGATGTGTGATTTTCCTTCCCTAAGTCGCCATATTTTTATTTGTTTTGCTTACATTTCTATTGCCATACTCTGAAAATGAATTGTTCTCGCGCTCCGATTCGCAACATTACCGCTCTGTGATGTACGGCGCGGGCCAGTCTGAAATAAAAACAAGAAAAATTGTTAATCCGGAAACGACATCTTTCGGATTACTAACCTTCGTAAAGATAAACATCTTTCCATCGTCGAACTTATTTAACTTTGGACTGAGATTTAAACCTTCGGAATAGCGAACTACAGTAACAATAATTTGCTACTATTTTTTTCATCGACATTTCGTGAAGCACGATGCGTTTCGGTAGTTTGAAACGTGTTAATGTTGCGATGTCTTTCCCCTGCTAGTGCAGACTAAGTTCAATCATGGCGAAAGTTCCGTTACGAAATAAAAAATGATTCAAGTCTTTTCAACAATAACACGCTTCGGTTTATAGTTTTTATGCGTTTAAACGCAGTTTTTAGTTTCGTACAAAAACCGCAAGTCTTTTCTGCAACGCTCTTGCGTTTTAGATACAGCGTTGCTTGTGATTTGATGGACTTGCATTTGACTATTAGAATTAGTGTTTAAACGCAATTGAGTTTAAGTTTCTTACAATTTTCTAGTGTCGGATGATTATGAAATGCAAGTCTTTTCAGCGTTCCGTGTTTGATGGACTTGCGTTTGATTTTGGGGGTTGCGTTTAATTCTTAATTTTGCGTAAGAAGTAAAAAAATAATGCAGGTCTTTTCAACAATAACTCACTTCCGTAGATGTTTAGAGATGCGTTTAAACGCAGTTTCTTATAATTTCACAAAAAGTATATCTTTTCTGCAATGCTCTTGCGTTTAAATACAGCGTCGCGTGTGATTTGATGGACTTGCATTGGATTTTTAGAATCGCGTTGAAACGCAACTGAGTTTTAAAGAAGTTCCCTACAATTTTCAAGTTTCGTATATCAAACGCAAGTCTATTCAGCGTTCCGCGTGATGACATGGACTTACAATTGCATTTGATTTTCAGAGCTGCGTTTAATTTTTAATTTTGCATACGAAAAAACAAGCAAAATAATGCAAGACTTTTCAACAATAACGCACCTCCGTAGATGTTAAGAGATGCTTTTAAACGCAGTTTCTCTATAGTTTCTTACAAAAACCTCAAGTCTTCCCTGCAACGCTCTTGCGTTTGAATACAGCGTTGCGCGTGATTGATGGACTTCATTTGATTTTTAGAGTTGCGTTTCAACGCAATTGAGTTTCAGGTTCATACGACTATTTTCTAGTTTCATACTATATCAAACGCAAGCCTTTTGGCAGCAACGCACTTGCGTTTATGTGCAAAGTTGCTCGTGATTTGATACACCTGCATTTATTTTCAGCTGCATTTAATTACATGTAGTTGCATTTGATTAATTTTCTAAAAACGGGCCCAGGTTTCTATTAACGTTTCGGAATAATTAACGTTAGAATATTCGGATAAACAGAAACACCTACACGTGTATTTCATGTTCTGATAATGATTTTCTACTAGGACCTTTATGTGTACAAAGTTTTTGCGTTTTGAGAATAACGAGCAGAAAAGGGGGAAAGTGAACTGCTTTGGGTAGCCAACTACATGTAATTCTCCAATGTAAATGAATGTATGCCCTTTCATTTCTGGCGTGCAAGACAATATGGACGCATGGCGCGAACGCTACCACGCCATACACTAGGGAATTACCGATTAGAAATGCAGCGAATCAGAGCGGGAAAACAATTTATTCTTTTTTAAGAGAATGGCGATAAGATTTTGAGCGAAAAATTATGTCGACTTAGACGAGGGAATAAACACGTATTTCAGCTCAGTTGGCACTAAAAAATCAGGTCGACTTACGCGAGTTGTGGACTTATAAATGTCGACTAAGACGAAGAAATTTTCAAGGAATAACAAGACAAAAATCGGGACTTTTTTATCGTGTCGACTTAAGCAATGTCGAGATTTACTGTACTAAAGCTCCATAGTTTCAGCAGAGCCAGATGTGTATGTACCTCCCTGGTTTCAGGAAGAGGTACTAGGCGAGCTCGCCTGGTACCTCCTTGGTTTCAGGTGCAGGGAGCTCTCATCAGCTAGCTCTCGCCAACTACAGCACGTGTCTTCAACAGCATGCACGTATCACACAGCACAGGGTTACTAATACATGTACTATACATAGCCCCTCTTCCCTCTCAGGCCCCATGCAATTGACACGATGTTTACGACCCATTCAGCGCGTACGCAAATTCCTTTACCCTGCGGTTTTTGCCTGGCGGCAAACCTGCTTTGAAGTTCCTGGAAATTTCCACCAGCTTGTTGCCTGGCTGGCACGGCCATGGGTGTCAAGTTTCCGTCAATCTACCTAGCTATTGTGAATGTTTTTCTTATACACTTGTCACTTCATTACACACATTTGCTTCACCCGAGAAGCTGCTTACAAGAGTGGTCTCACGCTCATGTAAGGGGAACAAATACTATATTTCGGATACTATTTCAGATACTTCTTGATTACGCCTCTCATCGATGCAAATTAAGGTAATCACAGCGTTACTAACGCGTAATAGTGCAATGCCTTTCGTGGTTTCATTTGTTTGCTAGTTTGTCCGTTTTTTAAGCTTCCATGAAATCAACTGTGTAAATGTTAAGCACAAGACAAAGGGAAGACTTAATCCGGGCGTTCCCGAACGCTGGCTACATGGAGCGATGGCTTCGTGGTCGATTGGGTGCAGTGAAGTTGACGCTATTGTGTTCGAAACAAAGGCACTAAACAAAAGACTTTTAAGCTGGCGTTCCCGGAACGCGGACGGCATGGGCGCATGCCAAGCTCGTGCCAAGCTGGCTACTTAACAGATAAGAAGGCATGCCGGACGCGGGCGAACGCTCGTGAGATAAAATCTGTCACGCCTTATATGAGCAATAAACATTGTTTTGTCACACGCTAGCATGTCAGGAAAGCAGAAGCACAGGTTGTCTGTTTTGTGTCTCAGTATCTGAGGCACTTGATGCAACCACACTTGATGACATGTTGCTTCTGTATCAATGAAATTATTGTTCCCATAATTTTTATCAGGAAAATGTACTCATCACTTCAAATACACCAGCTGATGAATATATCTATATCATGAATCATCAGCTACATATCTTGTTATTTGGTGTATGTACTCATCAAATGTGCAAAATGCACCAAATTGCTTTTTTCCTATAATACTTATGATATCAATAGTAGAATGTTTTTCCTATAATGATTTTGATATCAACAGTAAGATGTTATGTGGTTTGCCATCCATATGTTAGATCTTATAAACTTTTTTATGAATTTAATTGTGCTTGAGGAAATAATGCTGCCTTACAAATGAAGGCAAGGACCTGTAGATGTTAATTGCTATCTCATGACCCTATACACTGTGTTGCTCAGCTACCTGTAGCAATCTGTTTCCTTCTCTCTCACAGGTGCCAGGAGGTATGCAGTGCTTGACTTCGGACGGCCGATTGTCCTTACCGACATCTACATTCCAGCCTGCAGTGACCTGACATCCCTATCAGTGGACATCTGGACCCAGGGGGAAGAGGTGGACGGTCAGCGGCTGGCTGTAGCCATGGACATTGAGTCTAGGGATCTTGTTCTCAATGACCTTCTTCCGCCACCTGTGTGCAGATACCTCAAGGTAAGTTGAGAGCTGAAAGGTTGTAAGACTGATCAGACTTCTCAAATATGTACTAGTATCAGTTCATTACATGTGACTACTGTTTAATTACACATTCGTGAAGTGTTGATTTTAATTTGAGGAACTGCTTCAGGAGTTGCTTAAGCATAAGCATCTCATTTATTTTATGTTTGTTTGTTTGTTTTTGTTTTTGTTTTAAAGATAATAAATAACAGGAGTGCTTATAAAGATATAATTGCATGATCACTTCACTTTAACATGAATACTTGCTTTTTTTCCAGATCACTGTCGTGGGAAATTATGGCAGCAACAATCCAAAGTCGAAAGTTCCCCTGGGAGCATTCTATGGCCACTCATTCATCCATGTGGAATCAAACCAAAGAGACTCTACTGATCCCACACTGATGGAACTACACAAAGAGCAGTACGTGGGACTGGCTACGGCTATACTGGATGACATTCAGTGCAGGTATAGTCTCGCCACCAGCCGCTTGCAAAAACTCCTTCAAACTTTTGCAAGTTATGAGATGGAGAGTCAGATGGATGGAACATTTACACAGTCAAGGGAGAAGGCAGACAGGAATGGCAGTATACGTAAGGCTTATGTTGAGTGTGTGCAGCTCCAGCAGCAGCTCAATGTCGTCCAACGCACAATCCTCCGCCTTCGCCAGCACCGCCATCACCCCTCGCACTCGATATCACCAATTACAAACCCCACACTGGCCGTTAGGAACACCTCTACAGATGCCCTACGGATCATGTGTGAACATCTCCTGGGTGCGCTTCTCAGTGTCACTCAAGGAGCAGTGTCGTTACCATCCTCACTCTGCTGTGCTCTGGATGCAGAGTCCTGCAAGTCGATCTTCAAGCACCTCTGTGTCATGGGCACGCCTCGGCTGAGTCTCCTGACAGGCACCCTGCTCGTGAGGGTGTGTGGTTCACGCCACTGGTGGGGGGAGTTCCTGGCTTCAGCTCTCAGAGAGTTCTTCCAGTCAGACCAACCTACAGTGTTCCCACAAGACAGGTGAGAATTATCACATCACTACCCTAAACTAGTCATGATACTATTACTAATCTCCTTGAGATGTTATATTTGGATTTGTGTTCATTAATTTGTTTTTGTCTCATGTTGCAGAGTGTTTCTACTCTTGACATCACTTGGGCAGACCTCGCTGGCATCCAGTAATGCCAGCAGTGTGCTGGAACATCTTCTGGGCTTGCTCACTGAGTTGCTCTCCCCTCTGCTTGGCAGTCAGTATGCCACTAGTTATGGTACACCAGAAGGTAAGTACAGTCAAACCTGTCTTAGCGACCACCCGTCTGTAGCCGCCACCTGCCATATACGGCCACTAAAAAAAGAATCCCGCGAGAGAAAAGCAGTGTTAAAGACCCTGTATATAGCAGCCACCTGTCTGTACACCCGCTCTTTATGTCTGCCTTGGGTGGCTGCTATGGACAGGTTTGACTGTAGATAGATTCTGTTGATGGTACCCCATGTTTACATATAATAGGTACATATATTTGCCAAAGTGTTTGTCAGAGCCTCATTGTTTGACATTCAGTTACTGCTGTGTAACTTGGGAGACTGTAGCACTGCAAATACTGGATGGACATTGATAAAGATGTATTTGTCTCGATTAAGACATAAATTCATACAGGGAGAGATGCTGCCATCAATTATCAAGCACCTGCTCATGGTAAAAGACTTCTGCATTTTCTTGTCTCTCTCTTAAATTTGAATTAGGTGTATCATTGTCTTTTTAATCCAATATAATGAAAATTAGTGTGACTCATATATTGTGCATTTATTTTGTAGGTTTTTGCTCAAACATATTTATTTTTATTTCATATGTGATTTTCAAGGAAAAATGCAGAAACAAAATGAAACAAACTGAAATCTGAAATGTAAGGAACCTGCAAAATGAAGTAAGACTACTCACTTGGCTGACATCAGGGAGGCATTTCATGAAACATTTGGGTCTGATATTTTTCTGCCAAACTGTTACAAACTACTGAAATTCTTGCATCAGACTGGCTGAGAGCAAATTTGTCAGACAACTTTGTCGGACAAAATGCTTCATGAAATGCCTGCCAGAAGTCTGAATTGTCTCCTTTCTTTACATCTGTTTAGGATCCTTGGACCTCCCTCTAGTGGGATGGGTGCTGCTCTTCCTGTCCCGTGTGCTTGACCACAGCAGTGGTGGTCAGGGGTCAGCCACGTCTCAAGAGGGCTCCCAGGACCCCGATGCCCCGGCTGGAGCAACTGCAGCGCCCACCAAGGCTGACAATACTCAGGACAAACGTGAGTTACAGCACATACCAAATGCTTCTCTCATCATCTTTTACATGGGGGAAGTGGGTCAACATATTGTAGAATGTTGCTGTGAAGTGCACAGAATTACAATGATTTCCTACATTAATTGTTTTCGTCAAGCATTTGTGGCAAATTTAGATTCTCAGGTGTCCCAAGCAAATCTTACTGGCTTACAGAGAATGTCTGTCGATTATGATGCTATGCCCAAACAGTGGCAGTTTTGGTGCAATGAACAGTGGAAATGAATAAGCTGTCACAAACCTTGCGTTGAACATATCTGTAGTATAGGTATGAAATACATGAGAATGACATGTCTGATTTATGCAAAAAATGAAACCAACTCGGATGTTAAACATCCTGTTTACCTTTGGGAGCAGTAATTTAAAAAATGTTAAAGATATCACATTTGAAGCATATGTGTATGTCAGCTGTTTCACAAAACATCTTACCATATAGAATTTTTGCAATGAAGCCTAAAATATAAGAATATATCACTATTTTTTCTCATTAAACCATAATTGTAGATGGTTTAATCTGGAAACATTTTCATTATAGTTATTGTTCACATTTTGTATATTTAACGATACTTGACATCAGTTATACTGTTCAAATTTTTTGCATTAGTTGTTTCTATCCCTAACTCATATGTTAGAACTATTTTGAAGCACTAATGCTGGATTTTTGTTTCATCTGCAAATAGTAAATTATGACTATAACAGTAAAAAGTGGTTAGTCTTTCCAGATCTGCCAAAGATCAGCATGAAGATGTCTTAACATAAGGAAAGAGAAAGAAATATTTATGTGGAGAGATAAATAGATTGATAGATTTATAGATAAATGGGGAGTTGGGTAAACATTTATAGCTAGCTATATGTGTAAGAAGAAAGTGAATTGCTCTGTCAACCTTGTTGTTTTCATTGTGTCCTTAGCTCCAGCCTGCAGTGAGACAAATCGCTGGGACTTCCTGACAAGCCAGCTCCAGGCTCCAGGACGCAACTCCCACCACTCTAGCCAAGGTAGCTCCAAGAGTTTGGTCCGCAATGCCAAGAAACAGATCCAATCTCACAAGGACCTGTTGTATGACATCAAAGGTGGCAAGGTACGTCTTCTGCAGGGCGAGCCGTCTCCATAGCAACCCCCATAAAGCCTTGCAAAATGCAACATCTATCCTTGTCATCAGACAGCAAACCTCATGAGCATTTCAGCTTTTTTCATTCATAAGCAGCAGCTTGACACCAATTCCTTTCTTTTTTTTCTCTTTAGCAAGAGACATCTTTCACAATTGATTAAGTCGATTCAAGACATTAGGCCTAATTTTGAATGGACAAAATACAGTGTTATATATAGATGAGTATGATTTGTTAATGTAATCAACTGAAAAGTGAGAAGAAACAAAGTGCCTTGCATGATGCACAAACATATTTTTTTTTACCCCATTTTCAAAATGAGCAATGGGATTTCTTTCCTGTAATCTTCACTTATTTGTATGTTACACATCTTGGTCGTCAAGCTCATGATCATTTAGGCTTTTGTGATTAATTTGATTGTGGAGTGTTCTGTCATGATTCCATCTCATGTTAACATGTATTTTCATGCATTTGCAATTCAAAACAATTGCAGTGCAATTTTTATTACTTTCATCATTTTGCCAGGGCAAATATTGCTGGAAAATGCAGTGATGGTGTTTGCTGGTCTCATTGCTTGCGGTGTGCGCTGATTAATTTTTCTAAAGAGATATGGTTTGCAGTGATGCTGTGTGGCTAGATATATGAGGTATTAGACCATTTGCTTGAATAGACAGCTGTTTTAATCTTTCCGTGGAGCGTGCTTGCAAAATAAATAGGAAGAGAAAAAGTAAGCAATGCTAGGCTGGTTTTGCCCATTTTCCTTCTCAGAAGTCAAGTCAGGCCAAATATGGAGAAGATTCCAAGGGCAATCCAATATCCAAGAAGGCTCTCTGGCATCAGGTACTGTAGTCTCACACCATAGAAACTCTGTGTTTGTGTGTCTCTGAGAAATGTAGACTTCAGGATTATTAAGAGATTATCAGTTCGAAGACATGTAAATTGGGCTTCATACGAAACTAACATGTAATGATAAATAGTTTTAACACTTACGGTGAGTCGTCTAATCGAGATGGATGGAAAACTCATACATGTGTGTAGTTTCCTTCATTGTGCTGTGTTGGACAGGTGAAATGGCTACTTTAATTAGGCATTTTGTTCAATCATTTTACTATCCATCAGCTAACAAACTGGAACTGATTAAATTTCTGGCGTTGCACAGAACGCGCATTGTGTTTTGATGATCAAAAGGGTACTTAATGATCGCTTATGAACTTAACTTCATGGATGTAGAACGAATGTTTCATGAAAACTTTCCATGTAGTTCATAATTAGGAAAAACTGCATATCTTATGCAATCACACACACAGAAAACTTGCTTTTGCTTTGCCAGCAAATTAGAAATTTCTTTTGAATGGTGATATTGCGATTGTTGTGTCATTGGGGATAGATAACAGATGATTCAGAACAGTACTCTCTTTTCATGTCATGGTTTGGCTTTGTTCATGCTTTCATTGAAAGAAATTAACACATAAAGCAAAGCTTTGCAACCTTATAGTCCCACAAAATTCATTTCATGTTTTTGCTTTGTTATGTTGTGTTTTTCTTTTCTTGCACAGACATATAATCTATATCTAAAGTGATGATGGAAGAAAGCCACTGCATACATGTTTCCTTCTTTGCTTTTCACAGAGCAGTTCCTTATTCACATTTGTGGGAAATTGTCAATTTCCCTCATTATCCATAAATTGCTTGTTGTCAAAGTTAATCTTTCTGATTGCAGTGTAAATGATATCGTACTTGGTCATGAGTCATTAAAAAGGCTTCAAAATTGTTTAATAGTTTATTCATACAAATGATAATGCCAGATCTCTTTCCCAAACGGAAATATGAATTTAGCCTCAGTTCGTAACATATATTGTTGTCTAAAATTGTCAAGCCAGTTTACACATCTCTAATGGCCTATCAACACTTTGTAACACATTTTTAATCTTACCATGAAAACCCTACACAGGAGTGTCGCAATGTCTTACGTGCCCGAATGCTGGCTCGCAACGCCCGAAGCCTGCGGGCAGCGCAGGGTCAGAGCAGCAGTGGAAGTGTGGACAACAGCATGCTTGCTTCTATGGACCTGTGTGCCACAGTCTTGCTGTCTCGAGACAAATGTATTCCTGTTGTCCAGGGGCTTGTGAGACTCCTGTTAGCCATGGATTTCACCTGCCATGTTGATCTGTTCCTGGTCACCTGCAAGGTGGGAAGAATTATTTGTGCTTCATTGTTGAAAAGAAGAGTGTAATTTTTACAACCATCATACAAGAATATGAAAATGGATTAAACAATAGAATGTATACTACAAGTTTTTGAGGGCCCTATGGCACTATAGCGATGTTTTGGTACTATGGGGCTGCGTGTGGACATTTGTTTCCTGTATACGCCATATATTTAGTGGGTCTAATTTTTTGTAAATCGAGACTTCCTGACAATTTGGTGAGTGGTTAAATTTGCAATTGTAGAGTACATTACTGAACGGAGGAATGTGTGTGTACATGTCACATTCATGTCATGATCAGAGCTAATATTTTCACATGTTTTTGAATTAGCAAATAGCATCCAACTCATGAAATTCACGAGATAAAAACCTTGTGAAATATTTGGCGTATACAGTAATTTATGCCCCTGATTTTAGCCATTTAGAATCAAGGATTCATAAAATGAAGTACAGTGTATATATAATGTCTTGTGTTGCCTCTCCTGTGATTCTACCAGGTGCTGGCTCGGCTAGCCAATGCCACCCGTCCGGCCATCACACTGTCTGAGATGCTGAATCAAGACCAGCTGATCCAGCTAGTGTCCAGGTTTTGCAGCAATGAGTACTGCTCAGGGAGCTCTTCATGGGGTGGTCCCTGGCCCTCCCATGCCATCACATGCCTCATGCTGGATGTACTAGAAGGTGAGAAGGATCTCTCTGCAAAGTTAGGCTCAGTCCTTGAAGAAGGGGGAGGGGAGGGGAGCATCTACATGTATGCAGCTCGGTGGCATTGTGAGAAGGCTCTTGACTCCTAATTTGGGGATCTCAAGTTAAAATATTACTCAAACTGTATTTGCTTGGACAAAATGTTTAACCACTATAATCCCCGTAACCCCTTATGTGTAATTAATACATGGCAATGTTTATTTGATGATAATGGCAAGTTCATCAGGGAACAGTGCTTTTAGAAGAGAGTACATCCGGGGTAAATACTGCCATTTTAATTGCTTGTGTTCAGAGTCATTCCTGGATTTTTTTTAAATGCCAATATCATTTGTATTTGTTACAGTAAAGGTAGTTTTTGTCACTACTAATGCAAGTGGGTGCAAAATTTTAATGTGCTGTTACACACTGTTTTTTTTATGTGAAATGCACCAGATATTAAATGTATGATATACATGGGGTAGGGAAGTGATATTTATGATCATGTTTCTTTAGACTGAAGTGGTATAAATCTTGTAAAAATGACAATGACAACATGACGCTGCAGTAAGAAAAGATTCATTATATAAGAACAATGAAACCTGTGTCAGTAGTTGAGTATAATCTGATTTTGTTTGTGATTTCCAATCTTCCAGGGGAAAGAATGTTTCCCTATGTAGAGGAGCCAGCTGGTGCCACTGGAGGTGCTGCCTATGCCCCGCCCGCTGGAGCCCAAGGTGCTGACCCAGACCTGCTCCCTGATGCCCTGAGTCGCGGGTCGGAGAATGCCATGTCTGATGCTGATGCAGAAGCAAACAGCGCCCTCGGTGGCGAGTATGACTCCGTAGGAGCAGGAGCAGAAGGAGAGGATAACGAGGGCCTGGAGGAACCACTCATCATAGGTGAGGAGGTCGCTGAGATGATTGTAGCTGTCGGTTATTGGTGTAATAAGTATGAAATGAGAATGCAGAATTGCCCCTGTCCCCCTGATTCTGCAGTAGTCTGGCTGAAGGAGTGTATAGTTTCGTGACAAAAGAATATAAAAGCCTCCCCCATCTCCTGGACTAGAAATTATTTGAGATACATGTCACACACAAATATTTCCTTGTATACTCTTTGGAACCTACTACTTGACTACATAACAATTGCATCAGAGATCAAGTACTCAATGCCATGCCTAATATGTCTGTCCGTCATACATCGGTGTCTGCACATGCAGCTACTGTACGAGCTGAAATTTTCGTGGTGGTTTTATTTTCGCGAATTTCGCGAATCGCCTTTGAAGTGCGAAAATAATAACGTGTGAATGAGTAAGTTCAGTTAGACCTTCGCAACCGCGAAATTAATAACATGCGAAAATATCCTCCAAGTAGCAATTTCGCGAAAATACCTGTACGCGAGAATTTCGCCTCGTACAGTATTTCATGCCCAATATCTTGTGTAATGCAATCAGTTTAAATCAGAGGTCTTCTTCTGTATGGGCAGGGTAGTCTCAAGGAACTTACATCTTTGAAACATCCCTGATTTTAATGTGTGAATGGCGGTAGTCCTAGAGACCATCATTTTGAAGTGATTGTTTTTACATTTGTATTGTAATCTTGTTTTCCAAGTCAGTGAAAATATATTGTTGTATCACTAATCTGTTTGATCCATAGATGAGCTGAGTACTGATCCTGAAGGTGGTGTTGATGTTGGCAGTGACCCACTTGGAGACTTGTACAAGTATCAGATGGATGCTCTGTTTGGTTCTTGGAAGACAGGTGCCGGCATAGCCTATCCAGAGAACACTCCCAAGAAGCCTGTCATCAAGGGTATCGGTGGTACCTTGGTGGATCCAGTAGGGAAATTCCCTGCAGCAGCCCTTCTTGCTTATGCTAAGAAGAATCGAAAGGACAAGCTTAAGATTCTTGTCAGAGGGGATGGGAAAGGTGAGGGTTCTGGGTCAACCTTCACCCCTCGCATGTCAAGTGCAGTGGATGCAAGGCTGGACCAGGATTTGGAGATGGGGGCAGAATGGTTCCTGAAAGTTTCCACCCTGATGGAAGCAGAGACAGTCAGTCAGACATTCACCAGTCTTCCACCACCTCCAGCATTTGCCCCAGAAGCCGAGCCAGAACTAGAACCATCTGACGTTGGACAGACTGATGACGATCTGGCAGCCAGCAGAGCCTTGAGTGGAAGTGGCAACCTCCACCCCTCTGCCAGGTCCTCCAAAGACCTCATCTCAGCGTGTTTCCATCACCTGTTTGCTAAGCTGGAGACGGGACACATCCGCGTACATTCCCTGCTCCAGCTGTGGCTCACTGTCAACGAGGGTAGTGTCACTGACTTGCAAGGGAACACCAGCCACTTCAATGACTCCAGGGTGCCCAGCTACCCCCTGGATAAGCCCTCCATTAGCCACCTCCTCTCTACTCTGAGGAAAGAGAGAAATCTCAGTGTATGGACTTGGTGTTTAGCCTTCAGGGTTTTGACTGTCCAGATAAATACCAGAGGTTCTACCAAGGAAGCTGTCTCGATAGCAAACTCCATTGTCAATGATCCCAACATGTTCCACGCCATTGTCAAGTTCCTGTCTGGTGGGTCTTTTCAGGGCCGCAGATCAGGACACCAAGATTTCCAGGTCTGTCATATTACTTACATGTATGTCCAGAGCAAATATCCAGTATAAATATCTACTTCATGTAATCAATGTATATCCAAGTTATGGGATCCTGTGTACAAGAGAGTAAAACATTGAAAATAGAGAGGGACAGTAATTTTCTTTGGCCAGGGAAAACAGGCAGAATATGAAAAAGTGGAACTATAAGATAATCTGAATTTATTGCAACTGATTGACAAATTGCCCTACATCGACGTAAATAAGCACTGAATTGATCAGTGTTTTTTAGTAGTAGCTATGATAACAAATCATGGGCGTACATACTCGAGTAGGATATGAATTTTCATGAATTTGAATAATCTGAATTTTGCTTATTGTTTATGTGCAAAGTCTTTGGCAGTGTGCAATTTCTGCTTTTCAGCCAGTGTAAAACAAAATTTCAGATTTTCTGAAACAGGGTAGGCCTTATTTCAAATGAAAAATTGCCTGTCTGGATAGAAGTAGATAAGAACTAATTAAAAGTTGTGAATTCTGATTACAAATTATATCTAAAAAAATCATGATATCTTAAAATGGTTGTGATCTCACAACGTAAATATAATCCTTGTATAAAGGACTAAACTAAGCATATCTCTTGGGTCTCATTTTGCACAGCCATGTTACATGTATTTTGCTATTTGTTCTCTTTTGACCGAGAAGATTTGTGTCTTCTTATACTGTTAGGCAAGTTTTCTCCTGTCTTTTTGTCACATCCTGTAAACTCTTAATGTTTGATGTTCCTTCACTGGCCAGGTTGGACCTACGGTGACCCTAGCCTTCCATCAGCTTCTTCTAAGGTTGCACCTGAGAGTCTTCTCAGGACCTTCATCAGGGGCCAAGGCTCTCAAAAACCTCCTCCTCAGAGTGGTGCAGACCCTGGTACAGCCAAGGTAAGTGGCTGTCATCCCATCAGAATTAATGTGTTTACTCGTAGGATTATCACCAATATACAACAGACACTGTCATGCTGTTCAGTGAATTTATTTTCTTTATAAGCTTTATGGTGAACCATTCTTAAGCATTCTATGTCGTCATAATTGTATTGTGGAAAATGTGCAATGATTGTACTTTAATAGAACGAAACATTGATGATTGTCCTTGGTATGAAGTGTGTTTCACTTGAATAAGAACTAAACTGATTTTGTTGGTTGTTTTTTCTGTTTTTGTATTCAGAGAGGCCATTCATGCTGGTGTAGGACCACTGGATGCTCAGATCACCTTCCTGGAACTCATCCTTGAGCAAACCTTCAGCTCCACAGACCTTGGCAGCATAGCAGCTATGGTGGACAACATTGCCCTGCTCATCTATGAGCATGTCATTGATGGAAGCGGTGTCTCCCAAGTGAGCAATGACACCAATGGTTCCTCCAAAGCCAACCTGGCCAATGTCCTGGCCGGCAAGCTGAAAGGAAGCGCATCCAGGGTGTTGCAAAATGAAAACAGTCGTGAAGCACTCATGTGTGGACTCCTGCAGTTGGTGAATGAACTCCTAAAGATGACAGTCTCCCCTGATCCATTTGGTACATCTGTTTGGTCCCCTGTCGCTGGCAGGGGTTCGCTTCATAGTGGAGGCGTGGCCTATCCAACCCCGCTGACATCAAACTTGATGCCAGCATCAATAAGTGATGATGATAAGGAGCGCAATGGAGATGCTGGACTCTCGGCAGCAGCCAGCAATGCATTTGCATCATCGTGGTCATCCACCACACCACCTCAGTCCTCGGCACCCGTACGTTTGACCGACCTGGTGCTGACCAACAAGGAGACCATTTCCAATCTCCTGTATGCTCTAGGTCACTCCAGCAGTATGGCCATGGCAGCCATGCTGAATCCTGGCTTCTTCTCCCAGGGCTCTGAACCCCTTATGGGACCGGAGCCAGTTTCCATTGGAGATCACATCTTCCAGATCCTGGCCACCCTCAACAAGGAGGCATCTCATGTCAAGATTGTCCTGCAGGCCATCCTGTCCTATCTCAACAACATGAATGGACGACGAGGGGAGATCCTGTCAGAACCGCTGCTGTGGTACACACTCAGTGTCCTCAGCAGCCCAGCTGCCATGGACTCTATGCATGAAATAGGTATGAATTTACTGACTGACCTGTCTGCCAGTCACACTTACTTTTTATGTGACTGTGAATGTAACATCTTTTGCCATGATGTTTTGAAGAACTTGTCTCACGTTTGATTACAAAAGTTATTTGACATTAATGAACAATAGACAAAGTTGTCACCTTAACCTGTTGAGGACGATGCCCAGTATTCCCGGGACTAGTCTTAAGCAGGTTAAAGTGAAGCACAGAAATCATGCAGTACATATTTTGTGATTGTCACCCTGAACTCGGTCTACTGTACATGATGTTAATTACACCATCCTGTCATTTCCCAAGAGTATTCATTATGACATTGTTTTCTTTCATTTGTTTTAGGAGGCATTGAGATACTGTGCACAAACCTGGTCAACAGCAGCCGAGCCAGCATCGACCCTAACCCCAGCATCATCTCTCCCATCATGCAACTGACCTACCCATCTCGGCCGACGGCGGCTACCAGTGTGGCCAACTCTAATACCAGCTCTGCACCGGGCTTCACCAAGAGGGCGCCATCCACTGCAGATGAAGAGAGTGTAGAAGGGCTGACAAACTTTGCACCCTATGGTATGTACATAGACAACTTTGATGCTTTTCATTGCCGATGAATTGTAAAGGCATATAGTGGAAATGGCATATGAAGACGTAGTAGATCATTTTGCAATTGTAATGATCAAAATTAGGAAAGATCTGATGGCTGAAATCAGGGCTAATATCTCAAATAATACAAAATTGATGTTGCTCTAAGTTTTGGTATGTTGATTAAAATCCAGATCATTGTGGGCATGTTGTGATGTTAAAGGTGCATGGTCCCGGTGTTTTAGTCAAATGCGTACGCGGGCGCACGGCGCAAGTTTCCTATAGAGACCTACGCTATCGACTCCTCTTTAGCGCTTACGCTGTGGCCCACTTCCCCGAGTCCGAAGAAGTCCGATTCACTGTAGTCAGTGGTCCGATCACAGTTCGGCTCATGATTCGGCTGAGGGGGATGACAGCTTTAGCAAACTTCTTTTGTGATGTCATAATAAGAAGCACATATGCACGCACCCTGGCATTACTACAGACTGCACGATGCGCAGAGAAGACAACAAAGGCAATGTTACTTAGCAACACCTATGCACTTTACTCTTGATGACAGCTCAACTTCGGTAATCTTCGTATCAATGCTAACAGTGATCGGCAGTATCATCAACAGCGCCCTCTACACTACCGGGACTATGCACCTTTAAGTAGTGTTTCTTGGAATTTTAGGAGACTGTTATTTCATAAGTAGTTAAGTTCAAGCCACCGTAGAACATGCATGATTTCCTTTATTTTGCATTCCACACTGTGTATATGCTCAAATGTGGATACATCAAGTGTGCATAATTCCTAATATATGCACTACATGTGATTATGAATGACTTTGTGTAAGATGATGCATGCGATTCATTGACTATGATCTCTCATCATTGGTGTCTGACTGTGTCTGTTTAGGCGTGATAAGTTGCAGCAACATGACCACTCGGCCAGCGGAGTCCCTCCTTCTGCCCACCCTGTCCAACCGGCGCAGCAGGCAGTCATGGGCCCACACCTTCTCTTCTGAGGAGACATGGTGTGACCTTACCATCACCCTTCCCTGTGCTGTGGTACTAGAGGAAATTCACATTCTACCACATGTCACCAACCTAGCGAGTAAGGAAAAATTGGTTTATTTTTGTAGCATCAGAAAATAATCCACTGAGATTTTATCATGTATGTGAAGGAGAACAATTTTTGTTACTTTTTTGGAAATATGATGGATATGGTAGTCAAACTTTGTGATGCCTTCAGGATGATATTGCTCTAGGTGTACCAGGCTTGCCAGGTTATTGTGTTATGCAATTGTCATAATGATTTGTGAGATTTCCAGTTGTGATAAAATGTTTGTATTAACTGTAAATCTGGGAACATTGATGATATATTTTATCCTGTTTGAAACCAACAGCATGTCCGTCGGCAGTCTCTATTGAGATCAGCCCCAATGGTTCCACTCCAGTGCCCGTCTGTCCTCCCCTAGCTACCAGTGGCCTTACCTCCATCAAGCTCAGAATGCCAAATCCATCAGTCACGTCATCCGTCTGCCTGCAGCTCAGGCGGCCCAGAGAGTCCAGTCTCATGGCTCTGACACGGATTCGACTGCTTGGGACTACAGTATTTGGGGCCAGTTCCACGAGTGGAAGTGGTGGTGTTGGAGGGGGTGTGAGTCACCCATTGAGTGGCTTCCTGGGAGCCTCGGGCCATCAGATGGCAGAAGATGAAGCTGTTAGAGGAAGGTAAAGGAGAAATGTTTAGATGGATCACTCACATTGAGCGTTGTTCCTGTAGACAAGAAAAATATTAATTTTCAGTGGCTGGATATGTGCTTTATGCTTAAAGACTATGTAGATTGTTATGAATACTGGCAGTGATGCAGATGATTTGAGACACTACGAAAAGCATCCATGGCTTATGAATTAATCACAGCTGGCTTATTACTTAATTGTGATGGGCAATCTTTCCTTTCTAATAAAATTTATATCCTATATTATATTACTAAATGGCCAGTCTGTTATGTAAAAGAGGGTTGATGTAATTAAACCCTCTCAAAAGGAGAGAGCTCTTTTCAGCCAGCTTGAAATTACTTCAGAAATTACTCTGTGAAATTAATTACATGAAAGAGCACTTTCTATCGTCAGGATCTTTTGTTACTGTTTCTAGCAATTCAAATGGTTACCCTTCTTCATGTGTGTCTCCAAGGTTTGTCTTTTTTTGTATGCGAGTTATTTTCTATGTTTCCTGTGTTCATTTTGAGATTTGTGCATATTTGCTTTTTATATATCTCTTTCTCCAACCATCTCTCCACCAAACATTCCATCACTACTCATAGCACCAGGTGGTTGAGACTGCTCCACCACTGCCTGGCAGGAACTTTCCTCAGCAGCACTGTGTCCAGTATTGCGCAGACTGCAGCCCAGACCCCTGGCCTGCTGACCACCTGCATGGCACTGCTGGCCTCCCCTCACTGTCGGCCCTACAGGAGGGACATTGAGTCCTTGCTCCTTCAGCTGAGCAGGTCCAGGACTGAGGTGGGCCTAGCCCTCATGGACATGTTCCTACGCAACAACTACACATTTAGTCATGGGGAACAAGGTGAGAAGCTATTTTGGAACTCTTTGAATAAAACACCCATATGCATTTGTGCAGAGTAGTAAAGCCATTGATGATTATTGTTATGATTTTAAATCGTAATTTGCCATGTACAATATACTTGTATCTTACATAGTGAGGAAGAAAATAATTCATAGTTATTGAATCAACATTTTAAAAAAAATGTTAGATCCCTTGTAGACAAAAAAAAAAAAAGAAAAGAAAAGAAAAGAAAAGAAAAGAAAGGAAAAGCTGATGAAAGCTAATGAAAGCTAATGATAGCCCCACATCATATGTTTTATGTCATTTAAAGGGTGTTTATAGAAGCAGTCTAGAATGTAAAGGCATTGAGGATTCTTCAAGGTAACTTTGTGAGAGTTGACAGATTGTTCTTTCTGTTTCTGTCAGAATCCGGCATGTTCCTGTTGGGACGCCCATCTTGTCTGGCTTCAGACTCCAGTGTAGACATCATCTACCAACTGGGAACAGGCTCAGATTCAGGGACTAGAGACAGGTGTGTATCTCAAAGATATCTTTGTCTTTGTATCGATGATATATGTGTTCGAACTATGACTCAATTTATATATCTGAATAATAGGGATGTCATGTGATATTTTTGTCTCTTTCACTATCTATTGGTAGCTGTGCATCTGGTATAGTCAGAGAATATGTGAAGTTTAGTCATGTGAGTGGAGTGTTCATTACTTGACAATTTATAGCCTATTTACAAGAACAGTGCCTGCTATGAAGTTATGGTTTAAATTTTAGGTAAGAGGAAAATGGACATTGCATACAATTTTCTTGCCTTTGGTCAAGCAATGTCTTCTCTTATTCAAGTGTTTACAGTGTCAGTGTCACTACTTTGCCAAGTAACCATTATGAGAAATAATATGTCTCTAATTCCAACATATCACCATACAGACTGCAAACTTTACTGGACTGGCTTGGAGATACAGCTAGGGTGGCACTCCATATGCACAGCAGCTACATGCGAGCCCCTCACACCTTTTCGCCGGTCGAGTCTGGGCTGCTGCATCCAGCACCAATCCATGTCCACTGTGTGGCAGCCGTCCTGTGGGCCACTTTCACACAGAGCACTATCCATAACATGGTCAATATGATCACTACAGAGCTCTTCAGGTAAGAAGCATGGATTAGTCAGAAATCCCTCACAACAGTTTCTGTTAAATTCATTTGTCTCATTGTGATGACCATGGTATAATGTGAATTACACATCTGATCTCATGGTCATCGGTAAAGAGTGTAAGATAGGTACATGTAGAAGCAGTGCTGATATTGTCACTCTTAAATCCTTCAGGACATCAAATCTATGATGATTTTTAGATTTATGTGTTCATATCTTTCTACTTGTGATGTGAGCTAATATGTACCTGTTTTTGTCTGTACAACCTAATATGGATGTGTGATAATGTATTCTAGTAAAGACAGTCCAATCTGAGATCATGTCAACATGTAAATGGACATTATTCAATCATCTACAAATCAGCAGTGTGAGTTTTTATTTAAAGAGATGGCATAGTATTGGTTGAGGTGAGGATTCAGCTTTTAACATTTGGCAAGATATTAGAAACCTCTCAATAAAATGTTAGAGAGCATACAATTCTAAGTTCATTTGATGAAAATTGGTTTTGAAATTGAAATGACTGAGATATCCAGAATCAATGTAAAACAAAGTGATCCTAATAACATTGGTGGCCTGTCGCATTTTATTAGGGATGGCTTTGTTTGGATATCTCGGCCATTTCAAGATCAATTTTCATCAAATTGACTTTGAATTCCTGTAACAATTACATGTCCTTTCATATGTCATAGGAAGGTTTCTCATTATCTCACAAACAGACACACAAAAAAGTTGAAACCTGCAGCTTCATCTAAGCCAAAATGGTGCGATCCCTTTAAATCTTGGTGTGTGTTTTCCCTACAGTTCCATCTACGAGTGGTCCACTGTCCTCCCTGTGAGCTCAGCCCTCAAGAGATCAGCTGACTTTGTGCTGTGTGCCATGTGTATGATCAGCCAGCACACTTTGACTCCTTACTGCAGTGGATGGGTGTGATAGTGGGAGGGGCCATGGAGACAGATGCACCGCTCACAGGTTTGTGTCCATTTCTTTATCGGATGAAATTGTGGGCTGTTGGTGACTTTTTATGCAGTTTATGCAGAAATGTTTATCTCAGGACTGGTGAGTTGTTCAGGTCAAAGCTGTTTGTGAGCTTGCTAATGTCCTAGTATAGTTCAGCAACCACTAGCAAAGGTATAGGCTGAGCAGACACTGTGGTTTCACAATGGAAAGAAACCAATGTGAAATCTGTCAACTGACATAAAACAGAACAAAATGTTTGAACCAACATTATGACAACCAATAGGAATGACTTGGGTCAATGAGATATCAATTGGTAAATGTGCTATGGTTTGTTGAATAGCGAAGAGATGTACTATCACAAACATACTAGACTGTACATGTTCATGGCAAAATTAAGATCCCATACTGATGTATTGCAACACTCACACTGATGTATTGCAATCTTACAACTAAGCAGGGGCCTGCCTTAAAAGTTCTTTAATCAACCAACAGTGGCTTCTATCATACCATGTAAAAATGTTTCAAAGGATAAATTTGCTGGTTCAAGGATAGTAATTGATGTTGCAAGTCAGTGTTCTTGACAGTGTTTTGGTTAGAGCAGTATACTTCTTACTTTCATTTCCTTCCAAGCACAGTGCATGTCTGCAACCATTTTCTTTATATGTCTACCACAGATGACAGCAAAGGCAGCGAAATGAATGCCTCCCTCACTGATGATACCAAAGGAGCCAATCGACAACAGCTCCACCAGTCTGTGTCGCCACAAATTCCCCCACAGTCCATCAACCAGCCAATCACCAGGCAGGAGTTCAGTCATGTGATCATTGACGAGGCCCACCTGTCATTGTTGGCACTGGCATGCCAGTCCAAGGTGGCCACCAAGAAGCTCTTGGATTCTCAGTTCCTGGTCCTTTTGGCCGAAGCTCTATCGGAGTTCTGTGCACAGGTGAGATCCCTTGCAGTCTTTCTCATTTTCTCTCTGACATTTCTTTATGAGACACACCTGATAAAGAAATGGTTATTATTTCATCATCAGCAACTTTTTCGTGTATTGCTTATTTTGTTTTTGTTTTTTTTCCTCCTAAGGAATTAATGCGAGGTGAGACACTGAATGGTTCCAGTGACCCATTGACTGATGCTTCAAAGCTGAAGGCATCTGGCTCTCGCGTCCAATCACCACGTTCACCTCGAGGAGCATCCCGTAGGAGCAGCACAGACTCTCTCCAGACCGATGCCTTGGTTGTTCTCACAGCAGATCTTGTTGCTCCAGTCCTACACTTCTTCAAAGACCTGTCATCCCAGAGTGAAATCAAGGACTGGTTGGCGTCACCCGATGGTGTCATCTTCTGGGCCCCACTCTTGACTCTTCTATGCACATCCAACACAGCCACCATTCTTCTGAGTGCCATGCCCAGCTTTGGTGGTGCCCCACGACGACAGCACCTGCTGAGTGCAGCACAGAGGACAGCTCTTGAGGATGCGAGCATCGCATTTTTCTCCAGCTGCACTTCCTGTCATCCTAGCAACCAGAAACTGCTGGCACAGGTCATCTGCGATGTCATCTGTGGGCAGGATCTCCAGATGGGATCGCCCTTCGTCATCTCTGGCTTCATGCGCCGCCTCATCCTGCAGCTGATGCTGGAAGACGAGAGTGTTGCTATCGCCATCAGCTCTGTCTGCCAGCTGGTCAAGGGACCACAGTCCTGGACAGGCCACATTGTCCATCCCAGCCATGGGGTAGGGCACAAGAATGTCCTGCTGGAAACCAAACTGACCACGACATGTTCTCAGCTCATTTCAGACCTTAATGGTGAGTGTCTTTGAGGATTAATTGAACAAGTTTCATGCTATAAAGATTTCTGTCAAAGCTGTTTGGAAACATCTTTCAGTTAACTGTTCAGATAAATTGAATTGACATGAGTACAACTCTAGTCATAAGTGTTAGATATGTGGTTAGATGAAGGAGAAAATTACAAGGAAAAAAAAGAGACATTTTGTACAACAGTAGCAACAGTGTTGGCCTCACATAATGTAAAAGAAATTGTTAAGGATTACATTAATAATTTTGTTTTAAAACTGAAATCAGTATCTTTGATATTTAGAATTTGAGTAGAAGGTTTTTTGATATATGAGAATTGAGATACAAGGTCTTGTTACCCGAGGGATGATATATTATGTATATGCCCTAGATCTGACGACTCTGCATGATAATTTTGTCTCTCAATAGATACACTGGGCATCAAGAGCATCCAGGGAGACAAGAAGACCAAGTCTAGCAGTGATAACAACAAGACTGACAAACAGTCATTTGTCATGGTCAACCTGTCTCCAGACAAGCTGGATGTCACAGAAACGGAAATCAATGGAAACATGGGCAACTCCATCGGTAAGATATTATCACTCATTCACCAATGAATCTAGTCATCAAACTTTAATCAAATCTTATTATACTCATAGTAGTGAGTAGTATCAGATGTTTATTTCTCGTTGAATTCAGCCTTCAGACTTGAATGATATCTTCTGCTACCCAGACTTGCAAGTGACTGGATGTTCTGAACTCCAGTGCAATGATGTAAAATGTGTCTACTTGGTTAAGAATATGAGACGGTGAGGAGGTTTGTAATATTATTTAGGTGCTGTGTAACCATATGTATGAATCTCTTTTCTGACATTTGCAGACATAAAGCCCAAGACCAGCTCGGAATCTCAGCAGGCAGGTGCGGCAAAGCTATCAACATCCTCGTCACCATCGCCATCGCAGTTTCCAAACCTGGGTGGTATCTTCTCCACCATTCCCCAGTCCTCGTCAACCAATGCAGGAGCCACAGCCTCAGCCAGCTTTGCCAGCAAATACGTGGAGAAGTTGGCAGTCTCCTTCCCAGGAAACACTCTGCCTTCTTCCTTAGTCTCATCCCTCCCTGCTGATCTCCTCTCCAAGTCCATGGATCAGTGGCCTCCATTCTTCTCGGGTTCCTCCTTCCCCAACCCAAACTCTGCCGGTAACTCCTTCAGCATGCCTGGCCTGGTCCTCTCCCATGAGCTGATGGCCAGCCAGAACTTCCCTGGTCAGCTGACCATTGGTCAGGTGATTACCATCCTGCAGGGGCGTGGTCTCCCAGAGGGATGTCCAACCCTGGAGATGAAGATCAAGATGAGCTCCTCCCTCCTAGGTGTGTCCAAGACTGACAGCTCCAAGACACAGGAAGCACAAGAAGGTCATTATCTCTCTGACTTATCTATGTACAGCTGTTTAGGATTTGCAATTGACATTCACAGTTGACACTGATATCTTGGCGCTGTTACAATCATTGCCATGTGCTCTTACTTGAATTTAATGCTACCATTATAGATTTATATTTGCTGTTTTGACCAACAAACAAGGGTTCCTGTTTGTCCAGACTAGAGTAGTCAGCAGAATATTCTTATTCTATGATATTTTCTGCCCTGCTTTAATTTTTTTCTTTAAATTTTGTCTTTTAATCAAGAAAAGCTGCAGAAAAGTTCCTTGCCTCCTAAATGAATTCTCTTCTGCTCTGTAGGTCGCAGTGAAGCAAGTGCAATGGCTAGTTCTGGAGAATCTGATCACATCCCAGACCAGGTGCTCCTGGACACACCTCCCATTTCCTCCTTCCTGGAGGTTTTTGCCCGCCTTGGAGGCTTGGCCCTGATTGCGGAGCACCTGCCACAGCTCTACCAGGAAGCCCCTCTCGCCCAGCAGCAAGCCAAGAATGGCGCAGCAGGCACCAACGGTGGGAGTGCCTCAGAGAAGCTTGGAGGAGCGTCCTCAGCCTCATCCTCCAACTGGTGGAAGTACAGCTCAGATCTAGGTTTCAAGGACTGGGGAGAGTTTGAGGACTTTGAGGTGAGCCCTGCAATAACTTTTGTTGCATGACAGTACTAATGATGTTTCATTTCGCAAATAGATGCATGATTTACCAGGAGCATGGCTCTTTCTTACAGTAAGCACATGTATGGGGAACAATAGTTTCATTGCTGAGAGCTATCTTGCATATTCTTAATGAGTTAAATTTGTGGTTTTTGGCCAAATCATTTATACACTATGTATATACGATATAATGTGAAGGCCATTAAATGTGGATTTCGTACATTTAAGTCGTGTGATAAAGCACTGCTGATTGGTAAACAATTGTTTACTCCTATAGAATAGTTCTAAGAACACAAAGAACTGAAGCTATCACAATAGGAAGGGGCATGTGTGCAAGGGCAATGTTTCAAAACAAAATATGAGGTGTTAAGAGTGAATGACTGATGGCTGCTTCCTGTTGTCTACAGTATCCTGTCATCATGGAGGCTCCACCCAACACCACCATCACCTCAGTGGGAGGCAGTACCCTCACTACCACCTCCAATGCACCTAATGTCCAGATTGGTGGATCCAGTCAGCTCCCATCGGCGTACCTCTCCAACATTCCCCAGGTTCCCACGGTAACCTCCTCCTCCTCGTCCTCCACCTGCGCCCCTCAAGGCTCAACGTCAGGGCCCAGCATGGGGAGCTCGGCAGCGGCCATTCCTCCCCACTCTCTGGCTGCCTTTGGCCTATTTCTGCGCCTGCCAGGGTATGCTGAGGTGCTGCTGAAGGAGCAGAAGAAGGCACAGTTCTTGCTGCGTCTGATGCTGGGTGTCACTGATGATGGAGATGGAGGTTTGTAGTCTGAATATCTGCTCTAATTCATGAAGTGTAATGCAAGATGACGGGAAGAGCATACTAGAAACATGCTTGCCAGGTGTGAATACCAGGCGTACAGAAATTAAGCATGCTAATGTATTATTGATAATAGAAAACAAAGCACAGTTTTGCATCCTACAACAGCTGTATACATGATGTAGATTTATTCCATATAATACTGAGTTTGTGAATATTAGAAGTGTGGGTATGAACTATATACAGTTGCGTTTGGATGTCGTACCTGAAATGTAAAGAGCATTGGCAAAATCACTTGTGACCGACATTATGGAGATGATTATACAGCACTGATGATGGGTAATCCATGTGTAAGAAATGGTTAAAGTACCAGATATTACCATTTGTCTGTTCTGTTTGCCCCCACCAGGCCAGATACTATCATCCCCTCTGGCTGCATCCCTACCCACCCTTCCCTTCACTGTCCTCGTCAGTCTGTTTGACTCCACCCCGCTCACCACCGATGATGGTGTTCTGCTGCGCCGCATGACACTTGATATCGGTGCCATTCATCTGGTGCTTGCCTGTCTGTCGGTGCTCAGCCACCATGGACCCAGGGGAAGTGCATCGGCCAATCAAGGAGAGGTACAGAAATGTCTTCTGCCCCTTTTTTAGTCTTGTGCCTTGTATATTTGTGTAACTTTGCCTTAAATAGTGCAAGAGGAATTATAAGATAGTGGCGGCAAGTATATCTTGTTGTTTGCTGTAGCATCTAATTTATTTCATATTGATGTTGAAGAATGATATTCATCACCCAAGTATGAGCTGATTCTCTTTACTCATTAAGAATTCAAGAGGGATGATAGTGATGATGTTCAGCTTTAGTGGTGAGAATTTGGTTCCTCCATTCAAGAGGCCATTTTTTTAGCTTCCTTCAGTACATTTAGAGTATGAGTCACATTATTGATTAGTATCTATGTGGCCAATGAAGGCATAAATTGGACACTATAGGAAATGTTAAGTATTTTGATGCCATTGCTGAAAGTTGATCAAGATTCATATGTTGATTCTTGACTCTTCCCCTGATCTAACAGGGAAACAATGGTGCCCCTGCCACAGCTGGTGTAGATAAAAACCAGAGCTACTGGGCCAAAGGTACAGGCTTTGGCACAGGGTCAACGACCTCTGGATGGAATGTGGAGGAGGCCCTCGTGAGACAGAAAGCTGAAGAGGAACATGTGACTTGCCTGTTAAAGGTAAGGATTCTTTGTATGCTTGTATTAGATGGTGCTCTACCACTGTTTGAAGAGATGGTATGTGGTAGAGGACACATTCCATGTGCAAGTTAATATGTCCTTAGATTGTGGAACCCAGATCACATTTATGTTGTATGAATTATCTTTTAGAAAATTAGAAAATACCAGCAGAAATGTGTCATACATTTTTTTTCTCTCTCTCCATTTCTTTGGTCAGTCATGTATTAAATTCTTTCAGTAGCTTTATAATTACCAGTAAGAAGAGAGAAGCTATGCTTGTTCTCTTTTATTTTGAAAGGCTAATGAATGTCAAGTGAAGACAGCATGCAAAATTGTATTTGACATTGTTCAGTCTAAGTGGATGTTTGTTATATTACAACACAGACATGAAGTATGACAAAGCTTTACTTCTTTGTGCATGACACTATAAGCACCTCATTACTGTTTCTGTGCTTTCTGTTGCTGTAGGTTCTCTCAAGTTACATCAACCCGGCAGGCAGCATGGGTGACTGTCCCACCGGTGAGCAGGCAGGGTCCAGTGAACACCCAACCAGTGACCTGAGTGAGGATCAGCTGACCAGTATCTTCCCTCCAGTCTTTGTGGAGCTATTGACCCAGTCCTGCCTCATTCCAGCCATGTCCTCCTATCTCAGGAATGACTCTGGTGAGGAAACCTCATTAATCTTTCTTTAAGCAGACTCCTGTCAGAGTTTTTAGGGTTGAATTGTTCTCAGTGAAGGGAGGAGTAGGCTATACAAATCGATTGAACCAGCTTAGATGTTTTTCTCCATGTTTGGGGTGAAGGGTAGGTTTTGAAAGAACAGAATGTCAAAACAGTGTAGTATCTGAATCTGAGGTTTTGGATAAATAAATTTTGTTTGATCTTAAAAGTACATAGATTACGAATGCATGTGTTGCTTTTTGAAAATCTGCAGGTTGCAGAATGACACTGTTAACAAAACTATGTGTAGAGATACATTTTAAAGTGGTAAAAGCCATTTGAAGTACTAAGAGTGTTTAAAGCCATTTGAAGTACTAAGAATGTTAAAAGCCCTTTGAAGCACTAATAGTGTTGAGAGGTTTACCTTCAGCAGCACCATGAGTGCATATTGTCAAGGTACGACTTCCATTGAGGCAAATGTATTGTTTTTAGTCAGAATTTTTGGTGGTTTTGAAAGGTGATTGCCAATCAAATGCCGAAATAATGCATTCTCGTGACATTTTACGGAAGTGACAAGCCAAACCAGGTGAGATGTTCTTCAAAACGTCATGCTGATATAGTAATGACAACAATGGAGCACTGACCAGTGATTATGGATGTTCTCCTGTGATGGGTTTTTTTTTTTTTTTGCAGTGCTGGACATGTCTAGGCACGTCCCTCTCTACTGTGCCCTCTTGGAGAACCTCCGTGCCTTGGCGCTCTGCCCCCTCCTAGTGCACTTACTGCTCCCTCAGGGCCAAGATAGCGACAAGTCTCTCATCAGGCTCCTGGAGAATATGAAGGCATGCGTTGACACCTACACATCCAAGCTGAAGTAAGTCACCTGCCTCCACACCTAACTTTCCCTCACTCAGAACATGCTCAAAAAGGAAGCTACATGAATATTTGGTTGACATGCATACCATACCATGGAATGTTTGCGTTTAATTGATACAGAGTGTCACGATTATCATGACACAGTAAAATAAAATCAGGGAGATGATTCTGAAGTATGTATGTAAGATGTCTGATTAAAGTTGTGTAGAGGATATTGTTTCCTTATGGTAGGCGATTCCTAACGGAGGAGTGCTCTATCTGTCCCCCTTCAGACTCGGCAAGACAGGCAAGAAGTCTAGCCTCAGACACAGCTCCTCCAAGGAGTCATCATCGTCGGCGTCGTCGACATCGAAAGAGGAGGAGGCGGAGGCTGAGGGACTGACACAGCTGGTGCCTGAGATCCAGAGGACCGTGGAGTTGGTCAAGAGACTGACCAGCAAGTTACTGGCACAGAAACAAGGTACTGTCAAGAGTGACGGTTTGCAGTGTATGCCTGTATTGAGTCTTTATTATGCTATCATTAATCGCAACCACATGTGCATGGCTAGAGATCCTTCAAGGAATCTTCTTCCAAGTAATGGGGTGTTCGCAATGGTAGTAGTCATCAAAATGATATACTATGACCATTCACTAAGATAAATGTGTGATGGGCAGTTTATGATGAAGCTGGAATCATGTGTAGCATATTTCTGCCAGGACCGAGGACAAAAAAAAAAAAAAAAATGTGATAGTTCGTTCTTTGCCTCCCCCCCCCCCCCAAAAAAAAAGGGAAAGATATCTAGTGTTGAACCTAAATGCCTCCCTAACTGCACAAGCAGTGACAAAGTCTGTTGTACATGTTAAAAGCCTGGTTGCTGCATGACGTCATATACTGTGTGACTTCACTATGAATCTATTTCCATGTGCTGCACTGTGACATCATCAAATAAAAGATAATGATGAGGTATTCTTGGCCCTGTCATGTGCTACTCACAGGAGAGGTCAATGACCCAGATGGGGGAGCTATGTCAGCTAGTGCAGCCAGTAACCAGAAGGCTTCCCAGTCACAGACAGCTGATGAGAAGTACATCGCTGTCATGAGTGAAATGAGATTTGGTGAGTGAACAGTTCAATAGAACAAATTGAGGAATTCCTTGTTTAACCATAATGTGGAGGTGCATGAACAAACTAATACTTGGCCTCTACAATAGACTTTCTTGGATATTTGTGACTGTCTAGATATTGTGTACAGAAGTCTTGTTTTTTTTATTGTGATGTATATTTAGTCTTTGCTGTGTGACACATACTTCATCTACAGTAGGCAATGACGTTGCCTTCAATTCTAACAGAGAAAGCATAGAATTTTGCCAGATTATAAGATTGTAAGTTGAAATGGTAGTAATATCATTCACACCGTTGATAAACAGACTGAGCTAACACATTTCCAAATCAGTCTGCTTGTCTATCTATCCATATGTCTCACTGTCTTTTTTCCTGTCTTCTTATCTTATCTTTCTTTCTGTCTATATGCTGCATTTGAGAGTCCAGTAAAATCAATTCTAAAGTTATTTGTTAATCTACAGATCAGCAGTTGCGATCTTAACAAGTTTAATTTGTAGAGGGAGACAAATTGAAGAAACTCACACCTGAACCTTCATGCCTCTGAATAATATCTTTCTTTCATATAAAGTTATCATTGCTACTTTTCGGATATATTCTTCTCTTTGTTTTCTTTGCCGGCAGACACTTTCCAAATGGTGTCAGAGGATTCTAAGGGCAAGATTCAGTTCAACGTTCCACACCACTACGCATCCAATGCCAAGTCCGTTGGCAATGTGACCAATGCGTCCAGAGCAAGGCGTCTGGCCCAGGAAGCTGTGACTCTGTCCACTTCACTCCCACTGTCCGCCTCGTCCAGTGTCTTTGTGCGGTGTGATGAGGAGAGACTGGACATTATGAAGGTAAGAAGCCCTTACTCCATCTCAGCATAGTATGTAAACAATCCCTCATGTACATTCATCGTGCATCTACAAGGATCAGCAGAGAAATGTCTGTGAAGTGTTGCCTTTAAATTTCTCTCTACCTGTTCTTAAATCTGTGCTTGGGGATGCGTGAGCAGCATGGAATGGCAAAGAATATCAAAATGCTGCAGTGCATGTTAATACTTTCCATCTTCAACATGTATTTCTGTAAACTTTGTCTTGCTAGAATGAAAGGGGAGAACTTTATATTGATCTGTTGTAGTTTGAAAAATTGCTAGCCATTCTTTCAAATGGCAGTTCTCCTTCAAAAGTGAGTCAATTTATTGAGTTTCTGCTACACAAATGCATTGTTCTTGTGACTAGTGATGTGAGAAGCATAACAGTGAGAAACAAGTAAAAATAATATTTTGCTGAAATAAAGTAATAATGAAACAATCTTAACAAGTTCATAAAAATAAAAAGGGAAGATGAATTGAAATAAGAATGAAATTAAAGGTTAAGTAAATTGCTACCAGCTTTCCTTCACTCGGGCTAAAATAAACATCACTCCACTGTTTGCTCTACACAGGTGCTCATCACAGGTCCATCAGACACACCCTACTCCAATGGCTGCTTTGAGTTTGATGTCTACTTCCCAGCGGACTACCCCAACTCACCCATGCTGGTCAATCTAGAGACCACAGGACAGCACTCTGTGCGATTCAACCCAAACCTCTACAATGACGGCAAGGTAAGAAGTCCTTGACACTCACTGATAAAGATGAAGAGGGCTTCATATTGCTTAGATTGATGCCTTTCTTTTGACATTCATAGATGGGACTAAGAAAGAGATATCTTTCTGGTGAAAGGGCCCTAATGATATATAAGAGCTAGTGTCTGCCTCAGATCATGTTGATGTAATGATTTTTCATCTATACCAAACTCTTCCTGTGAAAGTGGTAAGATGGTATTAGACAAATAAAGTTTTCCATGCTTCCAACATTGTTAAAGGGATCGTATAGTTTTGGTTGAGACCTAATTTCAGGTTTCTAACATTTTTGGTGAGATAATGAGAAACCTTTTATGAAATATGACAGAGCATGTAATTCTATTAGGAATTCAACGTTTATTTGATGAAAATTGGTTTTGAAATGGCTGAGATATCCAAAAAAGAGCGATTCTGATAAAGTGTGGGACCCACACTTTATTACGATCGCTTTGTTTTACTTTGTTTTTGGATGTTTCAGTCATTCCAAACCCGATTTTCATCAAATAAACTTTGAATTCCTCTTAAAATCGTATGCTCTGTACTGTATCATAAGTGTTTCATGACGCAAATCTCTCGTTTGAAGAGGCTACACCCCCGTAAATAATGCCAGTGTATATCTTGGCAATCAATGACTTAAAAACCAAAGATATAAAACACCTGTTTCTTGACCCTGGCCTAATCTAAGCATCAGTCATCGCCACAGCCCCACGGGGGGGGGGGGGGGGGGGGGGGGGGGGGGGCACCGCGAGTGGAGGAGATTGTCTTGGTTTTGGCATGGGCTATGTAGTTCCATAGTGCGTGTGTGTGTACGTGTGTGTACGTGTGCATTACACATTGTCAGCACTGGCAAACTGGCAATGCTCTCCTTCTTATTCCTGTATTTTCGTTATTTACGGGTCAATTTTTTTCGTTCGAAATGTAAAATGGATGACCATAGAAAGGATAGAGAAAATTGAGTTCACTTTGAATGGTCTGCCACAGGCAGATATCCTTATCATGCTCTTACGTAATACAACAGCTGCTGGAGTCATTAAACCCTGGCTTGGCCTCCAGGTTTGTCACGCCTGAGCGGAAAGTTAATTTGCAATGGACAAATACTTCGACTCCCAACTCCCAAACGAAAAATCTTTAGCGAGGTATAGCACCCCATCAGCTTCGTGGAAGTAGGGTCTCGCCTCAAATGAGGGATTGACGGCATGTCTTGGTATCTCGCAAAAAGTTTAAAGCCCAATTCTCATCTCCACCAATACTGTACTATCCCTTTAACTTTGATCCACAGATAGAAAGGCTCAATATATTTTCATTTGTAATTCATGACATATGATACATATGTTCAATTTAAATTGTACTATTAAATCTCCAAATGATGAGATATTCATCATTTACTTGATCAGTTTAATGCGGTAAGATTTAACTTGATAGTTGAGATTGTGTAGTGCTACATTGTACAAGAATGTGCAACACTGGTAGCAGCTTTATATATGAATAACATGATAAAATATTCTTTATTTCCTTTGCATGATGTGAGAAACTATGCAAATGTATAACTACAATAAGAATGATGCCAGCTATCTCTAGAAATATGCAGTCATGACACATAGAGAGTAATGAAAATTAACTGTCTCTTCAGGTGTGCTTAAGTGTGCTGAATACTTGGCATGGAAGACCAGAGGAAAAGTGGAATGCACAGACATCCAGTTTTCTGCAGGTAAAGTCACTAACATTCCCTCACTTTCTAAAGGAAATAGTCTTTCATGTGTGTGTGTTATTGTTTTGAGCAGAGAGAATGTTTGAGCAAACTCATATTGTTCCTTGAATCTCACCAAAAGACATTCTGTAGCAGAACCAGGTGAACCATGTACTTGCAACTGGAATGTGGTAGACATACTAAAGTAAGGAGCAGAATTGTATTTGCACCCTTAGCTCAAATGGCATATGAAATTAGGTATTAGATGGAGTCTTCAGACAACTTATGCTTTGTTAAAGCTGTTTTTTTTTAACGTATGTAGGTCTGTATGACCACTTGATGACATTTTTTCCTTTGTGAGTTGATGATTTGATGGGTTTACAGAACTACCAAATCAGGTATGTTTTATAGTAAGCATGTTTGCATCAAAATAAGTCAATATTTTTTTTTTTAAATTTGATATATTTGTGTTCTGAAATTTGATTATGCTTATCAATTTGATGTGGGCAGTTTCAACACTTTAGATGAAAGCATGATTTTTGCCTTCAAAGTGTGCATTTTACTATGTGTGCAGTCTGTTCTATGATTTGCAGAAGTTGACAGCTGTCAGTTTAGCTTTTTGGTAGGCCTTTCCACGCTGACTCCATAAATGCGTAACAAATCTAGGTGTTTATAAAGTCCTTCCTATTGTCTCTCCCTGTCAGGTGTTAGTCTCCATCCAGTCACTCATCCTGGTATCTGAGCCCTACTTCAATGAGCCAGGCTATGAGCGTTCCCGTGGCACCCAGGCTGGTACCTGGAGCTCCAGAGAGTATGATGCTAACATCATGCAGGCAACCGTGGAATGGGGCATGCTGGACATGATCAGGAACCCTCCTCCAGTTTTCAAAGATGTGAGTTTAGCATAGCTACCAAGTCTTCCTCACTCTGCAGAAAGCTCTCTGGAAATATTTTAGGAATAATCTTCACCCAGTGAGATGTAGTTTGCCTAAGATCTCCATAACTGGCTCTTTGGAGCCTTTCTATTCTGATACATAAATGATAGCAGTCCTGGCAAAGCCTTCTCCCCATCAGGGATCATGACTCATAGCTTTCCATCCAGTGATATGCTGTGTTGAGAGAAAAAACTTGATTTGAATTGAATTATAATCATTGTTCTTTTTGGTATCTGTACCATGTATAGCCTGTATTTCTAATTGATGTCTACGTTGATGTTAATGCATTGATATGTGTAAATGCCGCACTGATATCCATATGGTTGAATTGGCTTGGCTTGGCTTGGCTTGCAGGTAATCCAAACCCACTTCTACCTGAAGAAGACCGAAGTGATGGCACAGTGCGAGGAGTGGATAGCTCAGGTGGGACAGTACTGCAATGACAAGAGAGTGGGACGCAGTATGCTGCACCACTGGAAGAACCTCAAGGTGAGTTCTGGGGACAGACTTTGGCCAGTGGTAGTCTTGTCAGAGGGTGTGTTTGAGCGTTCTCCTAAAGCGAATTATAAAATGGGCTTTAGAATCTCTGCAATCTGATTGGTCAATTGTCATGCATTGATTTTTACTGATCCACACTGAGCCATGCGTCCGGTAAAATCTGAATGCATGGCTCAAGTCTTGTATAGTGTTGTAGGTGTACCGGATGCATGATGGGGAAAATGGTTGTTTTTCATGAATTTACGGGCCCATTTTATAACACAAATGATGCACAGGTCGATTTCGTGGATCAGTGAGAATTGGATGCTCTCGTTTAACTTTGAAATAGTTCAAAACCCACTCGCTGCACTAGTGGGTTTAAACAGTTCCAAAGCTAAACTCACGCATCCAATTTTCAGCGATCCACTCTGTCCTGTGCATCATTTGTATACTGTACCGTACCGTAACTGCGCCAGAGGAGCACTCGGAACACTCCTAAAATGTACCGTACTGTACTGAACTGAGCCCAAAGTGGACCACTTCCTGATGTGCTCAAAAGGGTACCCAAAGTTTGCATGTGAGAATGTGCATATCATATGCCTATGTCATAATGCAAAGACATCATTTTCTTTGTTAGGGGCATCCGTAAGTAGTTCAAGCGCGCCAGGTGAATGACCCTTTTGCTACCTCTTCTAAAAATAACTCATGAGGTACGCTTTCTCTACAGAGCACTCGAACGCTCCAAAACTGGCACATTATGGTAAGGTACGCTTTAGTTCAGTTCACTTTGGTTCACTTTAGAGCGCTCGAACGCACCCAGAGTGACTGCAATTATTACAACTTGGATCTAAGAGTTGAGGGGGATCGCTTCTTATGTGATTTTTATGGATCTGTAATAGGATGTGCAATGTATAATATTTCGACACAGAGCAAAGCAAAATGTATCGCCTCTGGCACAGAATTTGTTGACATGGTTGTTTATGATCACAATGATTATATTTTAACATGGCAATGAAATGAAGATGTATGTGGGGATACAAAACCATCCGTTGTATTTTTGGCAAAGGTATTGATATGATGTGAGCAAGTGAGAGTCGCCATTTACCGACCCACAGTGCTTTCAATAGGTTTCAATTCTATGTACCTCCCTCCTCAGAAACACACAGCCAAACTGCGTGAGGAGCTGAGTAAGTTACAACCACCAGACTTCCTGAGAGATCAGTTGGAGCTGGAGGGCTCTCAGACCACTACTGAGTTTGCTTCGGGCGTGGTCCTACCCCCTCTCTCCTCTGACATCACCAACGACATCGGCTCTGCCTCCATGTCAGAGGATGCGGACAAGAGCAGCGAGAACGATGCAGAGCACAGCGGGTCCTCGTCCTCGTCGCAGGAGATCACGACGGCGGAGACGTCGACAGCAGACAGCCAGATTGCCGAGCCTGTCAGCCTGCTGGAGATGGCAGCAGGGGGTGGGGAGGATGAGGCTGGACTGTTTTGACCCACCCTCTGATGTGCAGTGGATGTATGTCTGTGGGAGTGAGATACAGGTTCCCCAGTCTTTCTTGTATGACATTGTGATAGACAGCGTGTAATGAAATGAAGATAAACTCTGGAAATATCATGATTAGAACTGCACCAATTGTTCTGCAGCTGCAATGTGTGCATTTTCATGTCCACAATATCAAAGAGTGAACCTTTACAAGATGTTAATTTTGCCACATACCAGTGGGCCATGCAATGACAGAAGGTATTGTGCCATATCTGTGGCTTAGTGATGGGCAGACTTAAAGGCTGCCAGTGACTCTATCTTTCATTGTCCCTGGGAAAGTTTGTAATCCAAGTATTTGACTAACTATATTCTTGAACTGTTTGTGACCTATGTGAACTACTTCTTTTGGTTTTAAAGTGATGCTACGTGGTGATGATTGTGTGTATTTAGAGCTGTCATCATATGAATATTTGTGTTCAGAGCAGTCTGTACTAATTTGAATGTGTAGATGTGAATATACCTGTATGCTTTATCAAATTTTATTCAGAGTATGTTAAGAGCTATATATGTAAACTTTTATTGTAAGGCATGCAATTTCGAAATTATGTTCGATGACACTTATGCATACACAATCCTGTGTGTGTGTAAGGTAATGCAATCTTTGATAAAGCAAAAATAACCTCATTAGCATGCATCGTAATGCTCATATCTACTTTCATACAAGGTGCGATAGTTTCATGCGTATTGATTGATGTATAATTTTAGTGATAAAATATCAGAACGCTACTGGCAAATAGTGTTGGACAAAATCAGAAATATACTCGACATGTGAATGGTGTCAAACGCACAGGCAGCTGGTGTGTATAGATATCTAGAGAGAACCTGGTAAGACTTGGAAGACATTTGCTGTGAGTCTTTCTATCGGGAGAGAGAGAGAGGAGTTGAAGTATTACAAACCACTGCAGTACTGTACTCTTGTCTTGACTCTTAACTTCTATCTTCTTCATGTCCTATTCTCTTGTATGGAAGAGTGTATGACTCTGACATGAATGATTTTCCTGATGGTGTTTGTAGGTATGAGATGTGAGTGGTGTGGTGTATCAGGTGTGACTGAGCTAAACCAGTGAGATTCCAAAGTGACCAGCCCAGAATCTATCATATGTGTTGAAAACTTTGATGCCAAATATGTGCAAGAACACAAACTGAAGATGGAGGCAAAAAAGCCCCAAATGCTCATTCTTCAGTTTCCTTGTATTCATTTTCTTTTGTATTACTATCGTTGTTTTATGTGGGTGGCTACTTATACTAGACATTTAATTTGGCACATTATCTTCATTGCGAAGGGACAAATTTGTGACGATGTTTACTGAATATCTTTGTAGCTTAGCAAACTATAACATTTTACGTAATGCTATTTGCAATATGTTATGCTTGTATTGTCAAGTGAAATCATCTCGTGTAGATCAGGGTTAAAGGTATGGCCAGTGTAAGACAAAGATTGTTTTTAACAGAAGGAAGTAATTGTAAAGAAATGTCATGTGATGTAAACTGACAGAAAAGAAAGAGTGGATGTGGCATATTGAGAGACAGAATTGCTTAACCCTTAATACAGTGCATTGTTCACTGGTTGACATGTATGCTGGAATGCTTTCTTCTCTGCTTTGCTCAAATGTCTGGTAAATAACTGTCAATGAATGGAGACCATCTAACCCCCTATTCCTTATGGTATCACCGTGACCATTCTATTAGATTGAGACACATTGAGTCACCCGAGTGGGCTTGTAAAATGTACAACCAAGTCGAGTTCAAATGGCTTAAACTAAAGAAACTTGGCATGTTTAGCTTAGTGCCTTGGCACATAAAGGGCTGATGATGTAACTGTAGGTCCTATATAAAAGAAATGTTGTTTATGATGATGAAAATTTTAAGTTACTGCAATTGTTCTTGAATTGTTAATGTCTTCACGCAATGTCCTCTATAGCGGAATTCATGTTGGAATTCCTGCTCATGTAGTTTCTTTTTATTGATGTAGTTAACTGGTCTAATCATTGATAGTTCTTTTTGGAAATAATATGTGTGCATTAACTGACTCATTTGAGTTGATACTACATTTCATATAGCAGCGTACATGATTTGAATGGTCTATAAAACCACCTATAATTCATTTGATACACTCATGCTTCTTGATTATAAAACTAGAGGGATAGTGAGGAGCTATTTAATGAGTTTCCTTTTGTTAGCTTGCTTGTGTTTTATGCAGAGGCCAGATTTGGAAGTCTCTTCAACCAGAACCAGATTAGTAGTTTACTACATCTATTCTAGACTGCTGATCAGCATAGAAGCTGTAGCAGATAATGGCTCTTGTGTACAACAGGGTGCACTCGCTTGATTGTATGTGTGTATGTGCGTATGTGTGTGTTTGAATACTGAACATGCAAGGCAACATTCTCACTTTGTCAGAAAGATGTTTTTAACATGTCCTAGAATAGAAGTGGATGTCACATGAGACATTCTGTGCATGATGCATTGTGCTGCACACATTGTGGGTTAAAAACAGTGGGTTGTCCCAAATAATATTACAAATATATCCGAGAACAAGTATGTAACAATATGTTGTTCGCTAGGTCTCATGCCAAACGTTGCAGATATGACTTCTGTGTAACTCAGAAGGTCATTAATTGAGTGCAAAGTCTAGAATTCCGGCCTTGTGTGTCACAATTGACGATGTCTACATGAGAGTTACTGTGCACACGGTTCTTGAGCACAAGGTTTACTTGTAAATGTCTTGAGACATAGACAAATGGAGAATATTGAAAGAAAAAATCTGTTATCTTGCAAATGCATGTAAGACACCTACTTTATTATTATTATTATTATTTTTTATGTGTATTTCTGTATTTGTGTTACATAACAGGAAATGAAGTTGCTAGTTACTGTACCAAATCTGTTCATCATGTAGAAGCTATTGCACTATCGAGGATTATGTACTTGTGTGTATGTATGTTGTTTTCTTATGCAAATGATTTTTGGTTGTATTTTGTCCACCTGTGTGCAGCATGTTGGAAATGCTGCAGTGCTTGTATCCTGCATAGATGTCTTCTATTATTGTATTGCACATGGGAAACTGTCAAGACACTGAGTGAATCTTGAGAGATAAGAAATATATATATATGAGTTATTGCGTGAGAGATATTGCAATGGAAGAGGCAATCACGGGAGTGATACTAAACACTTGTTTATAATCTATGAACTTCTATCTGTACAGGATCAGAAATAGAGTATATGTCCAGATGATGACTTTTAGACTCGTGTGTTTAAATATTTGTGAAACATATCAACCATTGAAAGGAAAATCACGCAGCGAGCCAAGCTGCTCATTCGATGTTTCTCTAAGTTGAGAAATGATGTATACTTCTGAAACATATGTCACATGTACAGGCAGATAAATAAAACAATTCTTAAAACATGCAATGAAGACAGGGCTTTCTTTTGCATTTCTTCTTTGTCATTTATTGGTAAATTTACAAAATCAGTGTTGATATCATCATAATCAGAAATGTCCTGAGAATGCTACGGATTCAGCCACTGTGAAAGTTGCACTTCCCTAGTTTCTTTTCTGCACAAGGCAAATGTCAGCAAACTTTGCTCCTAGATAAGAACACTTTGTACTCAAAATTGTCTCCTGATAAACTGAATACCAAGTTTTGTGATAGTTCAGTTGGGTGCAAAAATTCATGCAAATTTCCACGCTGTGAAAGCAGCTTATGTAATCATAGGTTGGACTGAGGATGGCCAATGAGAGACACTGTTGCATGGATACAAGAAGTTAGCACCAAAGCTTTCCAGCTCCTTCCTTCATGAGAGCCATGTACAGACATGTCTCACTTTATTGTACAAAGATTAATCACCTCGTAGATTAAAGATGATATCGTAGAATGCATATCTCCTACGTGATGGAAAGGTAAAGGTAACCACACAGTTCTGCACATCGGGTGATACTTAACTGTATACGACAAATATTTTGCGAATTTCAAGAGTCTGGCACTATTCGCGAAATTAAAGACATGTGAAAATAATGACTGACTGGGCTATGAATGTGACGCACACGTAAACATTTCTCTGTTCAGTACACTACTCCACGATCGCGAATTTAACCACTCGTGAAATCGTTGGGATGTCCCTATTCGCAAAAATTTAGACTTGCTAAATATATGGCGTATACAGTACCTTTACTTATTTGCAGATCTGTTACGAAGAGATTAAAGTCATCAGGCAATAGAGGGAGTAACATTTCACTAGTCTTTAGAGTGAGTAACTTGACAGGGGAACATGCGCTAGCATTAAGTGTGACTTCCCCCAAAATTCCATCTTACTTTCAATGGCTGATTAGCCTGTAACATACTGAAGGCTTCATTTTCATCTGCTTTTCCAGTATAGTAGGATGCCTTGCTACCCATACAATTAAGGTTTTGTTCAGTGGGCTACAATGAATGTTTTCTAAAGGTAGGTAATACTTCTGTTTTGTAATTAGTCACTACTGCCTCATTGAAGATGGCACATGCATTGGCAGTAGAAACCCTTGTCATTGGGCAACTTTCTTTCAGAGGTCAGAAATTGATTTCGAAATGCTAGAGATTTTATCCTGTGTTCCAGTTTATCCAGGTCCATATCAAATGATGGTGACTGTACTTCAATCTCCTGAACCAACTGGCTCAAGTAAGCTATTGCAATCATGTGGTTTATGTCATCCACCGTGCACCATGTGTGAACTCTTTCACATTTTTTTTTTTCTCCGTGGGAAACCAGCGATTCTGACTAAACTTGGCAGGAATCATCAAGCAAGGGAGGGAATCACAGTTTGTACAAATGGAGGTGCCCCCTGGGGGTCTCTAGGGTATGGTCAAATATTCCAAATAACCTTTAAAAAAAAAATTTTTTTTTTGACACTTTCATCTTCTTGAATACAAGAGAGTGGAATTTGACCAAACTTGGCAGGAATCATAAACGAGATAGGGAATCATAGTTTGTACAAATGGTGGTGGTGCCCTAAATGGGCCCTTGGGTTGAGCCCGTACACCCAAATTACAGTAGCATCGTTTTATAATTTTTGACATAACAGCTTGAAAAACGGGTGGCTGAATTGTGACCAAACTTTCCTGGATTTAGCGATTGGGAGAGGGAATTCTAGCTTGTACAAATGGGGTGGTGGTGCCCCACTGGGTAGCCTCAAGGGTAAGGTTCACATACTCCAATTAAAGATAATATAAAGTTTTGGTACCTCAAAAGTTTCCCTGAGTTTCCTTGTCTTAGTTTGTGTTTCAGGTTAAAGTACCTTTCATATAACTAACACTGTGAGACTTACTCGCCCCAAAGTGCTCTCATGTCTTAGTAATCATGCAATAATGGTTTCGTACCAGAGCAGAGTGGGCTCTGAAAAATCTGAACGAGCCGTTAGTTTGACTCGACGCGGTACCGCGACAATCGATATACACGTATTGTACGAAACCATTATTGCATGATTACTATGACATGAGAGCACTTTGGGGCGAGTAAGTCTCACAGTGTTAGTTATATGAAAGGTACTTTAACCTGAAACACAAACTAAGACAAGGAAACTCAGGGAAACTTTTGAGGTACCAAAACTTTATATTATCTTTAAGCTAATTTTAATAACTATTGACGTTTTCATCTTTTTGAAGATGAGCGAGTGGAATTTGACCAAACTTGGTTTGTCTGTTTGCATTTTCCATCTGACAAGGTGGCTGGATAGCCATATTCAGCTGCAGGAATTATCAGTGGGGGAAGATCTCACAGTCTGTACAAATGGTGGTAGGGCCCCAGGGGACCCTTTGGATGGGACCGACATATCCCAAATTAGGAAGGGGTTGCCCAAGGGGCCTGCAGCCATCCCCAGACTTCAAGATATGTACTTTGCTTCAGGCAGAGTGCCATGAAGGCAAAGTACTGTATACTGCTAAAGTGAGCACTAGACATGAAGGCCTCTTGTTGTTTTTAAGTGATCTTAACTCCACATCTACACAGTTATTCTGTAAGGTAATCGCCATACGCAGGGGATCCTAAGTTGAATTTCACTTGCAAACATATCAAAAAGTACACTTCAGCCTTTGACCCTGTCACACAAGAAACTAGAACATATTATAACAGATCTTTTTCTATAATCGCTGACAATACTTTTATCACATACCATAACAATACAAAGAAAACATGTAAACTGTATACTGTACAAAAACTGATTAAGTTCACTGTTCAAACAGTTAAGTTAATGGCCACACTACGCTGCTTGAATTAAGCAGTGTCCCTCTGAACTGGGTTAGTTGCTTTGGTGCAGGCAGGTTGATCAAAGTTTGTAGTAAATAGCAACTCCATAATGGATAAACTGCACTTTTTGCCATTCTACATGACTACAATGGTATTGCACGACTATTCAGTCGTTATTCACTTTGAACACGATATACAGTTTTCCTTCAACAAGTGTGGAGAACTGACCAATTTCCTATACCATGGTATGAAAATATAACACATTTCATTTAGTATCCCAAGCAGGTTTCCAGCAAACACACAAGGAATGTGAAAATCTACGATAAGAAATGTGAAATGTTAAAAGCATAATACCACGAGGTCTGAATACCTCTACGGAGATATTTTCACGTCATGAAATTTTCATGAATTGGAAGCGATGGCCTTATTCGTGGCATGAAATTTTTGCAAATTGTCACTGGCATTCAATGCATATGGTGTTGACAACTTTTCGCATGCATTTTAATTTTGCAAATCTTGGCTCTCGCAAAATCAAGATGCACACAAATATTTCTGGTTTTACTTAAACAAATTTGACACAACATAGCTAAGATGTTCCCACAGCAAACCAAAACCAATACTGTATACGCTATAATTTTCGTGTACATAAATTTTCGCGAATTGCCGCTGTCACACATTTTCGCGAGTGGTTAAATTCGTGATTGGGGGACCAGAGAAAATATGAAGTGGCAAAGAAAGTGTGAATTTTCAACTTACTAGCAAATAAGAATGATACTACAGTGTAGTTATACACTGCATGAAAAAAACTTACCAAACTCTGCAAACTAGTAAGTTAGAATTCAACATTTTTGAAGCGGTTAAGTCCATTGCGTTAGACTTCTGACGAGTGGTCCCCTTGCGATAATGGATTGGCTCTCTAGTACAGTGTTCGTAAGTAGACGTGGACGTGTGCGTGCTATATGTACGTAAACAAGCATAGCCAGTACACTGTATGGTCTGTTCGGTAAGCCATGACATGGTATACCAGTACTGAAATGTTTGTATAATCAAGGCAAGGGATTCATTTTGGAAGGTAATATTTTCGCGTGTTATTAATTTCGCGAATAGCTCCCGACTCGCGAAATTCGCGAAAATAAAACCCCCACGAAATATATAGCGTATACAGTACCTTCCATACAAAACATCCACCACGTCATGGCTCTATGCCTGATTGCACTCACACTGAATGTTACTCAAACTGTTACTAATACATTGCTTAGCTCTTGTTACATTCATCCGTAATAGCTCACTCTTAGCAAACAACTGTGCAACGTGATTGGTGTGGTTCCAAGACATCTTTCCTGGCAAGATTTTGAAGGGAGAGGGGCTTTTCTCAACTGCACCGGTCCCAATAGTCCCACAGATCGACAGTACAAAAATAATACAATCTTCCTTATTGACCTTCTTGTATCGTCTGAGATGCAAATCAAATGTATCTACTATTCTTCATGAAGTCCAGCTGACAGTCACGAGAACACAGGTAACCTCTCATAGGCACCAGCGAGGAACGACGCCCAAAGTCCGACGAGGTCACGGAGTGCGCCACCCGGGATAGGTCCAGGGGTTTGGAGAATGTGCCGTGAGGTTCCCGCTCAATGCTTATTGGTGACCCATGATAGCACCAGTGCCATTGGGATGGGGAGAGGTAGAAGCACAAAGTGACAGGAATCTCACCTTCCTGGAAGGGTAGCCTGAAAGAAAGAGAGAGAGACAGCTAGAATCATGGTCCCTTCCAAAACTCATGTGGTTAACCGCTTAGATGACACGTACAAAGGAATGCAAGCAGAATTTCAACATGGGCAGTAAAAGATTCCTAGATGACATGTGCGAAGGACTGCAAGCATACCAAACTTCAACAAGGGCACTAACATATTCTTTCAACCAGAATAACAATTCCTCAATATTTCATGGGTTGGTAAAATACCAGATAGTGACTTGATAGTCCTAATAGTGTGATAGTGGACCAGTTGTAATGTTTCTAACACAAGGAATGTGTTATGATGATAACACATGATTATATATACAATGTATATATATATTTATCTATTCATTTATTTTTGTGTGTGTGTGTGAAAATAAAGGATGAATAAATACCATATGACAAAACATTTTGAGCATGATTGATAGAATAAATTTGCTGTATTTATGCAAAACTGAACACTGAACAGATGATTATAATGCATGGAGAAATGTGATTTTGTGAAGCTGTGCCAGATAAACTGGTTAGACACTGTGACCATGAAGTACAAAAACTGTGCTATGTACGCATTGGGCTTGTTGATGCTGCTGCAAAAAAGGTTACCATGGAAGATTCACATTTAAGGTATGCTTTCTCTGAGTAACCCACATGATACAACATGCTAATTTTGCAGTGAGGAATATACAGACTGGCCTAACCGTAGGGTTTGAAATGCTATTCTGGGGAAGGTGATACGTCCCTTGCCTATAGCCATGGCAGCACCATGATTTACAAAGTGAGAATTTAACATTCTTGATAAAAAGCAATGATGTCATCTTCAAAGCCATGTCATCTGCATTCTGTTATCAAAGCACAAATTTTAGCCTGTGAAATAATGAAATGAGATAAACTCACAGTAAACAAGATTGCCACTGAGGTACCCCAACAATTCATCAACAAGATACACCAATGGATGGAGAACTACTCACTTTTTGGTGACAATGGTCCTTCCAACCAACTCAAGCAAGCTAGGCACAGGTCCACAATGCTCTGTAGTCCTGAATATGCACATCTGTGTGGCATTGGCATCAAATTCATTCCGGGACAAGTCAATCTCATCCATTCGTAGCTCCATAAACGAGAAGGGAACAAAGCTCAGTCTGTTGTGGCTGGCATTCAGGAATCTGAGTTGACGTAGACGACCAAAGTTCTCAGGCAGGGACCCCATGCCATTGTGTGAGACATCTAGTCGTACGAGACTAGCCAGGTTGGTGATTTGGTGGGGCAGTCTTTTGAGGTAATTGTGTGAGACGTTGACATACTGCAGAGTTCTCATCAAGTGGCCCTGGCACAGACTCACAGGGAAGTGCTGTAGCTGGTTGTGGGAGAAGTTGATCTCAGAGAGGTGTGGCAGCTGGTTCAGTGTGTCAGGGAGGGTGTGGATGATGTTAGAACTCAGGTCCAGCGATCTTAGGTGCTTTGCCAGCAGTATTCTACTATCCACTTTCTTCAGTCTGCAATCTGTGAAGACAAATCCAAGCAACCTAAGTTACAATTAACTCTTTATACACAGGCAATTAGCACTGGTCATAGACAAATCAGAAATGTAGATGTCACAGGTACAGGGTATACAAAGCACTTTCTTCTGAGGAGGAAAAATGGACATCAAATCATCACAGTTTCAAACAAACAGCAGCATGTGACATGTCGGGTTGTTGTATCTTGTAGTTGTCACATTGAAAATGCATTTCCACGCTGTTTCATGTATTTTATCCATATCGGTCATTCAACTAGGCAAGCATGTTTATGTGCAGGGACAATGAGACAGAGAGAGTGAGTGAGCGAGAGAGAAAGCGAGAGAGAGAGACAGTGCTAAGACAGGTGTCAATGTTATGCAAGCCGTGCCATCAACGACCGGGATCAGTTTACTTTTTTGCATGTGAATTAATAGCTAGGTGTATAAAGAAAAGACAGAAAATAGCTCCAGTGCCGAGAGTGTGCTGTATAGATGTCTTTTTATTTGTATCAAATACTTAAAATGCCTTTAAAAGGAGTGCCGTGGCTGAGTAGGCAATTTTACTGTGGAGTATGATCCTTTTGTGGCAGATATCATTTAGGTTTTGTCGGGAGCACACTCATTTAGCTTTGTGGCAGAAAATCCACCTGCCACACTCAGGCGCCAGTTGGCACGATATTTCAACCGGAGCTCAATTTCGTTTGCGGCCAGGAGCCGTCCACCTTACCTTCAGCCTTTATACAGTTTAACCGGAGCTCAATTTCGTTCACGGCCAGAAGCCATACTCCAACAGCCTTTGCAGCTTTACAGCAGACAAGGTGAAGAGGCATTTTGTTCATATTTACACCGGTCCTCGGTAAGCTAATTGTGGTTTGAAATTTTTGTCGTGTATAAAGGTGTGAATGTACTTCAGGGCACCACATGTAGCCCCGGAGAACCCTGTAAATAAGTGATAAAGTATATCATAATGGTGCATAGCTTTCGACAATGAAGCGGTGATGTTTAACAAGGTATGCACTGTTATATTTATAATTCCTGCAACATTTCATTATGTGAATTTTGTATGTCAAATGGATAATAGCGCAGTTCTCAATTTTCACTGTGATGTCAGGATTCTACGCTGACAACCTTTTGTGTGTGTATGATTAGAACACACCCCATTGGTATATGACGCATTTAGATAATTTTGTATATGGCACCGAGGTCGAGTCTACTCCTAGGCAGACGCATTCCAAGCAGAGCGACTGTGTCCGCCCCTAGCTAGGGAGAGCCCTTTGACGCCAGTAACTACAGAACGCGGGTCCCTCGCGACATTTTGGAGTTGGAACAGAGAGAGTGCGTTCCACCTCAACTTCAAAATCCACGGATAGCCTACCCACGAGGTTATGTGCTGGAAGCTAGAAATTGGTAACAATTAATTTGTGACTTTTTGGACGACGCAGGTGAGAGATGAACAGCGCGAGTGTATGACACTCCATAGACATGATTTAGAATGATGTGAAGATGTGGTTTGAGATTCCAAGGTGAATGTAATGTGAACACAGTTCGAATATTGGTACTTCCATAATCAATGATAATTGTGGGTTAGTACAGAACCCTGATGTTAACGGAAGTGGTGTAGTTGAAGACGAATGCTATAACTCAGTAAACCGTTGTGCGTGCAGGCTGGTCACCTCAGGATCAGCACTACGGTGATGTGAATATAATAGTGCTGCGTTTGATAGTGATATTGATAGCAATGGTGATTTGATAGTGAAGTCGTTATAGTTATTCGGAATACAGTGATAAGTCGAAATCACAGGTGAAACCGGACCAAGTCAGGGTCCTGTTCACACAGTTGTGAAACATAGGTGGTGTTACAATTTAATCAATCTCATACAGAAATTTGGCTTTGTATTTTGTGTTAGTCACAACCCCTTGATTTCGGTTTTGTAAATACTTCACAAATTGTTTTAATAAAGTGTACTTTAAAGTGAATGGCACGAGTGTGATCGAGTTATCATTTAAGTCCGCCCATGTGACAGTAGTCTACGAAACAAATTTCAGTGTCAGATGAGACTGTTGTGGGAAATGAACTTGAGGTAGAGTCAATATGTCATTATGTAGGAAGAACACTTGAGTGAAATTTAAAATTGATGAGGCTAATATTGCCATTAGTCTCAATCTGGAACTCAAGGAAAGATATAATTCACCATTGACTTGTAGGTTCTCCATAGTCTTTGGAAAGCTAGTTGTGATTGGGTAGTCCCTGGGGCATCGAACCACCACACTGGTCTTAGGACGCTCAACCTGGGACTGCTTGGCTGGAACTAGACTGGACAGCTGGACGTTGGGGATGGACTTGTCTCTGTGAGCCATGTTCACTGCTGTGAGGAATGCTTTCAACTGCAGGGGGTCAGCCTATAGCATGGGTTTGAAAGAATCAATAGGGCAATGCCAGGCAATGTGTCTCTCTTTCAGTGGTACAATCCAACAAGTTATCTTGAGAACTCATTGTTGTTGAATACCACTTATACTTCAGAGACTAAATGCTTTTTAGCATCAGCGAGATAGAAGAAAAAGCAAAGCAAGCACAATGTCATTTTTACATTGACAAAATGGCCAAGACATCCCATTTTTCCTCTTATCAAAAGAATCTATAGCAAAGAATAATGTTTGACTAAATGTTGTTCATTTTCTTTTTTTCTTAAAAAGATTACCAGTGTAGGCAAGGTTACCACTTTTACACTGACCTTCCATCACAACAATAATGTTGCTTTCTGAATCTTCATTCATACACATCACTTAACAAGCTTTAAATTTGTTTTGCACGAATTCCACTCAGCACATGCATGTGACCCATTCAGAACCAGCTGGTTGTCTTCAGTATGCCACTGTAAGCTCTCATATAATAATCACAAACAAATCTGTCCACTGTTCTTGGCTCTTGACGTATACCTTGCTGATGCACACGTCTTGTGCTGGCTCTTGCAAGCGAAGAGTTGCTTTCCCCTCCTGAGCAAATCGAGCAAAGATCTTCTCCACATTTCCTTTCAACTGAAAGTAAACGGTGGAAAGACAATCAATATATCACAAAAAACAGTATGACTGCTATATATATATTCAAAGTGAGCAATACTTAACAACTACATCCAAACATGAAACCTGGGCACCATGTACATGCACTGTACAAAGAAACATATATACATTGAATGACAATACATTATAAATGAGTAACTACTTTATGAATACTTTGATAACATTCCTGGAGATGTTGAAATCTGTTAAATTCCCCAGGATAATATGCCCCCCCTTTTCTGCTGTTTCTGTGACTAAATTGATGTATTATGTTTTTTATTTTATCATAAATATTGTGACTTCGACCCAAGTAAATAAACTATGTGTAGTTTTTCAATGACATTTACGCCCAATGACAATGATCACAAGGAGTCCAACGTTCATAATCATGACTAAAAACATGTGAGGTTAACATGAAAACATTACCCTTTGTTTATCAATGCATTCTAGAAACATTTCAAGGATTTCAGTAGTAATGAGGAAAAGGTTGTGTACAGTGGAGCTTATGGCAAGAAACATTGTTATGAACAGCACTTTTCTTCTGACTTACATAGTACGCACAATCTTAACCCGTTGAGGACGAGTCCTGAGTATACTCGGGCAGGTGTCTATGGGAAATGCGTGTTGCAGCAAAATCAGCCCATCCTCAACAGGTTAAGCGAAGCAGAGGATTTCATGATTCAACTTACAGAGTATTTAGCACCATCTCTATCCTTTGCTGTACATACAGCGAGAAATATGCTGCCCTCTTTGTTGCTCGTCATTGGCCTTCGTCCTATCACCAAGGAAGCTCTCGTTGTCCTGCCTCTCTTGGCCACGCCATGAGAGGGCAGCATTCTATTTTGGATTTCCACGTCACATGGAAGCCTCATGATGCCAGATGCTTTGCGTAACCAGTCAAATTCCTGGGGGAAAAAAAGATACCAGTATCAACGTTTATTACCACAAAAAAATGTAATATGAGCACACTGCCTTGCAGTTCAAACTATTTTTCTTTATTCTGAACCAGTTTAATATCTGGCTCAAAAAAGTTGATCTAGGCAAAACTTTGTCCACCCATACATACATGATATACCAAATTTCTTCAGGATACCTCGAATGGTTTTGAAGCTATGCCGTCTACAAAATTCATTACAGACAGACGGAAAGACGGAAGGACGGTTGGAAGGAGGAGAGCCCGAAATCATGCCCCTGGGGACACTTCATGTGAGAGGCATAAAAATTCCCATAATGAAAAATTTGTAATCCATGTAGGTTCTACAAGTGCTCTTTCATTATAATAATGAGAACAAAAGACAGATTTTTACAAGTCACAATGACTATTTTTTACCACAAGCACTACAAGCGATGTCAATTCCAAAGTCTCCCAATTTAGAGACAGTTGTAACTTGCTATTGATTTTAAACCCATCGTATCATAAAAATACGATGAGAATGGAGCAAAAAAAAAAAAAAGGTTAGGTCCCTATCCTACTTTAATCACTTTTGTGAGGAAGCTGGTTGTGTGGTGTTCATGGGGCTTGGTAACGGTGCGGCGGCCCCAAACGCATGGCGATATCCAGCTTCTCATTGTGTGTGGATAGAGTTCTATGTACAGTACAGGCTTGTGTGTGGCTGTATCCAGCGTCTCGGGCCATGGCTAAAAGTCACAACCACACTCGTGTGGCTGGATGATAAAGACACACATGTGTGGTTGAAGATCTAAGTTTATATTTACACTGCCTTTCAGGCAACCACCCACGGGCCCCTACTACTGTACTAGTAGGATAGTAGATCCAATCACCGGACGCTTTTTTTTTCGTGGCTTTGAATTCTGTACTCAGAGGATGAAATTTCGGCTAAAAATAACACCACTTATATTATTCAGACTCGTGGAAATTCAGCCAACTTATGTCAATTGTTCGCTCCAGTTTTTAGAAAATTTGCTTCAAACATACCCTCTTTAAAAAGTTGTCTTTTTGTGCGGTGCAAAAATCGCATTGTATAACCGGACACGATTTTCGTAATGGAATAATCGAGGTCTTTTGCACCTAGTCCTTGCACCAGAATCACAATTCATGCCACAAATCACCGAACACATTCTCACCGGGCAGATGACAAAGAAAAAAATTGGCAAATGAAGCTCAAATTTCGTATTTTACGGTAAAATGTCTGTCTTGAACATTTCGAACAGTTCACGCAATAAAACCTTGTGAGACATCAACAACTTCTATCTTACGTCAATATGCGCTTTGTCTATGGGAGCTGCATGCGCGGGTGACGAGTTACGGGCCCCTTTTAGCGCACAACTATTCCGCATCGTTCGCGTTTGAGGACGATAGCTACAAATTTCCGATATTGATCAGTGAACTTGTGCCATGGTTCTGCACCTTGGAATCTTCAGCATTTTTCCTGTATAAATGTGAGTGGGATTTCATAGAATTTCAGTCACGAAATGTGATTCAAACATGCATAAATATTAGCTATGACGAGGTGCGGGTCACTCAACTACCGGTATATAAAATTTGAGGTAAAATGTGAATTTCTTCGTGTTTTTACATTTTTATGTCGCGTTTTTTGCGATTTCGGTCCACACAAGACAAAGTTCTGTGAGGCTAATCTACGAAGTCTCGTACAGAATGTCATTAGTACGCAAAAATGTGCATGTCCGGTAGCTAAAACCATGGTGTCCGGTTTACCATGCTTGTATATAAATTACTAATGTTAATTACTACTGTGGTACTAGTACTAGTGCAGTGTAGGCAGCTAACGTTAGTGGTATTTTTAACATTTATGATCTTAAATTGATTGACGTTGGACAATACCACTGAAGAAGAAGATCTACGGCAAGTGACAAAAACATGTTCTTATAATATATATATATATATACATGATATATACCGTAGTTATGGGTAAACTCGGCCTAGCGGGTAAAGTCGGCCCCCAGCGCGCGCAGTACAAGTAGTTGTACTGCGCGCGCTGGGGGCCGACTTTACCTGCTAGGCCGAGTTTACCCATAACTACGGTATATGATAATTTTTCAAGTGCAATGATGAATAGCACGACTCCACCTGTCTAGACAGAAAGATCCGTCTGTCCGGAGGAGTCTCCTATTTTTTTGACGTTATCGCTCTCCTCAGGAGGGGATCCGTGAAGCCAGACGCAGTCTCCGCGGAACATTTCCCCGATGACCAGATACAGACTGATCTTTCGGTCAAGACTCCACCAGTGTGACCTACATACAATGCCACAATATAGATCTAAACCATCAACAACACGTCACAAGTCACGCAAGTAAACTCCTAACATGTTACACCCGGCACCCACCCCCAACCACAAAGCAGTTGCAAAGATCCTACCAGCAAAGATCCTATTCTAGATAGATGTGGTCTACCTTATCTAGACTCTAGATGGTCTGGATGAAACACGACGAAGAAGTTATAAGGTGTTAGATTCTACCCTGGCTTCAAGGATTTGTAAGAGAGGTATGAGTAGGGTTAAGATAAGTTTCAAATCAAACTCACCACGATAGGTGTTCGGGAAGTTTTCAGCCATTCAAATCTCTCCCGCGGGATTTCGATTTCCACGCACGGAACGGTTTACGGACTGGATCGACGTGACCTACGGGTACGTAGACGCGTACACCCACCCGAATAAGCACTCGTCACTCACGAGTCGCATGAAGCACCCACGGCTACGGCGGCTTGCAACGGCTGGACTAGCGATCCAGCGAGAGCTCTCAGCCGGCTGCATGCAATATCGCCGCAGAGGGCATACTCTCACTTGACTCGCGAAGAGTTATGTGCTGTTGTCAATGGCGTTCGGATGCGTATGATTATCTCTCACTGAATTTGTTCTGTCGTCTAAATTTATTGGTAAGTTTTCCATTTCATTTAGTAGATTAATGAATTTTAAGCTAGACAAGGTAAAATTTGAATTTTCCCTTTCATGCAGCGAAACAATGCGTCACAAGCTCGGCAGGTAAAGGCGACTGTCAGTGACTATCCGCCGCCGTGTGAATGTGTCGACATGGTCTAGTCAGTATAGTCTACTACTAAAATAGTCCTACGAGGCGACGACTACTGCAGCGAGCTGCTCGTCTACCGCCCATGCCCTGTCTGTCTGTGCTGTGTAGTACTTGTGAACCTCCAGTAGTGGTACGGGATACCAAGCCAGTCCAAGGAGCTAGGAGGAGGTAGATTCTACACGTTAGCCCACCTCGACTGGTACTGGTGGATAGCAGCCAGCAGTGGATCCATGTCATGTTGTGCATTAACTCTGGTTCGCTGTAACCAGTAACAGTATAGTAACACGAATGTGTTGGGGTCTGTTGCTGGTGCGGTTAGCACTGGTTTTAGTTTGCATACAATTTACAAAGTGATTGTTACCGGTACAGCCAAGTCTTGCACTTGATGATTTTAGGACTTTTAACGTTGGTTGTAAAGGATAACGCTTAATGGTGCTAGTGCAGTTTTGCACCTTGTGCCTGAATTCAAAATTCAATCTGTAACTTTTGTACATATGTGAAACCCTTTTTCCGTCTCTCTTTGGGCTTGTCACTTAAAATCCTAAAAATGATAAAATTTCACATCAAAATCCATGATACATGTTTTCACGGCAGCGCGCAGTACAGTTGATCATTGGATCTGAATGTAGCAATCACTGCGAGTTTTTCTATGGTATCTTTAAAAAAGATACACCGTATTTGTATAGACTATGGGTGAACTCGGCCACTAGCTAGCGCCCTCACTACTAATTAATACTGTACAAGTGGCTGAGTTACCCATATCAATGTACTACAGTACTTTTTTTCCCTTTCCCTCAACCAGCTTTTCATAAGATTTACGGTATTGTTTGTTTACAAAGTGGTTGATTGAGGTGTTGAGTGTTCTGTGTAGCATGTGCCTGTGTGTATGTGTGTGTGTGTGTATGTGTGTGTTTTAATGAAATAAGAATGAAAAATGTGATTTTATGTTGATCTTGGAAATAGGGAATTATAGAATTTGGTTGATTGGAAATTAAAGAGAAAGAGAGGGAAGACAGGAGACAGAGCCAAAGAGGAGAGAACAGACGCGGGGGGGGGGGGGGGGGGGGGGGGGGGGGGGGGGCAGATAAAGAGAAAGGATGGGAAAAGGGGCAAAAGAAAATACATGAATGCAAAGATATAGCACTGAAAAGCCCCCCTTCCCCCCCCCCCCCAAAAAAAAAAAAAAAAAAAATTAAAAGGAAAGTAAAAAAGATTTTAAAGATAGAAATAACCTTGAAATGCAACTAGAAAAAGAGGAAGGAAAGAAAGAAGAGACAAATGGGTTAAAAATGAAGGGAGGAAATGACAAATCAAATTGAATGTAGAAGAAGAGAGAAAGAGAGATACATGTACATCAAAAACTAATTACAAAAAAACAAACAAACACCCTAATGAATATAGAAGGAAAACAGAATTGTATTGTACAAAAAGGAAAGAAAAAAGATACTTATTGATAGAAGGACTTTGTCAAAAGGAAACAAAAATATTGGTTGGTTGGAGAGGATAGAAACTAAATGTAGTGGAAGGGAAATATGTATTAAAGCAAGGAAACAAATGACAGAAGAAGAAAATAACATTGAAAAAGAAATGAAGAAAAGTTGGGAGGAAAGAAAAAGTCTAAAAATAGAAAGGAAAAAGAAAGATAGTACTTGAAAATGAAAGAAGATAGAAAGATACGAGAATGCACACACACACACACACACACACACACACACACACACAAACACACTTTCTTATGATCTTTAAATTTCATTTAATATTAGCACACACACACACACAACATGTACTTGTATACTAACACACATGCAAATATCAAATTAAAAAAACAGAACCCAAGGCATACTCGTAACTGCTCTGGAGGCCTAATCATGCTGATAATACAACCACTCTACTGCAAGATTTGGAGCAGGTAAGGTATCGGCTGACGGAGAGTGGAAACAAAATTATCTTCTAAAGATACCATAGAAAAACTCGCTGTGATCGATTTGAGATCGCTGCAGTCAGATCCAACCACAGACTGTATCGCGTGGAATGTGTACCATTGTCAGCATTGATTTTGACGTGAAAATTCGTCATTTTGAGGATTCAAAGAGACGACAACCTCAGAGAGAGACGGGAAAAGGTGTTCACACATTGAAGATTGAATTTTTTGCCATAAAACTGGAATTTAGGCACCTGGTGCAAAACTGCACTAGCGCAAAGGATAACAGTATAGTTGTAAAGTTAAATGGTGCTCCACCATGAAGGTATAGTAAATGTATAATGGGTGATTTCAAGTTTATCGTTGCTAGTGCTTACAGTTAGTGCTATCTCAGCACTAGTACCGGCAATAAGACTGAACCTGAAATCAGTCGGTATTGCTGTTTTGTCGGAGGTTGACCCAAAAATTATGACATATTTCCGGTAGGTGGTGTTGGGCCCGGTGTTGAACGTTGTCTGCTGAACCAAGCTCCGCCTTTTGTGTTGGCAATTTACATGCTTTTTCCCAGTATTGCTAATTGTCTTGATATCACAGCTATGTGTGATTGAATCTAATGTGATGGTCTCTTGAAATTTGAACACCATCGTATTATATGTGCATTTACAGTCTGTATGTGGACTTGATGTTGCCACTTTGTTATTTCTCTACATACTGGTATGGCTTTATTGGATAAAGTTTCCACATTTTGCAAGTTGTATACAAGTGCATTACATGTTCAAAGGCAAATGTAATACACCTGACAAAGATAATCATTGCAGGTTCAGCGGGTATAGTATACTGTACGAGCTGAAATTTTCACGGTGGTTTTATTTTCGCAAATTTCGCGAATCGCCTTTGAACCGCGAAAATAATGCGTAGATAACTAAGTTCAGTTAGACCCTCGCAATCGCGAAATTAACAACACATGAAAATGTCCTCCAAGTAGCAATTCGCGAAAATATCTGTACGCGAAAATTTCAGCTCGTACAATACAATGTATATGTTCTTGTGCTACAAGTCAGTTCTGTAGCTCTTGTCCTCTTTTTACCCACTATTTTTTCTTTCCATTGAAAACTGTGGACATGCTTATTGTTGAGTCCATTAAATTCATTACTCACATTCATTGCCTATTTCATGTTGCATAGCCTCATAATACCTTTCAGATACAATGTGTTACATAACAAACAGATTTGATTTATTATTCATGTATTATTTATTCCATCATGTTTAAACAGGGTAGTCCCCTCAGTTTCTCAACTGCTTTCCAGGGGAGCCCTGTGTACTGTATATACATGATAAAACACTGGATTACAATAAACTTCATAAAAAATCACATACAAACACATATACACAGAACAATACATGCTTAAAAAGATACTAGATCATGGAGACTGACATAAAATATATACTAAATTCAGCATAGACAAAGTGTATTATTAAAAAAAAAAACCTGTACAGTATTTCCCAAAAAAAATTACAACGGGACCCCCCGCAATGATATCTTTAAAAATAGTGAATCGATCCAAATACAAATTCAGGGTATGAAACTATAACTCATTGCCCACATCTTGCAGAAAACCCCATTCGATTTGCTTCAGTGGTCAAAGAGAAATGAGGAATTTTGTAGAGGATGTCGAGAATCTCTTTTGTCCAAGTTCTGTCTTTTATTCAGGCACTAGAGCATTGAATTGCCAAAATTGGAAAAATTAGACTCATGACATGCTTTACAACAATCTACATTTCTCTGTGACTGCTTAACCAAATTGAATGAGGTTTTCTGCAAAATAGAGCTAAGATGTTATATTTTAAGGCCCCGACGTAGCACTTAGACAGGTCGATCATTTTGGATGTTATCAATTCGAAAATTTGATTGTAATTTTTGAGGGACATACTGCAGTATGTCCCACAAAAATTACAATAAGATTTTCGCATTGATAGCATCCAATATGATTATTTTTTTCAATGCTGCGTCAGGGTCTTAAAATATAACATCTTAGCTCCATTTTGCAGAAATCCCCATTCGATTTGGTTAAGCGGTCACAGAGAAATGGGGATTGTAGTAAAGCATGTCATGAGTCTGATTCTTCCAAGTTTAGCACTTCGATGATTTTGTGTGTGAACAATAGACAGAACTTGGACAAAAGAGATTCTCGACATCCTCTACAAAATTCCTCATTTCTCTTTGACCACTGAAGCAAATCGAATGGTGTTTTCTGTAAGATGTGGGCAATGAGTTATAGTTTCATACCCTGAATTTGTATGTAGATTGATGCAATATTTTTAAAGATATCATTGCGTAGGGCCCCGTTGTAATTTTTTTCGGGACATACGGTAATTACTGTTATGACACACCAAAAATAAAAACTGAGTTTAAAATACCATAAAAGGGGTTAGTGGAACCAAAAAGAAAAGTAATTAAAAACGACATAAACAATAAATGAATAACCATTGTATCATGATAACTATTTATTTAAAACGTATAACTCAACTGACGGCATAATTTTCTAAATTTTTCAAAAGAGGGGCAAGTTTGTAAGAATACTGGTTAAGTGTTGAATATTGCACTTCCCTGGTAAGAAAAGGACGTTAGCATGTATTTTAGGGGGCTGTTGACTGCGTATCTGGTGTGGTAGTATACCTGGTCTAATGCTAATGAGTGGTTTTAGATAAGCCGGCACTCTGTCATTTAAAATCTTGTAAACCATTATACATTGCTGGTATTTAAGTCTTTGTTCGATTCATTGCCACCGAAGCGTTTTCAGCAGGGGGGAATTTGATTTTACTGTTAGAATAAATCTGTGATGTTGATTACAATCATCAGATTTTCCTTTCTATGTTAATAGGCAGGTAGTAGTTTGTTGCCACATTGTAGAGTATACTTGGCATTGTCCCCATTTAGACTGAATTAGAGCAAAAAGAAGTGGTTTGATATGACCAGAATGGTGATTATTAACAATCTACATTCCTGTAGGATAACTTCTATTGCTTCTTGTTTTGTTTTTTGTACGGCTGTACAAAGACATTCAGATCAAAGTTTAAGGAGTGTGTTGCCAAACGGTAGGACCTTTCTTCTCTCATTAGTGTGCCGTTTCGTAATAGAATAATGCCTTTAACAGGATTCTCACATGATGTGTTATAATTTGTGTAGCAGTTGTCTCCCCATTTTAATGAGTGCGCACAATGATAAGTCTGCTACACTTTTGTATGTTTTTCAGCAGTATTCTCATCATGCGCTAAGCATGAGATGTCAATTATTAAAGTACACTAGTAGTTTATGGATACCTGAATGAGAATGGCCTGAGTCCAAATTTAGTCATCTGTTGGGACTCCTTGTGAAGTACAAAAGTGTGAATTATAATCATTCAAATGAATGTTGTACAATTCAATTTGTATTCATAACATTCCCATTTAATAATTGAAATGTACACAAATTTGAATATTTTTTTCCCCAAAAAAATTCTCTTTAATGGACGTGGATCTTTCCTACATCCAGGTATTCGTACATGATGACATCACTGAAGTAAATGGAGGAGAAAATGATAGCATGTACTGCTTAAGAAGACACAAAGTATTGCTGGCTTGTGGTCTCAAGTTGAGATGAAAATTTTCAAAGCAATTCGTCAATGTTTGTGAAGATAAAATATCTTTGGAGAATGGGTATCCACATTTGGGATTGTGTGTTTGTTTGTGTGTGTGTGTGTGTGTGTATGTTTGTGTGTGTGTATACAATGTAAGTAAAATCAGGAACAGTGGTTGTCTTTGTCCTGGAAATCGTGTCCATTTTCCAAGTGCTGAAGGGAAGAAAGAATTCCTGAAGAGGTGTTGCATGTGAAAAGCTTCCATTTCTATACGTGATGCTTTCAGTCTTGTTGGGATTATCTGACAGGCCTGGATTCTGGACAGGAAGATCAATTTCACTGTCATGTGGATTGGGAGAAAGCTGACGTTTTGCAGCACCAAAGTGCCAATTATGCAATGTAAATCACCCGGATACCTCTAGCCATGCCATGGGGTCATTATGGTTATCTGTGATACGAGGGTGTGCAAGGGATCTTGCTTGCAGCGACATGGTTCAGAACTTGATCAAAGTCATCAATTTTCATCCAAGCATAGAGAGAAGAAAAAGATGTTGTCTGGTGTGTTACTCTAAGGTGCATAGGTTGGCTGTCTCAGCAAGGCAGTTTTTTATTATGATATACTGCGTGGCATCTTGCATGATTTTCTCTTGGATCCAGAGTATTCAGTTCGCAGATGTGACATTTCGGCAAATCGGGCTTGCAGATATGGGCAATTCCCTCAGCCATGATGTCTGCCCACAGAGTTGACTCACTAAGCACTGACATGAACTGATGATTGATGAGATTTGATGAAACCTTCAAAACTAAGTGTTCATCCTTGTGTTTCTTTAGTTTTCCAGATACCTTTCTTGTGAATAAAAATGTTGTAATTCAACATGCTATTGTGAGAAAGCATGCAATATTGCTCTCTTTATGAAAACACAAAATTTTGAAGAAGTGTGCCTACCCAAGCCCCAAATGTCAACTGCCCTGTTTGACAAGTTTCATATTGGAGGCTAAGTGTTTGAGTGAAGGAGGCTTTAAGACTCAAGGAGCAAAATGTCCATGTGCAAATTGTCTTTGCTTACCAGCCACCTGTGCAGATGTATTGCCGATAATAGCATGGGTAAGACAGCAGCACTGAAAAAAGACTTGGTCTGTATTATCGGGGGGGGGGGGGGGGGGGGGGGGGGAACAGGTTTGAAGCACCCTGAGTAGTCTTAGACCCCCGTTTACAGTGAGCAAAAAGGCCGGGCTCGGCCACAGCCGAGCCCGGCCTTCATTTCAGTATAAACGCGCGAAAGGCCAAATGCGGGGCCAAAATTGGCCGCGCATTTGGCCACGCTCTGGAGGTGGTCTCGGCCACGGCCGAGCCCGGCCTTTTCTCAGTGTACACGCAAACTGGGCCAAATGCGGTACCAAATTTAGTCTGGCTTCCAGACCCTCTACCCGTACTTATTCGCTATTCAGGATATTAACCCCCTCAACGTCGAAAACTAGTATAGTTTAAGGTGGTTTTGTCCTGCAAAGGATTTTTCCCTCGGCAAAGGCCTTTACCGAACGGCGACTTTGTCGCCACGGAATCCAGTTGGTAAAGGGTCTGGAAACCAGACTCTACCAAATTGCGTTTGTTTACAAGCAGAGCGCCACTACGACAAAATATTGAAGTGTTTGAATTAAAAGCCAGGGCCGAGCCCAGCACTGTAAACAGACAGAATTGCGGGGCTCGGCCCCGCAATTGAGGCCAGGCTCGGCCCAGCCCCGCACTGTAAACGGGGTCCAAGTGATATTCAAATATAAGTACTCTAACGTGTGTCTCTTATCCTTAGGTACTCTATCAGAATTCTGCCAAAACATCTAAAATTTGTACGCACAGCTGTGATCCCTAAATTTTGAAAGTGTATTGTGTGATTTACTTCATTTTGCTCTTTCACAGAATTTGTATTATGCATTCAAATAAAAATATGTGACTGATAAGAGAGAAGTTCAGCTGGCAGTTGAATACAATGTACATCAGATGTAGCATTTTTGTTCTAGATGATTCTTTGTACATCATTTTGTAGGTCAAAAATCAGCTGATCCTTGTAAAATTTAGTGTACATGTAATGTATCATTGTAATGGAGTGAACAGACACTGGATATACACTGTAAGATTTTAGGTTATACAGTTTGTACCTCTCAGGTTTATGGATTGTAGTTGTGCAACTACATAACTGTATCAAAAACTCTAAATGCAGAAAAATACATGTAGAGATCACAATGTTTGCCAGATCATCTGTAATGCTTATTGTTACCTTGCACAGCTCATGAAAAAAAATGATAAAGTTCCATTGATTTTGCTTTTCTTATGTCTGTATACAAAAACTGCTGTCTCAGTACATATAGTAAATCTTATGAAAGTCTCTTTTAACTTGATAGCATGCATTTTGTGTACTATGAATAAGGCTTATGATTTTTCAAATGCTGCCACTCTTTCGGACAGTGTATGTGGTCAGTTTATTGTATGCTGTGTAGATCAGTTATTTGCATGTACACTTTTTCCCTCATTTCCCTCCCATACAAGCCTGAAGGTTTGTTAGTATTAGAGTTTATGGGCAAGCCGAGTACTCATACTTCTTTTGTCAGATCAAGGAGGTATGAGAGAACTCTCATACCTCCTTGGTCAGATCTATCTTTGCTACAAGCAGTTCAGTTTGGAGATATCCTGAGGGTATGCCTAAATTAAACAGCGAGGGACGTGTAGGAAAATGTAACCATCAAATTCTAGTCTTTGCTGAAGTCAGTATCACATCTTGCCTGTCAAGCACAGCCAAACAGGGCTTGAATGATTTCATTAAATGCATGGATGTTTCCTCAAAATTTCATATCGATTCTTATGGAAACAGAATTCATACCTTTTAAGAAGGAAATGCATTAAGCTTGTGGAGAAGTTAATAAGCAGGGGGTGTATAGACACCGTCTTGTGGTTCTGTCAGCATACTCCCATCTGTTGACTCTGTAACCTGATCAACCCCTGGATGAGTATCAGCCGAGAAGTGAAAGTCTGCCCCTCTTATCAGCACATTCATGAGCAGCCGGCTTTCAGTCTCTTGCTCGTCTTGATGTAAATGCCTGCTTTGTGTGTGATGATATTCACTTTTATAAGTGTTACCATTCAAAAGTGTACATTCATATCCATAGTAACATGCATCCCCACTTTACTGGCTATTCAAAGGCCCATTCTGTGGCTCAAACATGATAAAGTATTAAAGTACAGTATAGATATACGTACAAGTACTGGTACAATGTACATGTATGTGTACCTGCCCGAGGTCGATATGAAGTGTGGGGGGGGGGGGGGGGGTGTAGGCCTATGTGCTTTTTGTGTTTTTGTGTTTTTGTTCTTTATAGCACAGGATGAAGTTCAGGAAATTGGAAGTATGAGCTCAAGCATCACATGATGATGTCATGTGCATTATGTTGAATGCTTTGATAGTGTGTCAGTGCATTGTAGTATGATGTCAATTACAAAAGTACATCGTTCAAACATCATTGTACAATAAAACATATCTACACTTTTAATTTGAAAATGTACCTTGGTACAAGTACTTGTTATTACTTTCCATAGCATACTCTACCTTCCATAGTACATTATGTGTAGGCCTAGATGTTACATTGAGCAAGATTGTAAGATGCAGTACACATTATTGTTGGTTTCAGTTACCGTAAATGCTGTAAGGTCTGTAGTAAACAATTTTACTCCAGTCCTGCAAGTTTGTTGTAGGCATTCTTTGGGAAAACCAGCATCTAAGTTTGGGTGAATGTAATGCATGGTTTGGTTTGTTTTGTTCTTGTCAGCCTACTAGAATGTATATCCTGTACAGAAATGCATGTCCTGTCAATGTTAGGACGATCTTTTCGATGGTGTTTCCTTCCTGGGTCTGTTTTGTGTGTCTCGCTATCCATATTTCAGGCGCAGTTCCTTCCATGGAAGCTGAGAGATGCTTTAAACAGGCAGCTGTCTAGGGCTTTCTAGAGTAGTCTGAACCCCAGGAGTTGTCCTATTTCTTGTGTTATATTCTGTGCTTTCACTTTGTCTAATGTTCAGGACAAGTTCTATTTGTGGTTGATGGTTGCTGTAGATATATTTAGCACTTGAAATAAGTATTTCATCAACTTAATGCATTCACTCTCTACAATAACTACACTTTGATGACAGTGTACAGACGTTTGTAGTCGACAGAGAATCACACTTGCCTTTTCACTGTCATTAAGGTATTTGGTTTCAAGGATATTGGATATTTATTTCATTTAAAGCTTGGTGCCACATCGATAAACACAACTGATATTATCTGATGCACATCCTGTATCGCATTCTCATATGGAAATACAAGCGTGTGACTTCCTCAGTGGAAAGTGTTCACTTGTCAGCACACTCTTCAATAGCTGTTTGGATTAACATGGACTTTGACAGAAATCCTACTACCCATTGGTTACATACATTCTGTGCATTGTCAGCATGATTGCCTCTGCCCAACAGATGAGATTACAGTGTTGTTTATGTGTTATATGATATCAAGGGTTTTCCTCTATTGCTGTTGAGTAATGTCTCAGAGAGAAAAAAAAGTTTCAGCTGCCATTTGCAAATCGTCTTCTTATTTGTGATGAATCCATGTGACCTGACTAACTGATGGCAAAGCTCCTGTGCCCATTTTCTGCATCCTGAACTTTGTTTAAATGAAAGTGAAACTTTGAAGTTAAAAAAGATTTACCTCAGCATATAGACTGCAAATTTAGCTATACAAAGTAGTTCTAGTTTGTGTCCCATGTTATTCTAGAAGAAGTGAATAAAGTTTTCAGTTTTTATGCCTCCGCCACGAAGTGGTGCCGGAGGCATTATGTTTTCGGGTTGTCCGTCCGTCCGTCCGTCCGTCCGTCCGTCCGTCCGTCCGTCTTTCCGTCCGTCCGTCCGTCCGTCCTTCCGTCCGTCCGTAATGAATTTTGTGGACAGGGTAACTACCAAAACCTTTTGAGGTATCCTAATGAAACTTGGCATGTATGTGTATTAGGGGGTGAAGTTGTGCCTATCAACTTTTGGGTGCACATGCTCAAGGTCAAAGGTCAAAAGGTCAAGGTCAAATGCTTAAAATTTTACTATTTCCCCCATATCTATGCAATGCCTGAAGATATTTTCTTGAAACTTAGTGTATACATGTACTACCCAATTAAGATTCTCTGGTGAAAGTTTGGGGTCATGAGGTCAAAAGGTCAAAGGTCAAAAGGTCAAGCAAAATGTTAAAATTTTACTTTTTTCTCTGTATCTTGGAAATTGTTCAAGGTATCTTCATGGAACATAGTATATATGCATCTACTGACTGGCAGTGGTTATCTAGGGAATTTAGTGTTCATGGGGTCAAAGGTCAGGGGTCAAAGGTCAAGGGCAATACTTTGAAATTTTACTATTTTCCTTATATTTATGCAATGCCAGCAGGATTTTTTTTTTTTAACTCGATGTATGCATGTATAACCCAATAGAGATTCTCTGGGATTTTTTTTTTTTTGCCAAGAACGTCAAAGGTCAAAAGGTCAAAGATCAAGTGAAAGTGCTGAACTTACTTCTTTCTCCATATCTCAGAAGTGGCTCAAGTTATCTTGAAACCTACAAGTATTACATGCTGAATTTATGTATGTTCTGCCTGACAGTGATTCTCTTATAAATCAAAGGCCAGATGAAAATGATAACAATTTACTGTTCAATACAGAAATTGCGCTTTTTCTCCATACCTTGAAAATTACTCAGTGCATAAACTTATGAAATGGTCAATGTCAAGTTAAAGTTCTTAAATCCCCAAATACATGCTCTCCTATTCATCCAATTAAACATAGGTCAAGGAAGGTAAACATTCAATACATTTGTGACAAACATGTCATTTTAATATTTTGCCAATTTTGTGAAAATGTAATCACACATTGTCCACATGTACTATAGACCTATTAGGAGAATCATGCATTATGGCGGAGGCATACCAGTCGCCATAGCGACATTTCTAGTATTATTATTATTCTTTAAATAGGACAAGTTATCATTTTAACTTTCAGTGAATCTTGCTTCAGTTTCTAAACCATATAACAGTTGGCATAAATGGTGGCTTGAGTTTTGCAAAGAGAAGTTCTAAGTGAGTGAAGTACCATACTTTAAAAGTGGAAATTTTCATGTGAGTAATTTTTCATGCTCTGCATGGTAAGATAAATTTCATTGGTGTCTTTAATCTCCAGGAACAAATTCTAAAATAGTATCACATTTAGGACCCTAACAGGTAAAAATTTAAATGCTTATATTTTCATACTGGTTTCATGTTGCACAAAAATGTTCTCTTAACAGTATTAGAAGGTAGACGGGCTTAGTAATCCAGGATCAACTAATGCTTGCAAAATGGACTCCCAGGGTTTGATTTAATATGTACGGTATACAACTTAATAAAAGTACAGTTGAACCTCTCTTATCCGGCCTCCCTTTATCCGGATCTCTCTATTATACGGACGCAATCTCGTCGTAATTTTTTTTTTAATAATTACGGGAGGAAAGGGGGATTCCCAACTCCTTGAGAACTCCTACACAAACACACATGACTTACCCATTACTTCCAACATGATTAACATACATTACATCAAATTTCCTTCCAAATTGCTTACCTTCAGACATTTTAACATCCCCAAACATCCCCAAATGTAACAATGAAAAGGTTGCAGTATACACATTACTACATGTGGTACTACAATGGGCGTCATCAGTACATGTGTATGTATGTACATGTATAAAGCATTGAGTCTCCCGTATCCGGCCAAATCCCTTATCCGGATGAGCCCCGGTCCCGACTTGTCCGGATACGAGAGGTTCAACTGTAAGTAGAAAGCATTGAAAATAGTATCTAATTGATTATTAAATTTTCAGGAAAGGACAGCCATAAACAGGCTTGGCGATATGGTGCAATTACAATCGTAACTTGCCAAAAGCTTTCGCCCTCGCTACCTAATTTGCATAAGGTAAACAACATGTTTACACAAAACCACTGGGGAAGTGTTGCAGGACAATCGCAATATCTCGCCTCAGAAGCCATCTACTATCAGTATAAAATCTATACAGCAAATGGAAGGAGAAACTATTCTCTAACTTGCTATGCTAGTTATTTGGGATTATATTGAGGGTAAACCTGAGAAAACTTAGCTTCCAAAAATGGCGAAACTTAGCTTCCAAAAAAGACAATTTGGTCTTTAAAAAAGTGTTATTTTCTCACATTTATTTTATTGCCCAAGAATGGAACTTCAGTGCTGTAAAACGAGGAATGTTCGCGTGCATTTTCATTTCGCGAATTTCGCGAGCGCCAAAATTCACGAAATTAAAATGCACGTGAAAGTTTTTGCCTACACTATATGCATTGGATGCCAGCAGCAATTCGCGAAATTGTTATGCCGCGAATATATTGTGTTTTACAGTACTGTATACGCTATAATTTTCGCGTACATAAATTTTCGCGAATTGCCGCTATCACACATTTTCGCGAGTGGTTAAATTCGCGATTGGGGGACCAGAGAAAATATGAAGTGGCAAAGAAAGTGTGAATTTTCAACTTACTAGCAAATAAGAATGATACTAGTTATACACTGCATGAAAAAAAAAAACTTACCAAACTCTGCGAACTAGGAAGTTAGAATTCAACATTTTTGAAGTGGTTAAGTCCATCGCGCTAGATTTCTGACGAGTGGTCCCCTTGCGATAATGGATTGGCTCTCTACAGTATTCGTAAGTAGACGTGGACGTGCGTAAACAAGCTTAGCGCATAGCCAGTATGGTCTGTTCGGTAAGCCGTGACATGGATACTAGTACTGAAATGTTCGTATCATCAAGGCAAGGGATTCATTTTGGAAGGTAATATTTTCGCGTGTTGTTAATTTCGCGAATAGCTCCCGACTCGCGAAATTCGCGAAAATAAAACCCCCGCGAAATATATAGCGTATACAGTATATGGCTTGTGGTAGTATGTCTATACTCTGTTCCAAATATCTTTTCTGTAATGTATGTCGCACGGTAATGTCGGGGAAAAAATTGAGATCACCGTCACTTGTGGCCCATCATAAAACTTATATAGCGTAAGTGTTACACAGTCCAATGTATTATTTTCCATGCTGCATCCAACTGTTGAAGCACTTTGCAGGGTTTGTGCCCTCTGCCCTGTGGACCGAACAGTGAGACCGAACCGTGTCACCTATAAACCTGACATCGCTGATTGGCTATTACTATTGCATGTGCTGACCAGTAGAGAATGCATGCACAAAAGGATAATCTAGTTGTTCATGTCCAGTGTTTTCTCATAAACTTGGTGGTCCATTTGCTCTGATTTTGACCTAACTACTAATTGCGCAAACACGAAACTTCACAGATAATGAGTCTGGGGTAAACAGACTAAGGATGATGTTAATCAAATGCATATTCATGCTGTGGCAGACTTGTGTTGGGAAATAATCCTAACCCTTTCCCACGATCCACTCAAACAGAAAAATACTAATATCTCGAAAGATACATCAGCATTTTCACCCAAAGTTCATTTGGAGGATAATATATCCATGATATCAGATATGTGAAGTTTCAAGGGATTTGGTGGTGAAATAAGGGAGTTACAAGGAGGTGAACTTTCAAGATGCGCTTCGCACAGTGCTTCGATGATCAATGCAAATTTAAAAACTTTCGCCTCTTATTGCAGAGTTAATTGCACCATACCGCCAGGCCTGTACAGTAAATGTTAGCATTGTAGTGACTTAGCCATTGATACTGAGTAGAATGCTTGAATTTGCTGAGAGCATACAACTGATTCACCAGGTAAAAAGCAAATATAAAAACTGTGCAGTCATTTGACCCTGCCTGTCAAAATTCCAGATCCTTGTCAACTTATTAACCCTTTAGTTTATGAACTTATACACATTTCAACCAAGTTTTGCACATACCTCTCAGTCTGGAACAGTTTAGAATGCTGAGGCATGCAACTGGAAGCTAGTATTAAACGTGTAATAGCCATGGTGAGATTTCTGACATAATGACGACAGCCCTTACCCTAAGGGGCAAGTGAAACCAAGCTGAGAAGGAATTCCTGACTTAACTTGACTGAGGGGAAAGAAAATATTAGATTTCTTCATTATTTACTATTAGTGGGACTGGCTGTCAGTGGCCCCAATGAACCCAGTGACCTTGTGTGGAGAGGTCAAAGTAATATGGCCACTCAACAGGTTGGAAGGAAGGGGCAGGCCCAGGCTGAAAGAATAGGAAGGTGCAGTGCTGAAAGTGACCTTTTAGCATGTGGCTTGAAGGATCATTTTAGACTTTATAAAGTTCAGGAAGGCAGCACCCTCACCAGTTGCAGGACTTAGGGTACAGAGGCATGGTAATCTGTTGCAGTTGTGGGACAGGGATAGGGGTTGGAAGACATGTTTATTTGGGGGAGAATTCTGTGGGTTAGAGTGCAGGGATTTTGTCTGACAGTTCAGTGGCTTGGACACAGGAATGGGAGGTTGAAGCATGGAGCAAGTTATCTCCTGCATCACTGATTTCAGCAGGCTGTTGGTATACCCATAAATGAATTCTAAATTTCTAATCAGTCTGTAGACCAGGAGGGGATGTGTTGGGCAGATTGGCTGTTGTACTGACAAATAGTGCAGGGATTCAGGTTCAAAGTACTGTTAGATTGGATCCTGTGGGAAGGTGATAGTTTATATATTGTGTGACTGTGAATGAATGTTGTTGTCCCTGTGGCCGCACTTGGATTCTGGCTGATTGTGATAAATATTGCACAGCACTTAATTGGCTTATGCTGAGCACTATGTTTACAGTATGTAAGCCATGCTGACTGTGGATGCATTCATCTTCTCACTGTGATTCTGTTTACGTGGTTGACAGTCTTTTTGTATGGTTTTCAAGACCCAAATTTTCATTCATATAAATGATGAATGATAGGAGCCATTTGAACTGTGTGAACATAGCTAGTTAAAGTTGTATGGTCTGTGATAGGGCAGGGAGGTGGTCCCACCTCCCTGGATAGGGAGTCAGTGTGACTGCATATTTATACTTGTATCTCTTCATATATATTAACTCTGTATGTGCCCATGGGTGTAGATGTAATACATGTATGCCAAACAATGTTCAATTTGTAATTCCACCCAAACTTGGCCGTTATGTATCAGAGGCAAAAAACAACAACAACAACCACAACAATAACAAAAAACCCACTCATGTGAAACGATGTGGGAGACCTGCACAATAAGCCACTATGATACAATAGAGATTAAGAGGATTACTCAATCCCATTCACTGATGGCAAGTTTTTGAACATCTGTGCTGATCAGCAAAGATAGCCCACCAGAAGTGCTGATCAATAAAGAGGGCATAGTGAGATATTCATGCAAGGAAACAAAAAAAGAAAAGAAACAAATGTCATGATTTATTTATCTGCAATCATGCACTGAAAAGAAAGGAAACAAAACAAAACAAAACAAAACAAATGTCATGATTTATTAATCTACAATTGTACATTGTATGAAGACCAAATTGCATGGAATATGAATATGAATTTACAACTGATTTTCAAATCATGTTCAGTATTTTGTTGGACATTGATAGGAGTTCCTACCAAAACTGGTTGAAGACCAACCGGAGTATGAAACTGTTGTTTGGCATGTGCCTTGATGAGTTTCAACATTTTCACACAAGATCCCACAACTCACAAATCACTGCACAGTTGTAGATAGGGTACAGCAGTCACAGTGCGTCATGAAAGAGAGAAATTCAAATGTCACGTAAAGATCTGTCTGGTAGCTGTCATCATGTATTCCTACACAAATCCATTGTATGGCTGATATGAGCCCCAATCTTTGTTCACACTGAATGCCCAATTGGACTGCTGGCTGTACACTAATCAGTGTTGTGCAAATCCAGAATGGCAATGTACACATGAAGTACAGTAGCACAAGTGGTAGCCTCCCTCAAAGGCCCTCTTGCTGTAGTAATTGCAAGAGAAGCAAGCAGAGGGTTGTCATGCAGACAATAGGCGTGTCTTCATCACACCAAAGTTCAAATTAGAGGGCTATGTTGCGGTGTAGGAAAATAGCCGGATGTTATGAATGTGTACCTTCATCGACTCGGAATTAGCTAGAAGTTGACGCATATATGTATGGTACTTTGCATCATTATTCGGCTCGACTTGCTCAGCCAAAGAACTCTATGTAGAGTCCTGTGGGCTTAGCACGTGGTTTGAATGATAGGATCGAGAAAGGCTGATGGGGACTCAACCCAAATAGCGTGCTATTTCACAAAACTGGACCAAAATTTGGGGGAAAATTTTCCTGATCAAATAGTATGCTATTTGCATCTTCATTGCATAAATAGCGGATTAATTTGACATCACGCTAATTTCTTAACCACAAAATACCGTGCTGTTTTGAAAATTCAGTGTGACGAAGACAGGCCTAATGAAATGCAAGCGCCAGTAAGAGAGCTTTTGAAGACCTGTCCACTTTTTTTATTATTATTGTTATATTTTACACCTGTAAAGTTACAGAATTTTGCTATCAGCATTTGGTAGCAAAATTCACAACCAAGCAACAGAGCTCTGTGCCAAAGAGCTAATGCATGCATTTCACACTGATGGCTAGTGGGCAAATCTTGCAGTTCCATTGGTTCGTAGGTTAAGCTTTCACATAGTCATTCATATTGATCATATTCACAGATATCAAAAGGGGCTCTCATTGATGTGCTCGGCTTCACCTAGCTTCACTCATATAATGTAGGTTTTAAAAAAAAAACGGCTACTTAAGTTGCAGACCTTCAGAAAAATACATATACTGTAGCATGGTCTTGAAACAAGCTTTCAGGCATGGAGAGAATCTGGTCAAAGTATGTTGTGATTTTGAGTAGTAAGTTCTGTCATAACACCCTGAATGTGGATTTATTTTATGTAAAAAAAAAGAAAGAACATTAAATGGCTCTATCATTTTAATGATGTATCTTGGCCAGTGAAAAAGCACGGATCATGATTCTTCTGATGGACAAGATTTATGTGCTTATTCATGGAGCTACAATTATGTATAGCTCCATGGCTTACTGTATTCAAGCCTATGTAATGTAGGATATAGGACTAGTACACTAAATTGAGCTACCGTACTACATGTATAAGTTGTTAGGTACCACAACATGGCACATTGTACTTTCTAAAGATATTTAAATTCACATCTACAAGGGACATGAACGTCCAAGGTTGACAATCACAGTCTACAGTCAGAAAAAACCCCCCAAACAAACACATAGGATAATTGTGCAATCATCGTATGATGATTTGCTTCTCGACTGAGGCTTGTAGATGAAGTACCACAGCTAGTACAAATGTTAGTCATGTGATAATGTCATTATACATCTGTCGCAAGAGCTATACACAATGCTCATGGGAGGAGGTTTAGGATGCTGAGATTTTAAGGAAAGTGTTGCATGCCAAATCAAAACGATTGCAGCACTCGCTTGTTGTCCAGAAATGTCATAAGTTTGCTGGGGAATTGTGCAAAATGCATGTACGCCCAGCATAATATGTACAGATTTGAAGATTTATTTTGGTTCATATGAGCCTGGAGAACGCATTTAGAAGGCTATGTATTCTAGGCTTTCAGAGAGTTCACACAGATAACATACCGTCATACCTTTTTAAGAAAGATTGGTAACTTATCTACCTGTAATTAGTTTAGGAAACAGCTGTGCAGCACTTATTACAGTTTAAACAGTGAGCAAGAATGGAGATCCATTTGTAAATTGGGTCAGTCCTGGTTAATTCATGGTAATAAATACTGGCATGAGGATTGCTTGGCAATCTCAGTAAAGACCACAAAGCTGGTTTTTACCATTTGCTTTATGTGCCAGAGATATGGACCTGTGATCAAATTAGAGGACGCAGGAAACATGTGACTTTAGAATTTATGTTGCAACTTTTTTATGATACTATAAAATGATCAGTTGACCATGAACTTGGTATTGAGCTTTGGCAATAGTTTTTTTTATGACACATGATTTTATTATGTTTATTATAATCTGTTCTTGGATATCAATGAATAGAACAACATGTCTTTTAAAGACTTGCATTGAATTGTGTGTTATTTGTTTATGATGTTATTTTGAGAACGATATAAGCTGGGCTAATCATTTGTAGTGTGCTACATTGCTTTCAATTCTTTTTAAGCATTAATTTAGTTTGTTGAAACTAAAAGATTAGTTGAAAAAAAAAAAGACATAATTAGAATGTCAGAAATATTGCGCAAGTATTTCAGATGTGGAACTACTGGTATTATGAAAAAGAAACCCACACCCGAATATGTGTATCTCATTAATTGATGTTCTATTTTGTCCTTGAAAACCGAGAGCAGAGTGAATCAAACTTCAGGTTATTTTGATGGCAGATACATTGTGAAGGAATTCAAGAAATGGTTTCCATTCATACATTTGAAGGAGAATGTTTTGTATGGGAAGGTTACACATTGTATTTTGAATAAAATCTGCCCAGGTTTTAGTGAAGTCAGATAGTATGTTTAAAGGAAATCATTTAACATTGCATCCTATGAATATCTCAAAACAGTTAATTTATCAGAACTCTTGGAACATCGAGTGAAGAGTAATATTCATTTAAAGTAGAACAATGGCAAGTGTAGTTGTAGAAGTGTCTATCTTTCTATACTATCTCCATAATATCACAGAGATTATGATAACATATTCCTCAAACATTAATTTCAACAGGTATTGTTTGGGATTTACTGTGGGAAAATCCAGTGAGTTTAAGGAGTCATATGACCAGGATGTCTATTTTAGATGCTCATGAAGATGTAATGTGTGATGATATACTGACATTTAGATGGTTAAAGCTTTCGGTTGTTGCTTCTTCTTCAGCCTATTCCTCACAAATTTTCACAGATCTATATAATCAAATGTCTCACTGCTTTTCTTCATGGGCAACAGATACACAATTTCACCTTCTGATGTGAATGTTTTTATAATTGCACAGATGTGATGACGGGATGTTGGGAGCGATGGGCTCTGCATTTCTTCAGTGTCACTTTAATGCTAAAGGCATGCAAGAATGTACATTGTACAAACACCTGCTCTTACTTCCACATTGATCATTCAAGAGATGAACAGCACACAAACATTGTATACTACTGTATGTGCACACTGAGAATTATCTGTTCCAATCTACAAGTTTGTATATTGTATTCATGCTCAATCATTAACCTTTGCACCAGTTTTCATTACCTGCTAATCCCTCAGCTCTATACTCCGTCAAGTACATAAGGTAGCAAAGTCATTGAGCCCTAGGGATATACAGAACAGAGGAACATCCAACATACAAGATTGATATACTATAATGGTGGTGTTTAGCGAGTAGTCAGGATCTGTTCGGAGTTATACTGATGTTTGATACTTGTCAACGATGGTTTCTGAAAGATAAGACTACTTAGTAGTGGAATAGTCCATTGTCTAGCTTTTTTCTTGGATTGTATGGGCCATTTCCAATTCATGTCTTGTGCTGTTGTTCGTTTTCATAGATATCTTACATAAAAAAGAGTGATCAACAAAGGCCTGACATGATATGATAGGGAAGAAATAAAGATAAAGGTTGCTTTGTTTTCTTAACGGTACATTGTGTGTTTATGCTGAATAGGCCTAAAGATCTAGGGTTGCAATTGTAATGTGTTCACTGTTATTCTTGCAGAGCCTGAAATGGTGTGCTAATGGCAGAGAGCAGCCACAATTCAACACTGTCTACACAAGTGTGCTCATGTACCATGCCTGACAGATGTTGATCAAGGTGGGTATAATGTTGTTTTGCAAACATTAAAGGACAAGTTCACCTTCATAGACATGTGGGTTGAGTGAATGCAGCAATATTAGTAGAACACATCAGTGAGAGCTTGAGCAAAATCGGACAATCCATTAAAAAGTTATGAATTTTTGAAGTTTCTGCTCAGTCACAGCTGGATGAAAAGACTACTATAGCTTGTGATGTCACATGAGTACAAAAATATAAAGAAAGAATAAAGAAAATTCAACATATTTCTATTTTTCTCGCGTAACAAAAGAACACTCGACTTCTCTCTTTCTGAAGGCAGGGGGAATAATATTACCCTTAACATACGTCAGTAGCAAGTCGAAGAAATGTGCACTTTATTCAAAAGGTAAAGTTTTGTGAAATTCTCTTTTTATTTTCGTTATATAGTTGTACGCATGTGACATCATACACTGTAGTAGTCTTCTCTTCCAGCAGTGACTGCGCAGATACTTAAATTATTCGTAACTTTTGAACGGATTGTCTAATTTTCCTCAAACTTTCACTGATGTGTTCTACTAATAATGCTGCATTTTCTCAATCCTTATGTATATGAAGGTGGACTTGTCCTTTAATGAACCTGAGGTATACACTTGTAAATGGCTAATAATTATCAGGCTTTCCTGATGATGGTAGGATTCAAAAGCATCAGCTGCAGGTATTCAATATAATAATCTTACTCTCCTGAGTGTGAACTGTGAGAGACTTGTCTGAAAATGAGTGTCTAGTCATTGATAGGCTAGTTTACTACTGTATTTAAATGATAAATGCACAGCTTTCCCTGAGATTATATCATGTGAATGAACAATTTTAATTCACATTCTGAATCAAGTAGGCAATGCATGCATATTCACATGTAGCTAAAGACAGGCAAGCTCGGGCAAATTGCCTAACTGTCGGCCAAACAACATTTATGATGAAAGTATTCATAAAATTTGGATTGTGGAAAGTAACGTATACAATGTAGGCCCAACGAAATTGTTGAATTCTTTCTCGGCACTTTGATTAGGGTAGAAGTCAATTTTGAGGGTATTCCAGGCTTGAGGCCCCACTCAAGGCACCTGTAGTAGTTACATTGAGCAGTTTGATGAAGCCATGTTTGATCTGTATGTATGAACAAATTTGGCCGCAGGACTTTCCGTGTGTGGTGGTATGTGCTAGTGAAACACACAAAAAATAAAGTGCAGGATGGTATGTAACCATTTATAATTCATCTGTAGAATTACTGTAAAAGTGGATATTTTTGTGTGAGTTATTTTTCATGCTTGGCCAGGTGAGAAGACTTTTGCGTGTTTTTAATTCGGCGGAGTTGAGACCTCAACTACTGGAACATATCTGAAGCAAAAATATTTGCTTGCTTTTATCTTTCGTGGTAGTTTCTGGTTTTGCGAAATGCGTGAAAAATTCGTCGCTGCAAAAATGTCCACTTTGACAGTATTTAGTCTGTCTTTGGGCAAGCCTGATAAGGTCAATTGTAGGCTCTGCATCATACACCTCAGCCTTGTATGTACAATGTGTATGACTATGAACATTTGAACGCGAGGGTACTATATCTGTGTGAATACATAGCATTATAATGAAATTGCTTTGCAGTATGTGGAAGAGCCATTTTCATATCAATTTGTCACTGAAAGCATTGCACTTCATTTCTTTTCACGGAAGAAAATTGTTGGAGATTGCTTACAGCCTTGAGTTGAGTGAGTGGAGAGATAGGGCCTACATATTACTCTTTATGACAGCCAAGTAAACCACTGTAGGTTGTTGTGAAAGCACCTGTCCTGGGTTAGCTTTAGAAAAGTATCCTGCAGTGAACAGTTTCAAAGGCTTGATGTAAAGTGATAGGAGTAATGCCATTAACCTTTCTATTATCAACACCCTTGACCATTGATTTACTATGCATAATGTAGTATTACAGTGTTACAATCAGGTATATGTGCAAAGGTCCAAAGCCAAATTGTTGTGAACGAAGAGTTTCCTTTACACTCATCTGACCAAATACTGCCTGTGACCATCTCTTTCAGTATTTTGATTGGAATCGGTCATGATATCCTGTACTGTGCTGTTGTTGTGTCATAATGTTTATGGTGTAAGAGTATTGGTTCTGCCACTGACATTGAGCTGATGACTGAGACTACAGCCGTCCCGTCTCTAGAGAGTGGCATGCTCATTCTAGTTGAAACAGAGACAGATACAGGCCATTACAACATGGGCAATCCAACCAGAAACAAATTGAATCCATAAACTGGCAAATCAGGGAGGAGATGAGATGAGAACCATGCGTGAAAACAGACAGAGCACACTTCCACACTGGCCCAGTTCGTGAGGGTACCCCGAGGGAGGTAGGGAGAGGGGCATTATTACCTGTATCATCCACCGAGTGTACAATGGGAGCTGAGTGACTCATTCTGTAGTGGCATGGCAACCTTCACTCATTAAGTGCTCCCTAGATTGGACGATTATGCAGGAGGAGGAGGCTGTTCAATTTGTTAGTATTGCCCTGTTTTCTATTTGGTTAAATGAAGATTATAGATCTTGACAAGGGAGATGATTGCCTTCTTCTGGGCTCTGGATTCCATCTTTGTTGTCAGCGGAAGACAGTTTATTTGGAAATTCTTTTAGGTTTACTATGTTTTGTATGTACACGGTGTATATGTAAGTAGAATACAACAAATGTGGACATTTTTAGACATTTAGTTCTTTTTTTAACTCCTTTTGCTTTTTTAATATTATGCATTTTTTGCCGAGAATAATTTTTTTTGGACAATGTTATAATTCTACAAGTTATCTATGAATGTACTTGCAAGAATGTTCTTTGAACAGTATACAGTATATAACAGTTTGTATTTATTTTCAAGAAGTGTAGCAGGGATTATGGGAAGATTGACTTGAGATTGAGGCAAGATTAGGTGTGATAACTCAAGAGAAAGCGTTATGTTTGCAAACTCCTCCCCACGCCATCATACAATAAAAGATCTATATTTTGCAATCTAAGAATATACACCTTGTAGACAATTTGGAATTCATATGAATACAGGGATGATCAAGTGGGTCCTTAAACTTATCCTTTAATGGTCATGAATTCATTGTTTCAGTCCCAACAGCTATCATCAAATTGATAGTTGGTGTGTAGAGCTGTGAGTTAAGGAGACATGAAGTAAGGCGAAGCCTGATAAAAGCTAAGCCATTTCACCAAGACGAAGTATTTGCAATGAGACGTGTGATCCGCTCTCCTTAGGCCAGCTGAGATGACGAGGCCACCATTGTTTGGCAGATGAAATAAAGCTTGACAAAGATCACAACAAAAGCTATGTTGGCTTCCCACTCAGCACTGACTGACAAAATGAATGAGTCATGCGTCTTAAAAGCCAGTCCTGCGAAGGAGTATTTGCAAAGATGGGAGACTCAGAGAAAAGGAGGATCTCCGTCTCAGCCAATGCCTCTTGTTGGAGACATCATGTCAGGGCTCCTGTGGCCAATCTTTCATCACAAATTTTCCAAGTATGCGAATATCACTTCCACATTGCCATGACAACACATTTGAAGGTGGATATTTCTTGTACAGCTTAACTACAGTAACTCGTCTGTGTAATGTTGCATGAATAAGTGCACACCATGGATTATAGAAAATGGTGGTGTCTGCATATGATCATGGACTTAAAAGAATGTTTTCTTTTTTTCTTTTTCTTTTTTTTTTCTTTTTTGTTGTTGTTAGGAAAGAAGATATGAGACTTATATCAACATCTGGTGTGAAACCACTGCATAAGAGCATTATCCTAGTGTAGTGTGTGTAGTAGAGTGATCTTGTCTTACACAGAAGTGAGGTGGTGGTAGAATCTGATATTGCCAAGTTGAGTCCAGACCGCAAAACTGAACAGCAGAGCCTGGTGCTCATATTACACATTGCTGAGTTATTTATGCTTATAGAGTGTCACATTTGAGGGTTTCAAAGGGCATGAGAATTGTGTGATTTATGATATAATGGCATTATACCCGTTTGACTGTGGAAAGTGTCCTCAGAATCTCTTTCTTGCATTTCATAATTAATACGTACAGTCATGCAGCAGTCTTAACAGCTTTATGGTTGCCTTGGCAACAGCAACAGGTGTTTAGAATGTGTGAGTGGTTGTTTGTGCAGGAGTATGGATGCATTTTTGGCTACACAGTGTGCTTTTCATTGACACCTGAAAGGGCAAGAGCATGTTGAAGGCTTCCCTTATGCATCATATTTCTGTTGGATTGAAGATACTAGATAAGAATGGAAAAAAAAAAACTTAGCTGACAAGAGTATTTGTAGAAGATAAGAACTATTTGAATTTGTAGTCATTGCTTTGCAGTGGATATTTTTTTTTCATTTGCATGTGTAATGTGTAAATATTGTCTTCCAACACTTTTTAAGTCTTAAAGGACAAGTTCACCTTCATAGACATGTAAGTTGAGTGAATGCAGCAATATTTAGTAGAACACATCAGTGAGAGTTTGAAGAAAATCGGACAATCCGTTAAAAAGTTATGAATTTTTGAAGTTTCTGCTCAGTCAAGGCTGGATGAAAAGACTACTACAGCTTGTGATGTCACATGAGTACAACGATATAAAGAAAGAATAAAGAAAATTCAACATATTTCCATTTTTCTCGCGTAACAAAAGAACACTTGACTTCTCTCTTTCAGAATGCAGGGGGAATAATATTACCCTTAACATACGTCAGTAGCAAGTCGAAGAAATGTACACTTTATTCAAAAAGTAAAGTTTTGTGAAATTCTCTTTTTATTTTCCTTGTATAGTTGTACGCATGTGACATCATACACTGTAGTAGTCTTCTCTTCCAGCAGTGACAGCGCAGATACTTAAAATATTCATAACTTTTTAACGGATTGTCCAATTTTCCTCAAACTTTCACTGATGTGTTCTACTAATATTGCTGCATTCTCTCAATCCTTATGTATATGAAGGTGGACTTGTCCTTTAAGGTTACCGATGTGTTGGCTCAGTAAGTAGAGCGGCTGCCTCACAGTCGGGAGGTCGTGGGTTCGAACACCGGCCGCGTCATACCAAAAGACGTTAAAAGATGGGAGTTGCTGCTACCTTGTTTGCCGTTCAGCAGTTGAAAAGGTTAGAGCAACGTCGATCTGGGGCTGCTCAGTGGCTGCCGGGCCCACGATCAATTGGGCAAAAAAGAATTTCCATTTTCGGACAATAAAATTTGGAGTTATTAGTTAAAATTTGGAGTATTGTGGTTTGTAAAAGTCATAGAGTAATTTGGAGTTTCTATTTTTTGTTTTTAAATTTATCAGTGGACAAGTGCTGATAAAGCATCTAAATTAATAAAGCAAGTCACCAAGGTAAGTTACACCACAGCATGTGCGGAGAAGCTGTCTAAAGTTTGTTTTGAGTGGTTAATCATACAACAGTATCCTTGGTAACAGGATTAGCAGTAATGTGGTGGAGACTATAGGGATGTTTGAAGAGCTATCAACACATACTAACATCATACATTTGTATTGGGACTACTGCTTTCACACATTTGTAGAAAAATGTAGATTTAACCGAAAGATTGCTGAAAGAAATAATTCTAAACCCCTTCTGGCAAAATCACTATTATGGCTTTAGCGAGTCTATTTTATTCGTAAATTAGGATTTTGCAACAATTTTTGCGAGTGGTTGAATTTGTGATTGTGGAGCACAGTAATGAAGGGAGCCACATGTTATTCGCGTGCACATCACATTCATATCAATGTCAGTGTTGATAATTTCATGCATATTTAAAAAACTCACAAATACTTGTTGCTTCTAGTACACCTGACTTACAAAGCTCACAAAAGAAAAAAAAAGTGAAATATACAGTATGTACACCATGTCTCCTTTTAGATTATTGTTTAGTGAAAGTGGTACTTTGCTCATTGTTAACTCTGATTGAACAAACATTTAACCCAGGGTTTTATCAATATAGGCCCTACAGAAATCATGTTAACTCATTTAGCATCACTCAGTTCTTGAGGATGGGTCACTCAGCTACAGTGAAGTAAAATACACTTTCTCCCTCAAGTTGTGTTACTGGGATGTCAATATATTGGAAAGAGATGAAAAGTCAATATTTTTCCAAAGTGTGTGTGAAAATAAGGGTTGAGAACTAAACGCCATACCAAAGGAATATTCCATCGATACTGCAACCTTGCCAGAAATCCAAATTAATTTACAAGAGTGGTTAAGATCTTGGGGTGGGGTGGCATGCTCTTAAAGCGGCTGAGTCATGGGTAGTACTGTCCATTACTGGACAACTACTGAAGCTCATTATGTGTGAGGGTCAGCAAACTCAACCAGCAGATGGACAAAGTGATGAAGGTGGTTGATGCATGCTGTAATCATATTTCTACAGCATACTTATTTTCCCATATTTGCCCTTCTCACCTGGGATAGCCATGGGTGATGTGTTTTCTCCGCGTGGAGCCTTTTATTTGCACCAAGGATGTTAGCAGCCATTTCCTTCAGCTTTTTCCCTGTATACTGGCAATCTATCTTTGTAGAGTGTGTGATCTTACTTTATATTAGGGCCTAAATATCATATGTCATTTTATATTTTTTGAACTCTGTGCCATCAGCCAGAGGAAGTGACCATTCATAATGGAAGAATTCTTTTTTTTTTTAATGTTCACCTTTGATAGGTCATTTTATTACCTTGAAGGATGATGATATTGCAGAAGAAGATTTCACTTCTGATGAAATATTCAACAGATAAAATATGACTTGCCTTGTTACCGTATAATGGATGGACAGGGAGTTGAGGTATTGCTTCAGCAGGGGAAGTTCTCTTTCTTTTGTTTGTTGGTTTTGTTTTTTTGTTTTTTGTTCAATCTGGAGATAAGATAATTGGGGAAGGGAAAGAGGAGGTTAAAGGGACTGTATAGTACTGGTTGAGGTGAGGATTTAGGTTTATAACATTCTAAGTAAGATAATTAGAAACCTCTAATGAAATAGGAAAGAGCATGTAATTTTAAGAAGGATTCAACGTTTATTTGATGAAAATTGGTTTTCGAATGGCTGAGATATCCAAAAAAGTGATAATAATAAAAGGCGACAGGCCACGCCTTTTATTATGATCTCTTTGTTTCACCTTGTTTTGGGATATCTCAGCCATTTGAAAACCGATTTTGATCAAATAAACTTTTTTTTTTTCCCCTTAGAATTGCATGCCCTTTGACATCTCATAGAGTGGTTTCTGAATATCTCACAAAACATTAAAAGCTAAATCCTCACCTCGACCAGAACTGTACAGTCCCTTTGATATTGCATCTTTAACATGAACTTATTTACTATGCGTGAGCAACAAACATGGAAGCTGCATGCGTAGGATTTTTTTGCTCCCGTAATACCTTGATTTAATGCATGCATAGTAACTACATAGTGTTCAATTTCATGAGATGATATAAAAGGATGGAATATGAGAAGGTAATCAAGAAATTCAGTTGTGGTAAAAGTTTAGTAGTAGGTCATTGGGTCAGGTAAACCAGATCACATTCTAACATTTCTTGGTTGAGACAGTGTTCAGCATGTGTAAAGGTATGGTGTCTTAACCATCTGCTGGATGAATCGTGACATACACTAAACTGGCTCAAGATGACGACCTGGTGAAGGAGTTATGTCAAAGTCTAAATATTAAGTTTTACTGTGAAGTAAATGATCCAAAATTGAAATTCCAAAGTTTAAAAATCCAACATGTCACAGTTCATCCATTATGAGAACCAGTAAAGTTGTAACTCAACAAGAAGTGCCATTTGAATAAACTTGTATCATTGAGCAGTTTACTGAGCAATTTGGCCAAATATGATGAAGGTGTACATAGTGTATTCTTGAGGTTATCTTGGTTGAAAATACCATGTACACCAAGGCAAAGGTAGAAATTTACATAAATTCAGTTGTTAGTTTTGATTTATCATGGCTAGACTGTTTTGTGTATGAATCATCTCTTGCCCCTCCTGAGTACTATTTTGTGATTTTTTCTTTTTGTGGTTATCCCATTGTGTTCACCAACCTACTTTTTTGCTAATTTTGATTTATCCATTGCCATACTACTGTAAAACAAGGAATTTTCGTGTGCACTATAATTTCGCGAATTTCGCGAGCGCCAAGATTCGCGAAATTAAAATGCACGCGAAAGTCCTTGTTTACACTATATGCATTGCACGCCAGTGGCGCTTCGTGAAAATTTCATGCCACGAAAAAGGCTGTCGGCTCCAATTCGCGAAAAATTCATGCCGCGAATATATCATGTTTTACAGTATGTATGTACTCACCAACTCACTGTGTGTGTACAGTGAGGCAGTAAGGATGCTTTGTGACCTAATAATGAGGCAAGTGGAGGCATTATCTGCAGCTGACTTCCCCCCTCTTGTTTCCCTATTTAACATGGTCATTCATTCACACAGTCTTTCACAAATTACGGTATTATGCCTGACACAGATAAACAAGCCTACATTCCTCGTCTTCTGCCCCCCTGCCCCTTTCCCTTTGTTTGCATTCTCAGTCTGTTAGCACAGATTGTTTACAATTATGTGTTTGTTGCCAATTTCACAAGCAGTCGCACTGCAAAGCAGTAAACACTAGGGCATGTGTAATGAATACTGACTCTCTGTTCCAAAGAAGCCATTCCAGGCTCCAGTATATGAAAAGGGGAAACAACACTAAAATATGGCAAAGATAATGTCTTTTGTGTTTTCCCCTTTCCTATAAAAGCAGTGTATTTGATAATGCATTTCACATAGAACATATGTGATGATATCAAACCCAACTGATGTGTATAACCACAAAAATAATCATACTCCTAATCTTCTCACAAAGGTTTTCTCCAAAGCTCTCTTTCATATTTATTCATTTTTATTTGTTTATATATATTATATATATTTATTTATATATTTATTTATTTATTTATTTATTTATTTGTATTTTTTACTCATTTTTTTCTCAAGCAATGTAAGCTTTTCTACATACAGGCATACTCAAATATATGTACAGCCTGGAAGTTAAACTGATTTCCTCTGATTTTTGTTTGATTTTCAAAAAATATTCCAGGCCCTGAGCAAAATGAGGACATGAATAGGATTGTCAATCTTGTAACAAAACTGCACACCGTAGTTGCAAATACAATTTCAGAGACAGTGAGCATACTACCTTCCAGCAAGCCATGTTACGATGCTTTGCTAGATATGGGACTCGTCTGTCGCTTGAGAGACTTGTACTGTTGTAGTCCATGTTCAAGACACATTAAGGTAGCCTGATACCAGGGTGATTTGAATCATGTAGCATTCAGTAATCCATTATTTCATTTCACCCATTATTTGTGATAATCTCTCTCCTCACCATTTTCTTACCTTCACCTAGGTTAGGGGCTCATGGTCTTTTCTCTCCCTCCTTCCCTCCTCCTCTCTTACTCTTGACATCAGTGGCCCTCATTTGCAGATTATTCCTTTTTTAGTGGGATGGAGGTAGAGAGGGTCGGGAGATGGGTCTTCAAATTGAAAACTCAGAATCCATGGTCTGTTGAAGGTCACTTAATTGAGATTTGCATAGTATTCATTGAAATGTAATCAGAAATTCTTGACAAATTTCTGTTTGAAGTGCATTTGGAGCTCAAATTTGGCACTTGTTTGTTTTTGACACAAAGTGCCAGCTTTGGATGACATTTGATAGAAATTGAGAGATCTTGCAAATGAGGACCAGAGATCCTGAGCTGTATCGACATTGAATATTTTATTTATTCATCTTGTTTTGCAAGGTAGAATGGCCTTTCTGTCAGCTCTATGAGGAAAAATAGGGGAGAAATTTGTAGCACACTCCGACATACCAGACATATTCACCACCGTGTGGCTCTAGCCGAGCCTCATGAGGAAAATCCATTTGCAAGCTTTCCTGCAGGACCCGATTGGAGCGCTTTTGGCAGCTGACTGCAAGGGGAGACGGGAAATGAAATGAAAAATCCAATTTCAGATTCATTTCTGATAGGGTAGAGGCATGTGTGCTGAGAATCCTGAAAGCACTAACCCTTACAGCTGTCTTGAGGTGAACATCTGTGACATTTTGCAATATTTGTTCGGAAGGCCTTTTAAAATGCAGTAAATAAATAGCGCTGCCAGAGGACTGGAGTGATTTCTAAACTCAAGACAAATTTAAAAAAAGAGATGTGCATTACTTGAGTTTATAGTGCAATCACATTTTATGGCAGCAGTGCATTAGAGCTGCTGGTATAACAACAAGGATCAGATCAGTCCATAGTCTTGCATCAGAGGATAAATCCTCAGATGCACATCATCATACAAATCCAGAAGATTCACCCCATGGGCAGCATTCAGCATCAGATTTAAGTCTAGGTCGAATTGTTCCCTTCTCTGAAGATTGGAAGTGTTTTCATGTACTCTGAAATTTTCTGGAGTGGATCATGGAGTGGGACAGCTTTCATCTTAAAGGACAAGTTCACCTTCATAAACATAAGGATTGAGAAAATGCAACAATGTTAGTAGAACGCATCAGTGAAAGTTTGAGGAAAATTGGACAATCGATACAAAAGTTATGAATTTTTTAAATTTTTGTCTTGGAACCGCTGGATGAGGAGACTACTACAGCTTGTGAGTCATATGCGTACAACAGTATAAAGAAAATGTAAAAGAAAATTCAACATATTTTCACTTTTTTCGCATAATAAAAGAGCACTTGACTTGCCTCTTTCTAAAGGCAGGGGGAATAATATTACCCATAACATTTGTCGGTAACGAGTCAGGGGAATGTATACTTTTTTCAACAGATGGAATTTTGTGAAATTCTCTTTATATTTTCCTTATATTGTTGTACGCATGTGACATCTAAGTTATTCATACACTGCAGTAGTCTTCTCATCCAGCGGGTACTGCACAAAAACTTCAAGAATTCATAACTTTTGAACGGATTGTCTGATTTTCCTCAAACTTTCAATGATGTATTCTACTAATATTGCTACATTCTCTCAATCCTTATATTTATGAAGGTGAAATTGTCCTTTAAAGACAGCCAATCCCTTTTACGTGCAAATTTTTGAAAAATTGGTGAGAACACTTAGGTATTGAAGAAAACATTATTTGGAAACCTCCTGTAAATTTTGAACTCAAGAAGGTCTTTATTTGTTTAGTAAATTGACCGTTAAGATTTGAATATTTTTTTCGTACTGCACAAAAATTACAAATCTAAACTACTAGTCTAGTTTTACATACCTGTGTGATGCACTTAGTTGCACGTGTAGTTCATGTAAGTGGTGTGTTGTTTTTTGCTATCGACAACAAAGTAAGACAAGCTAGTGAATTCTTCATTTCTAGCTGACAGCTTTAATATGCATACCATATATCTTTTGTTCGAAGTATAAGTATAATTATTACAACCACAGGAGGATTGATGTATGCAGCTGTGCCTAGTACACATAATACGATACGGTGAGCGTTTGGTGCATTATTTGAATTTTAACAGCTAACAACCTTCTAATATCACATAAATGTTATAGATTTACAATAGTCTTGTCATTCTGGTAGAATATATCATGTTCTGTGCTATTTGGGAAGGAATGCAAAAGGGAAGGGCTATCTTTTGTCTTTTGAGAAACATAGCTGATACATCATTCAGAACAGAATTCAGAACACAAAAATTAAGAACAAGCATTTTCTGCATTGTTGCAATTCCAATTTTTTTTTGTATCTGTGTGTGTGTGTGTGTGTGTGTGTGTGTGTGTGTGTGTGTGTGTGTTTTAATATATTTTGTTACTAGAAACTAAATTCATTGCACATTAATATTATCCAGATTATCTAGGAGCATTAAGAGTAAGACCAAGAATATGCAGCAGTAAATGCATTTAAAATACTCTGAGCAATACTTATCATGAATATTCACTGAAATTGAATATGAATAAAATCCATACTAACTATACACATTTTTATAATATTCAGTTTCCTTTTATACTCGGCTGTAATGGAGAAGAAAAAAACTCAGTGATCTAGTGTGGTAAACATGCAAAGTAAAGATGCTTTACTTGACTGCTGATCATGAATAGCACACGTCTTCTGTATCATGTTTATAATACAGTGACCAGTTGGTGGTACATCACCCTAAAGCCTTTGGTCCTTCGCACTGAGGTACACTAGAGCTGATAAATCCACTTACATGCTGTGATTCAAAGTCATCTCTGGCATAATCTGAGGTTTGTAGGTAAAGCCTCAAGCCTAATGGTTGGCACGCGTCCTGTACAGAGCCAGCGGCGTGGACACCGGCCTAACCAAGGCAATCCTTCAAACGTGGGTGTACATGTGGGGTGAAGGGGTGTAATCTTGTGCAAAGACCCGTTTGAAAGGAGCGTACATCCCTTCAATCCGGTCAGCTCCTCAGACCTTGAACCCAGGCAGGCTTTCTTGCTCTCCTGATATGATTAACCCTTCTGAACTCATGAAGACAGTAGACAGTAGCAAGCAGAGAGATGACAGGAAGGGATCCAAGATGTGGAAATGTGACAGGAAGAGCTGGGGTCAAGATCCAAATGTGTGATTTTAGAGTACATGACTCGTATTGGAGAGGTTTAGATATCAGTGAGTAATGACAGCATGATGGAAAGAAATGTCCTGCATCAGAGTAATAGATGTAATGATCAAGGGCTTCTTTGCGAAGAAGAAGCTGCTTTTAGTTTGTTTGTTTTATTTTTTTAAGAGAGAGAGAGAGAAAAGCAGTAGGTTAAGGGAAATTTATGCAGAATGTCACCAGTTCTGGGAGAGGTAGAACCATTTGAAATGTCTGGCAATTGAGGGTATTGCCAATACCTAGGTGCCGTGCACAGAGCAGTGTCTTAGATGCATTATGGGATAGCTCATGGGACAAACTTGCCCCTGTTTTGGCTGCACATGCACTTACATCACGCTCTGTCTTTTATAAAGAGGTATTTTTTTGTTCAAGATTTCTTCGCTTTCCATCATGTGACCAGCACATTGAAGCCTTGCAGTAGTGAACCATGACTCTAGTGACCGCAAATCATTAAAGCTTAGACACTTTCAACGCTTTTAAGCTGAATTATAGCCAAGAAAAAAAGGGCTAACAACGGAAAACAGACAAAGAACTCCATTGAATTGTATGGGAACTGCGACTTGCGTGAGACAACCGGAAGCGAACAAGGGACCGAGGAATCCCACAGTGCACCTGTGACAGAGCTCTTCAGCGTGCGCAGGAGTTTTTTTACGTCATTGGCGATAGCGAGCATTTGTCTTGTCTAAAGGAGTTCTGGAAAAGGGGAACCTTTCAATTTAGTATTTGACTCTGTATACCTCAAAATGCAGTATTTTTTTTTTTTAATCATGATACCTTTTTTAAAATTTCATCTTGAAAACATGAATTTCGTAGAATTTTCAAGACTGAATCTTGTAAAAGATATAGTGAAAACAATGTTCATGGTATTCTTGAACTGAGACGTAAAAACAGATGTTGCTTTTGATGGCATGATAAGTCAGAATATGCACAAGATAAATGATGCATGGATATAGCACAGGTAATACACTGTATCTCTGGTATATGGCCAAGATTTAAGGCTCTCATTGGATAACCTTGTCAAGGATCTGACTGGTCATTGACAATTTTGTGTGAAGATGCTCATTAGCTGATGAGATGATTCGTAAAATTTTGTAAGATGTTGTAAGTCACGAGGAGAACAAGGCATGAACATGAGTACAGCAGCATTGTGTGTGTGTCTCTACTCAAACACTTTTTATATCGGGAAGTGTCTGTAGGTGAACTTGTTTTATGTGTACGTGCATTTTCCCATCCTTTTCAGCAGAGGGTCTGATGGGATCAGAAAATTTTCCCAAGTGCAGTGACATTGCAGGTCCCACACCTGTAGATACGGTGGACTTTTTTCTGGGTCCCAGCATTGAACCGTACTGGAAGTACTACAAACTTTTGGGGAAACCATGTGACTGTCATAATAAATACTCAGCTGGTTTGATGAAGGGTAGTTCCTCTACAAATTTAATCCCACTGGGAGGCTGGAAATGTGTTCAGACATATGTAGAGGGTCTACATCTGTTTCACTGTAGATTCATAACATACAGGCAGTATTTAATTTGAATGTCTAGTCTGGCTTCGAGGACCCTTGAGCTGAGCGTAAAAGTGGGAAACCCAACCCTACAAATTTTAGGATTGCAGCAGAACATAAGTTACACCATGCACTTTTCCACTTGTTTTAGGGTCAACATATCTCTGAGAAAGGAAATTTTCATTTGTATAATAGACCTATAAAATCCATGCTCTGTACTATTCAGAGAAACATTTCTGTTAAATGAAGTAGACAAGGTTTCATTTGTAAAATTTTGTTTTCTAGATCACATTTGTTGTGTGATAGATCATCATTGTCAAATAGTACCACATTTCAAAATAATGTCCCACTGTTGAATCTGAAATTTGAGTGAGCACTTTTCATAGCATATGATCAGTGAAAATATATTCACATGATATCTTTTGCTGTTAAGATTTTGAAAAGAAATATTGATTGCTAGTAGACCAGGGTGGTCCACAACATGAAATTTGAGCATGTTGCAAGCTCAGAATCTGAGAATATTGCAGAAATTGTGTGTGTGCCTAGAGCACATCACGAGCACGTAGTATGCAATATTTTGCAGCTTACCTCTCTTTGTGCTGCTTACATTCAATGTTCTCTCTCATGTTTTGCAGACAAATGTACTAGGCAGTTTGATGTTGCTTGTATGTTTTGCACATGTTTTTCACATGTTTGAATACATTTTATTTCGACCTTGGTGCAAATTCTTGTGGATGTTGCATAAGCATGGTGCAGGCTTTTGAGGATGTTGCACAAGAATTTGAGCATGTTGCAGTGACATTATGAAACTGCTCGTGGACCACCCTGGTAGACATTGATTTAGTTTATTATTTCAGGTATTTATCATTTCAGGTATCATGTAGTACTTTATGAAAGAGAAATGGTATTTCTCAACCTCTCAATTTGCAAAGCTGTATTACTTATTATGTTTTTCTCAGAGGAGAAGCTTGATGAAAATATAAGAAACTAGGCAGAATAATATCTAATGGGTAGGTACATTGTACATGGTTCCTTAGTCTCTGAAGAAAGATGCCTTTTCAGTGCCTGTTGCCAGAAATATGCCTTTGTTAGTATTATTACTGCAATCACCTTGGCAGTTGATTTCAGTCAGATTAGAGAATCAAGACATTTTGTAAAGATGCGCATCACCATGGTTACATCAAGATGAAATTGCTAGCAGTGTTGAGAGAGCACAGCCTGAAAGAAAAAAGAAGAAAAAAGCAGCAATACGTAGATACGGTGAAAGGCCTAACCCCAAGGCCCTCTTGTTGCTGCTAGATAGAAGGGAAGTATGGAAGAGAGGGAGTGGAGACTTTTGGTTGCTACCAGGAAAGATGGGAACAGACGGCAATGGAAGGGTTTCACCTAACGGCTTGTGGGTTGCTTTGTATGAAGTCTCCCTTTTCTTTGACTAGCTGTTTAACCTGTTGAGGACGGACTGATTTGCTACAACACGTATTTCCCATAGACGCCTGCCCGAGTACACTCGGGACTCGTCCTCAACAGAATCCTGACTGGGGGATTTTGAAATAGCTAGAAGTTAGTCTGAAAAAAAAAGAGTAATATTTTACTAGCACGACAGTGAAAATTTTATCTAAATGGGATTCAAAGTAAGCGGGTTATGAAATTTGAAAGATTCGCTGATTTTTGCTTAGCAGATCTCAAACAGATGGTATGAATATGCAAGTGAGTAAGCTGATGAAGTCATCACCTCAGAATTTCCCACAAATCGTGTGCCAAAGAATGATGAAGATTTAATTCTTCTGCAATAGAAGTATAAAACATAATGTTACATGTATTCCCGGCTGAACAACTTCAAAATAGTAAATGATCTGTCAGATTCTAGTATATTAGACTGGGGCATAATTGTGTTGAAACAAAAAATCTGGAAATTGTGTGATTTTATGTGGAAACTATAACTAGCAAGTGATGGGCAATGGCATTATCAACTTGCTGTGTGCATACTCTTATTGACTGTTTACAAATTTGTATTGAACTGTTTTGTGAAAATAAGCAAAAGTTCACAATTTCATAACATCCCTAATATTTATCTAACTTTAATCAGATTTGTACTGTTATGCTTGTAAAATTTATTCTTTTTTCAGACTAACTTTTAACTGGTCTGGAGTGACCTTTAAGATAATGAGGAAGGGAAGATCAGTAGTATTTAGTTAGAATGCTAGCCAATTTACCATTTAAAAGATGTTCTCTAGTACAATATTTGTGGTATTGTAGGAAACTCTCAAAACAGTCAATTCTTCAAATTATGATTTCATATTTGTTCTATGGACTCAGTTTCCTTTTTAAGTCCTCTATATCAGCTTTGGCAGTAGTCACTGTTGTACTGATGATAAACAAGCATAACAATATTTTGAAAGTCACCAACTTTTTTTTTCTCTTTTTTTTTTTTTTTTTGGGGGGGGGGGGGTAGAGGCTACTAATACTGATAAATGATAAATTTTGTATTGTGTACTTGAATCAAATGAAGCCAGTGCTCTACTTATTTTCACCAAGCATCAGCCCTCATTCTAGTTCAGATAGAATGGAGAGAGGTAGGGTACTGTTTAAGGTTGTTGTCCCCGCCGAACGAGTTCGAGCAGGGGACTATGAAACGGGCTCCGTACGTGTGTGTGTCTGTGTGTCCGTCCGTCCGTGTGTCCGTCCGTCCGTCCGTGTGTCCGTGTGTCCGTGTGTGCGTCCGTGTGTGATCAAAATCTTCAATTTGCTACTTCTCTGTCATTTATGAGCCAATTTTGATTCTGTTTGCTTTATATGATAGCACTACATGGGAGCTTTGAAACTTCTACACAGAATTTCAGTCGTGACCTTTGACCTTGACCTTTGACCTATATTGTACATTTTGCTACAAAATGCTACTCCTTCGCCATTTCTAACCCGATTTCGATTCCGTTTGCTTTATATGATGGCACTAGGTGAGGGCTTCAAAACTTCTACACAGAATTTTGACCTTTGACTTCTTTGACCTTTGACCTTGATTTTTGACCTATATTGTACATTTTGCTACAAAATGCTACTCCTTCGCCATTTCTAACCCGATTTCGATTCCGTTTGCTTTATGTGATGGCACTAGGTGAGGGCTTCAAAACTTCTACACAGAATTTTGACCTTTGCCTTCTTTGACCTTTGACCTTGATTTTTTGTCCTATATTGTACATTTTGCTACAAAATGCTACTCCTTCGCCATTTCTAACCCGATTTCGATTCCGTTTGCTTTATGTGATGGCACTAGGTGAGGGCTTCAAAACTTCTACACAGAATTTTGACCTTTGCCTTCTTTGACCTTTGACCTTGATTTTTGACCTATATTGTACATTTTGCTACAAAATGCTACTCCTTCGCCATTTCTAACCCGATTTCGATTCCGTTTGCTTTATGTGATGGCACTAGGTGAGGGCTTCAAAACTTCTACACAGAATTTTGACCTTTGCCTTCTTTGACCTTTGACCTTGATTTTTGACCTGTATTATACATTGGCTACAAAATGCTACTCCTTCGCCATTTCTAACCCGATTTCGATTCCGTTTGCTTTATGTGATGGCACTAGGTGAGGGCTTCAAAACTTTACACAGAATTTTGACCTTTGACTTCTTTGACCTTTGACCTTGATTTTTGACCTGTATTGTACATTGGCTATAAAATGCTACTCCTTCGCCATTTCTAACCCGATTTCGATTCCGTTTGCTTTATGTGATGGCACTAGGTGAGGGCTTCAAAACTTTTACACAGAATTTTGACCTTTGACTTCTTTGACCTTTGACCTTGATTTTTTACCTATATTGCACATTTTGCTACAAAATGCTACTTCCGGCGGGGACATATATTACGCACCGCGTAATTTCTACTTTTCCTTGTTTTTTAAAGGACAAGTTCACCTTCACAGACATGTGGGTTGAGTGAATGCAGCGATATTAGTAGAACACATCAGTGAGAGTTTGAGCAAAATCGGACAATCCGTTCAAAAGTTATGAATTTTTGAAGTTTCTGCTCAGTCACGGCTGGATGAAAAGACTACTATAGCTTGTGATGTCACATGAGTACAACGATATAAAGAAAGAATAAAGAAAATTCAACATATTTCCATTTTTCTCGCATAACAAAAGAACACTCGACTTCTCTCTTTCAGAACGCAGGGGGAATAATATTACCCTTAACATACGTCAGTAGCAAGTCGAAGAAATGTGCACTTTATTCAAAAAGTAAAGTTTTGTGAAATTCTCTTTTTATTTTCCTTATATAGTTGTACGCATGTGACATCATACACTGTAGTAGTCTTCTCTTCCAGCAGTGACTGCGCAGGTAATTAAAATATTCGTAACTTTTGAACGGATTGTCTAATTTTCCTCAAACTGTCACTGATGTGTTCTACTAATATTGCTGCATTCTCTCAATCCTTATGTATATAAAGGTGAACTTGTCCTTTAATAGACTTGTCAATTGTTTTCAGTAGTGGGAGAGATACAGAGTAGAGAAGTAAAGAGCATGGCATCAAGATGTAACACAACTAGACAGGATGAGAAAAGTTGTCAGAAGAAGACAAATAGAAAGAGGAGAGAAAGCCGGGAGTAGAGGAACACTGTGGATCATTGGAGTTTGTGGAATCTCCAGCATTACCACTTACCATTAATCTGACAATTTCCTGAGGGAATATCATATCGCTGACAAAGGTATCACTTTTTGCTCATTCCCCGTTGACACATGTGTGGTGGTTGTGACAGAGAAAAGGGAAGCAGTGATAAAACAGCACAGGAGTATTTCACATGGTTCATGATTCATGTAAGCCAGAAATCACAATACAGGGAAAAAAAGGAAGACTGTCACGCTGAGAGTTGTATCCTGTGACTTTGGGCAGGGTGTGTTCAAAAGGTTACTAAAGCCTAAATCATCCTTTCTTTGAATTTCTCCATTGTAGGAGACTTCTAATTAGACATGGCTGTCACCCTCTCTCTAGATGGAATTTAGATTTTTCTCTTCTGTGAACTGCTCTCTGTCCTTGATTATTATTAAAATAACCCTTTAATTGAGTTTCCATGTGTGTATAGTATTTATTGTGTGCATGTGTGTGTGTGTTTGGGGGGGGGGGGGGAGTGGTAACACAAAGTGCCAATTAGCACACCCCACAGCTCCACTGACATGTAGGACTATTCTTCTAAACATAGGTTAGGTGACTTTTAATGCACTTGTGTTTTGTTACATACATTGTAGGCACATTAATCTTTTTTTTTTTTAAATCATACCATACAATGTACGTCTGTTATTCAAAATATGTGTACTGTATGTGTATGTGAGATGTCTGAAAGGTTGCTCTGTACCCATTCTCCTCATTCCATATAAAAACCGAATCTTCTTTAAAAGTGTGCTCATAGTGAGTTAATCATGTTAAGCTGTATACTGGGTGTGTGTATGCACCTTGTTTATCAGATCACAAGTTTCTTTATGGTTGTCTAAGTGTTCTCTTTGAACATGAAGAACTTGGGGGTGGGGTTCAGACTTGGAAAAGATCGCTTTTGTGCATGTGGTTGTGAATATAACATGTTTAATGTTAATCAAGTCATACATTTTGTTTGTAGGTCTGTAGGTGTTTCAAACATATTTCTCAGGCCATGTGTTCAAATTTGCGGTCTTGAGGTGTTTTCAATTAAACTTTTCTTGACTTTGTATTCACTTCAGCCATGATGTGCACATTATACATAGGCCTACTTTACACTGCTTCGTGTAATTGTATCACCGGTTGCTTTTTTGATTGACGAGCTAGAGATTGAGACACAGCTGTCACATGGAATATCATTTGTAGTGGCTACACCCATGTATAGGGAGACTGATTTCACACGCACTACAAACACTTTTACGAAATGTGATTATAAACAAACTTGTTTGTAAGTCTGAAACCCCCTCTCACTTTACCATACCTGCTGCATAGACCAAGAGTTTTAATATCATTCTACCCTATCACTTTCTCATATGGTCTTTCTGCGCGATTATTTATACGAACATTGCCTGTGCCATCCTAATCAAAACGGCAGTCTTGGACCAGGCGAGTGGCATGCGAATAATGGATGTTATCTAGTCTGGTGCACCATCCCTCCCAGCAACCATGCAAACAGTGTATAATCTTTTTTTCTTCTCTTTTTTTTTCTCCATAATGCCAGAGTTCATTCTGGTGCTACCACTTTGCTACCTACTCTCGCTGTTTTTCTATCTATCAACCTGTCTTTGCCATCGTCTGCCGCCTGCTTGTTTATGATAATGTAGGCTTTCCTTTCAGCATCCCACCCATCTCTTTCTTCCATCAGACTGCTCACTCTTTTTCATCCACCTTACTCATCCTTCCTTGCTAGTCGACCTCCTCAATTTTGTGCAATTTTGTCCTCTCCATGTTTTCACAATTGTTGCTTTCAAAAGCCTGGGAATTTTAGTTTGCTTGCTAGTAAATGCACATAGTGTTTAAAGTAGAAGTTTTGTATCATGACGAGGATCCATAATGAAATGATATGTAACTCTTAGCTTTAATTACGAGGTAATTTTTTTTTTCAGGCAAAAATAAAGCAGTAATGGTGCCTTCATGTAAATCACTCACCTTATTCACTGTGACATAGTGGTGAACATAGACTCATACAATGAATAGAGATCAGGACACATTATTTGTACCCTGAACAGATAGAAAACAAACTTTGTGATTAGATAGGTTGTGTGAGTTCTGACCCATTGTTAATACCCACTTTGATAGACAAAAGGCTAGAAACCAAATGTGTGTGATTAAGGAAAATACATGAATATAAGGGTAAGGACATTGGGATATTGGTCATTCTTGTGATTACGATCGTTTGGTTTTTTAGCTCTGACTGATTTACATTTTATAACTGATGTAACTATCTCTATTCTTTTGTAGTGGTGGTAAAATGATGAAGAAAATTTGAAATAACTAACAATAGCAGTATATAATTGAGAATTGTAATGTTCTTTGTATTGTGGGATCGCCTTGTGTTACTAAATCAGCCCAAATGAAGGGGAAAGGGTCTCTGCGCTAATTTATCTGCCACAGCGACAAATACATGTATTGTCAGTGCTTTGCTGAGAGTGACCTGAAGTATTAGTCATCAATTTAGCCAGGTCCATCGGTCTCAAAGGACACCATTTGAGGAGTGGCAGTCCACTACTTGTCTTTCAGGAGCTGATGAAGTAACGGGTACAACCAGTGTTACGGGTACAACCAGTGTTCATTATGATGTAACACTTGCTCATTTTCAGGTCTTGCAAGGTTGATGATTAAGTGTTGTTAACTTGTGCTGGTAGGCTTACGTATGGTCATTTGATACAGATGAGGGTTACAATTTGTTGTCAGACCCAGGGTATATAAGATATAATTTTCATTGTATAACATTTGTTCAAGGCTATAATACAGTGCACGTAGAATATTTGTCATGATTAGTAGGCAAAAACTGGAAAATGCAAGGTTAAATTGTTAATGCTGGAAGGTAACAAGGACATTGTGTTTTCTTTTTCTGTGATAAGTCATGCACTTATTTGTGAAAATGCCATGTTGTGTTGAGATATTCAGTACAGCAAATGCCAACCACTTTAAAAACAGGTTTTTAGGAAATGTCTCACCTCTTGAATTTTTTTGAATTGATTGACAAATATTTGATTAAAAATCAATCATGTTCAGAATGGTGTCGGGTCACCATGTTCAGTCACTAATGCACAAGCTCCTTCAGAAGAATGTCTCAAAGTTATGTGTGTAAGTACTGCACTAATGGTATGATATTGATTTCTTAATGGCTTCTACATTCAGGGTTGTATGTTATTGTTACAGTTAGAAATATTCTCCTCTGTTACGTCTCCTTTTGCTGAATGAATAGTAATGATGACAGGAAATGTGTCTTCTTTAAAGGTTTTGGGGTGAAAAAAAAAATTCCAAAAAAAAAAAAAATTGCAAGGCTTTTATTACCATGACAACAGACACATGAAGTGAGCTGAGCTAACCATTGCCTTACACTGTATGTTGTAATGTGCTTTTTGACAGTTTCTGCCATATCCAGCTGGCAATATTTGTCCATGGCAAAGTACTTTTACTAATACCATATGCACATTTAGAGTACCTTCAACTGCCCTGAACAAATCTCTGCTGCTATTTAAACAAAAGAAGACCTCTATGTGTATCTAAAGGAGGTGCAGTTGTATGCTTTATTTTGTCAAACTTAACATACCTCTTTTTATCACTGTAGATGCATTATTCATTTCACCACTTACGCGATTCTAATCAGCCAACGAGATAATTGATTGTATTTCACTTTTTTGTTGCCTCTTTGTGCAGATATCCGATGAGTCACAGCAAAGTGGGTTGGACATGATCTTGATCATCCGTCAGCCTCCCTGGCTAGATTGGGAAGATTGCTGAGGTTTAGATACGGCAGGACATTAAGTCATCAAGCTACCGGTATGCCTGCCTGCAGAGCACGCGAAACCTTTTCAGACTGCTAATGAAGCATGGCTACCCCATGCGTGTTTGCAAATTATGACCTGGATCAGGGAAGGATGTAATTAATGTATGATCTAGACAGCTTTATTACCCATCGCTGACAGTTTGGTAGCATTTCTCATCCCAGTCTCCTCAAGATCTTGTGCTGTTCAACACTGTGTGCTTGTGGTCGAGTTTTATCTGCAACAGCAAGCCACCCCATAGTCAACCAGTTTGTGGTGAATTTGGCAGAAAAATGTAAGATTTTGAAAGTTGAGGAGCGACAAGAGGTGAAGAATGGGTAGTAACCCATCTAGTCAGAGGGACTCCCCCGAGTCCCCTGGTGATGAACCAAGGACATCATCAAGAGAGCATGCAGGCACGATGCTCCCCTCCAGCCATCATGGTCCTCTAGGGGATGAGGTCCTTGAGACTCCTCGCCAGACCCTGCCATCTCCCTCCAAGATTGACAAAGTCAAGAAGAAGAAGCCACCGAGTTTCTCCTCTCTAAAGCGAAAGATTGTGCGCAGGAAAACTGCAGGGAAATTTCAGGACCATGCGCGATCAATGCGAGACTTGATAGCGACATGGAATCCTCTAGATGTGTGCTCGCTCATCGAGGAATACGATGCCCTTGCAGCTTTGAAAGAAGTCACCATCCAAACAGACTTGGCCAGACCATCAGCACTGCCTCTCAAAAATGACCTGCTGCAGTTGTTCAATAGTAGACTCTGTGCAGATGTCAACCTTATCTTCAAAGGGACTGTGTTCCCTGGTCATCGTGCCATCCTTTCTGCAAGGTGCAGTTTCTTCAGGGAACTCTTGCGAAGGAATCCGACTGTTGGAGCTGAAGTGCAGGTGGACCTCGGTTGGTCAGGGGTGACAGTAAATATGTTTGCTGCATTGCTGAGATACCTGTACACGGGTGAGTTCAACACTCAAGATTCAGAACTGGAGAACCTTGATGTGTTGATAAGACTTGGAGAGCGATTTGGAACCCCAAATGCTCTTGAACAGGACCTAAGAATGTTGCTAGAAACGGGTCATTACGGAGATGCAGCCCTTGTGTTTTCTTGTGATGCAGAATCATCAGGTGTGCATGCTTCGGAAACTGCAAGAACAGTAGTAGGGAGTTCTGTCAAGTGCCATAAAGCAATTCTTGCTGCCAGATCACCATTCTTTCATAGCGTGTTGCAACGACGGCAGCAATCGAGCAGTGACTCAAGCGTAAGAACGTTACCAAGTATTACCAGAATTGTGCTAGATGAATCTGTCATACCCAAGAAGTATGTCCATGTGTTGCTGTTTGCTCTATACCAGGATACAGTGGATCTTAGCCTAGTCTTGCCAGACAGCCCAAGTGTTGGAAGCCTTGGTGAAGCTCAAGCCATGGCTTCAGGGAGAACACCCCTAACTAAAGTGGAACAGGCCATGGAGCTATACCAGATCGCCAGATTCTTGGACTTCACAACAATGGCTCAAGGTATTGAAACGTCCATGTATGATATGGTTTTTCAGTTACTGTGCATAACCTTCATTTGTTAAAAATGTGTGTGTATTAAACTGAAGTCACACTGATGATTCATAAGCTTGTGTATACATGTTTATAGCAAAGTACAATACATTACCATTAATATTTGTTACAAAGTGAAGTCATACATGTAGATTATTCATTCATATTTGTTTTCACAAGAACAGATCTCACATCTTTGAACCAAGTGCATCTATAGTAAATGTATTCAAAATGCAAGCAATACCCTTGACATAATAATTGTACTGTTCTTTTTCTGTTCATACAAAGATTATCCAGGTAGTTTATATATCCAGAAGTTAATATTTCATTGTTAATTTACCTGCTCCATAAGAATGAGTCTTTTTTTCTTTTTTCTGTGCATACAAAGATTATCCAGGTAGTTTATATATCCAGAAGTTAATATTTCATTGTTAATTTACCTGCTCCATAAGAATTAGTCTTTTTCTTTTTTTCTGTTCATACAAAGATTATCCAGGTAGTTATATCCAGAAGTTAATATTTCATTGTTAATCTACCTGCTCCATAAGAATTAGTCGTGTCCAGGCCAGTACGTTGACATCCTAGTTCGATCCCTTTCTCTTTTCTTCTTATTACCAGCATGTGAAGACATCATTGCCCGAAGCATCACCACAGAGAACCTAGTGTCCATCCTGACGTGGAGCCTAGAGCCTCATGGTTCCCACTGGGTCCATCGTCAGGCCCAGCAGTACCTCCAAGAGGAGTTCTGTGCCGTGGCAGCTTCACCGGTCCTCTTTGAGCTCCGGGAGTCACAACTCATCATGGCTCTCAAGTCAGATTTCCTCCAGGTAGGTCTTGTCTTCCTCCTCCTCAGTGTCCTCTTCCTCCATCATCTATACACTCCTCCTCACCATCTCCTCCCCATCTCCTCACCCTCTCCTCCCCATCTCCTCACCCTCTCCTCCCCATCTCCTCCCCATCTCCTCCCATCTCCTCCCCATCTCCTTCCCTCTACTTCCCCATCCAGTTTCCTCTCCTCTTCCTTCTCCTCTTCCCTCCCTCCCCCTCCTTCCCCCACTGTGCTGATAACCACGTTCGGACAAACTTTCAGGGCTGCTCAGGACGACAAAAAGGACATGAACCCTAGATATATATGCTATTATTCTAAGACTGCAACTATCAATTCTCCTCATGCTCAGGACTGGTGTTCCCAACTTGTTTGCATGATGAATGATAATAGCACACTGTCACTCTGAAAATGCTACAAGGCGTGCATGTAAAGGCAGAATAGTGGTATTGTTTTGTTTTGTTTTGTTTTGTTTTTCACTTATTGATTAATGGAATCCATTTCAGTTAAGTCCCTATTCATGATCTTGCTAAAGAAAAAGAAAAGGTCAAAGTTGGGTTTGATCTAGGGTAGTCATAATGTACATCACATGTTTGCACTGTTATACAAATGATGCACAGGATAGAGTGTGTTAGTGTAGGCGTGGTGCACTCGAGGGTATTTACAATTGTGAAACATGCACGAGGCGAAGCCGAGTGCATGTTGCACTACATTGTAAATACCCGAGAGTGAGCTACGCCTCCACTAACGCCACGAAATAATCCTGTGCATCATTTGTTTTATAAAATGGGTCGAAAATTCGAAAACTAACATCATTTTTCAGCGTTTTTCACGTACCTTTGTGGGTCAAGACGTCCGAGGATGTTCGTCCCAAACATTTACGCACGTCGCACTCGCGGAAGTCCCGCACATACAGTATAAGTATAATGGGGGGTTGGGTTTCCGGACACTTAAGTTCCCGCATGAAAACTTACTTATTTTACATAGAATATGCACCCTTTACCTTAAAGACTTGATATAGACTCCTCATATAGGCCTACTAGACAACATACTCTGAAAACGGCGTGAGAATTAACCTGCTAAATCGTTGGATTTGCTCTTCAAAGTGACTCCATGTACGCGTCCGGTCCCATAACGCTTGGTCTACTGTACTGTACAAAGTGTACGTATAGTAGAGTATACGTACGTACGCCACACATGTTATGCACAAGGGAAGACAGGCCGGCCGGCTGGCAGCCCGAACTAGAAGTTGTTTACAGGATTGACAGCGCGTATGCATGCAATTCATCAAAGGAGCCGCCGCGCGCACAGACGATCGGCAATCTACCATAGGATTACAGGCAGTGCAATTGTACTGAAGTAAAGGAAGGAGGTGTGTCTCATTTCAGCGCTTCCTATTGGCTACATTCTTGAACCCATTTTATAAATTGTATTATTGTGCAGCGGCCCCCTCAAAACATGTTTACACATATTTGCATTTCTACATAAACAAGTAGTGTGCTTGTGAATATGTACGTAGCTGCAATAATAATGCCCAGTGCTGAAAGGTGTCTTGTTGGGATCAAATGACTTTCCATGCTCTATTCTTAGCTGCTATTGTCCACTACATTCTTCTGTGGTTGACCACACAGGAGTATGGCTAATTGTATGAGACCACTGATGGGCCATCATAACTCACCTCCAGGCTACACTCGAATGCTGTTTAAAGTACCCAAAACAAAACTATGGGTACTCCATGTGCAGTATTTATAGCAGAAATGAATGAGTCATAATTTGTTGTTTATGCTGTTGTTCAAAATATTTTTAGGTATCCTGTTTAACAGAGAAGATGATATTTTTAAAGCTTATCTATCAATCTTTGAAGTGAAAATGAAGATACATGTGGCATTTTCAGAGCAGCATGTTTTATAGTAGAATCTCCCGTACTGAATTATCACAAGTTCATGTGTTGCTTGTAGTGATGCATCAAGAAAATTCAACCTCTAGATACAGCAATTTACATGATGGCAAGATATATTCTAGATTAGACTACTGTATACGCCATATATTTCACGAGTCTGAATTTTTGGAAATCAGGAATTCCCAACGATTTTGCGAGCGGTTAAATTCGCGATCGTGGAGTCCTGTACTGAACGGAGAAGTGTATTATACGCGTATGTCACATTCACATGTGGATCAGAGTCAATATTTTTGCGTGTCTTTAATTTCGCGAATAGCACCTGACTCACAAAATTCGTGAAAATAAAAACCTCGCGAAATATTTGTTGTATACAGTATTGGGTGGTTCCTTCTAATCAAACATAAATTATTGGAGTGTTCTACAGGAATCAAATCTGCAATTGACTTACACCTAGGTTTTGAAGATCAGTCAGAGAATATTCTTACACCATGCTCAAATGATGTCTTTTCTGTTTTTTTCACAGAAATACAGTGTTATACATGTGCTTGTAGATTTTAGACTGTGCTATTGCTCAGAGAGGGCAGGATTTACTCTTACATTGCAGGTGTCTACTGAACATTTTGAGATGAAAAATGTTTTGGTTTTACGTGCTTTTGTCTTTGTCAGTACACTTTGCCACACATGGTCTTCTGCAGTTAAATTTGATATGGGTCAGTGCATAAGTCTGTATGATTACAATACATGCAGGTATGTGATTTACCAATATTTCGGAATTAGGATTTGTATTGTTTGAAGTGGCTGTTAGTAATCTTCACAGCATTTATGAGTAGTATTTAAGATGTGATCACAGAAAGATTTTCATGAAAATGAGAATATAAATGAAAAAAAAATTGTAGTAAAAGAGTCTTGATGTATGGCATTTTCTTGTTTTATTAGTGAACATAAGTAAATATTTACTATTGCAAATATTATTTGAAAATGAAAGCTGGAAAATAAACCTTATTTCTTAATTAATTGATTAAACTGTCAGATAAAATGGAATAAAGATTATGTCATAAGAGTAAGTTCTAGGAGTTTTGAATGCTAGTATTTGTATTGTCATTCTGAAGCCAGTGGTATTTTGGTAAGCACAAGGTGAACCCCCATTGATCAGTCCACTGGTTGTGCTCTTCATACCCATAAGTTCTGTCAAGAGAACAGTTTGTGCCCTATGCTGGCAATATGAATAATCATCAGAAGTCTGTGACTGACAACTTAGTATTGTCATGGAAATATCCTGCATTATTTGCCGATTGACTATGTCTTGATTTAAAGTAAAAGGTAATGTTTTTGGAGAGATGGGGAGAAAGTGACAGAGAGAGAAAGGAGAGAGTTTGTGGTGGTATCTGAATTGTCTCCTTACAGAAGTATCAAGAAGTTCCTCTTGGGCCTCACTGCATTTGCACCCATACAATAATAGCTACATGCAGTATCCAGCAGCTAAAAAGGGGAAAAAATGATCTGTTGAGTTCTAAAAATCTGATAGTCTGTTGATGTGGTAGTAGATATTGTTGCAAGGTACCCTTTTAGTAAGTTTTTCATGGTCTCATGGCACAAGAGTTGGTTGAACTCATCTGCTTTGTTAGATTTTGTAAAGTGTTGGCATGTGTCTTTAGTTATAGGGAAGTCCGTGGCAGATCATTAGCTGAGATAGACTTCACTGTATTGGCAGCTCCCCCATTTCAATGTCCCTCATGGCATTGAAGACAAATTCAAGATGACAGAAAGTTGCCCTCCAAAGATTTTTCTCAAGATGGTGAGATCTAGAGGTCAGCAGGAGACTTCACCTTCCTTGAAGCAGGATGTGTCAGTCTCTCCTTTCGCCTTGGCACGGGATGTGTGGTGGAAGGAAAGGCCCAGGAAGGTTTCAAGTGGTATCCCAGGGTTCAACGGAGCACTTTGTTTAGATGGAAATCCAGCGAGTTCAGTCTCTGCTGACTTTACCTCAAAACTCCTTGTTCTCAAAAATTTGATGCAGCTTGTAGTTTAAAGATGTTCCTTTTATACTTCCAAGTAGATCACAAACCTAAAAGGCAATATGCATTCAAAAATTGGTCTCATAGTCTCAGAAGAACAAATCACACATTCTGCTTTATTCTCCAGAAAGATTTAAGATATATCTGAATCAGTTTGAGATGACATAAAAACTAGTGGTTAGTTCAATTCAAACATCAAAGTGTTTTCTGTGAAACTTTATCAGAGCCTGTGTGATGAACTGTTTATCCCCTGATTATGTTCTGATGTTCTGTGCTGAGAGTGATACAAGTGTAAGTCATTACTGAGTCCTGAAATAATATTTTTTTAAGACAGGAGAGAGAGGAATCATTTCTTCTATTTTTTCTCTCTCAGCATTCACTTTGAAATGTTTGTCAAATTAGCAACAATTAGACATGAATTCAAGTTAATTCTATCCAAGTCAAGGACCATTAGCTTGAACATTATCAAATTAGGCGTACCAACCTTGAAGGAAATTAATTGGTTGCGAGAACACTGAATAGTTGCAAAATAGAGTGAACAAATTTCCTCTACATGGTTGAATAAAGTTCAATATTTGGAAAAAAAAAACACATGTATTTAACACTATAATATCTTGTATCACTGTGCCCATTCCAGGCAATGAAACACAAATATTTGTTTCAGATAAAAGGCAAAATATCAAAGTTGTAAACTGCTGGTGAAAACACGTTACTCTGTAACCTGTATTGGTTGCTTTGATTGGCAGGAATTTTGTAATGCTGAACAAAACAAGTCTTCATTATCTAACAAAAAAACCCCACCACCACCACAACAGCAGCAGCAGCAGCAGCAGCAACAACAACAACAACAACAACGACAACAACAACAACAACAACAACAACAACAACAACAACAACAACAACAACGTTTAGGGTTGTTTAGATATAAATCATTTGATTCAGAGCAGCATTTTTGTCTAAACTGCAGTTTCAATTTACGCATTAACCAGTCATTTTTGATATTGAAAAGAGAATCTCTTTTTCGAATGTTGACCACATTCAACATTAAAGGCCATGTGTGTTTGAAAATATGGCAGAATAGCAAAATATTTCTTGAGGTGTTCATGTAGGAACAGTAGCAGAAAATTTAGTAAATCAGTCAAGCATGTACACAGTGTAGCAGTGAAAACTGATGAAATGTATTGAGGCTTGCATTTTTTCTTAAAGCAAAACCTTCAGTACATACAGTGTATTTGTGTTGTCATTTAGTTCGTGACGTAAATACATTGTTGTTGTTATTCTGAAAAATTTTACCAAATAATGAGGATACTCCCAGAGAGGAAGAAGTAATATATCTCAGGGCTTATATGTTGATTGTAATAACTGACGTCTTTCATGTAATAGATACTAATACTCCAAATTTCATTCAGATTTATAAAGCAGTGATGACATTTAAATTAAAAAGTTAGGTATGAATGTTAACCAAATACACCAGGTAAGTTAATCAAGTGAAGATGTTTGTTCATGACATTCATCTTCAAATGGTTAAACAAAATTTCAGTAGAGAGAGAGAGGGAGAGAGAGAGGTCATAAAGAAAAAGAGAGACAGAGGGAGAGTCTTGAGCAAGCGTTCTTCTGTTGATTGCTGATTCTGCGGCAGTCACTTCCAATTCTACATTTGATTAAGAAGTATTGAGGTAGAATTGATTTGATTCGGTTCTTCTTTGAAGATCAGCCCATTTGCTTTCTCATGAAAACTTGGAGGCAAGTGACTCCTTTGTATATATCATGCATTTGAATGTCCTTGAAATGATGAATGTGCAATAACCTTTGAAAGAACCTGTGCCACACTTGAAATTAGACAATTAGGATATGAAAAAAAAAATGCAAGGCAGTCACTGTCCTGAGTCCGTCTTGTTAGTGCACTGTAAACTTTTATCTGTGAGGCAGAGAATGAATATTGAGTGAGCAGCTCATGTTTTGATGGAATGAAGAGCTCGTAGAAGGGACAGGTAATATTAAACTTGTTTATCATTTGCATTCCTAGTCGTCTTTGAAGGGAATCAACAATGTGTTACCATCAATTCCTCTGAAATCAATAACAGCACGAATTTGAAAATATTGATTTTGTGTATGACTGTTGTTTTTTATTTATGGCAAAAAAAAAGTGTTTGGAGATTAGCTTTGTGTATCCCCCTTTTCTTAAGCCCTTTTTACACTTGTGTTTCTTAGCCCCGGACTTTTTCTGACCCAGGACTATCGTTAGTCCCGTACCAATTTTTTCAGCTTTTTACACTCGCCAATTAGTCCCGTACTATCTCTTGTCCGGGGCTGAGGAGAAAACTGACCTTTTTACACTCGTATTTCTTAGCCCCGGACTTTCCAAACCACATGAATATTCATGATTACGCTGTGTACTGTACACGTACACGCACACACCAGCAGCACTTGATTACCTCATTTCTGATTGGTCAGTGAGGGTCGGACTTCGTCTCCGTCGCTTAGCCCAGGATTATTTTTTCGTTCTGTTTACACTCACTTGCTTGGCACCGCAATTGCGGTGCTAACCCTGCTATTTTGCAGGGCCAGATAGTACCGGACTATCGGTGGGGCTAGCCCACTTTGGCAAAAACGAGTGTAAACAGAAAGTGGGCTAAGAATAGTCCCGTACCAACGGTGGGGCTAAGGCCCCCCCCCCCCCTTAGCCCCACCGTTGGTACGGGACTAAGCAAAAATTTACAAGTGTAAAAAGCCCTTTATAGAATCATAGTTCAGAGCATGTAATGTTTTATTGAACCAAGATATTCTTTGAATACAAAATCTTGAAGATCCATCTTCCCTATTTCTTTTTGGTAAAGTGGTACATGACTGATTTTGCAATCAATGTTTGATGTATCATTCTTTGTTGATAACCCTCCTTGTGCTGTACCCATCTTGCTATCCAAGTATGATAGTGCTGTCACCACCGCTCAATCTGAGGATTGCTTTAGTCCCGCGTGGGTTGTGGGTTGATTGAATGTTTGCATTTCACTGGCCACATCTTGTGTTCACGACAACTTCTTGCAGTGCTTGTCAAAGAGCTCCTGATAAAGTCACAGATACGTCGTATATTCCCATTCCTCGTTTGTTTCAATTTCTTCTCTCTTCTTTATTAATGTATAATGTAGAGTCTGTGTTCATCTATTGATACTTTCACCTGAGCTTGCTGTCATTCATTGTGTGCACTGTGTATTTTTTTTTTTCCGGTGTGCCAAATCATCAATTCCTTTGATGATTCATAAAGGTAGATTAAGTGTGTGCTGCTTTCAGAGAAATTTGATGTATAATCTGTTTTACGGTCACTTCTATTTTTGTCTTTGACAGTGATGTCAGTGACTTATTCCCTGTTTGCCATTTAAGGGAAGTATCCATCACTGCCAGACTTTCATCTTAAAAAAGAAAAGAAAAGATGAAAAACAGTGCTTCACAGCTTTGTGGCAATTGAAAGATAAACTCTAATTTTTGTTAACTGTGCATGTAAGGATTACATGCTCATATTACAAATTAAAGGACAAGTTCACCTTTATAAACATAAGGATTGAGAAAATGCAGCAATATTAGTAGAACACATCAGTGAAAGTTTGAGGAAAATTGGACAATCGATGCAAAAGTTATGAATTTTTTAAATTTTTGTGTTGGAACTGCTGGACGAGGAGACTACTACAGCTTGTGAGTCATATGCGTACAACAGTATAAAGAAAATGTAAAGAAAATTCAACATATTTTCATTTTTTTCGCATAATAAAAGAGCATTTGACTTGCCTCTTTCTAAAGGTAGGGGGAATAATATTACCCATGACATATGTCGGTAACGAGTCAAGGGAATGTGTATTTTTTTCAAAAGATGCAATTTTGTGAAATTCTCTTTATATTTTCCTTATATTGTTGTACGCATGTGACATCGTACACTGCAGTAGTCTTCCCATCCAGCGGTTACTGCACAAAAACTTCAAAAATTCATAACTTTTGAACGGATTGTCCGATTTTCCTCAAACTTTCAATAATGTGTTCTACTAATATTGCTACATTTTCTCGATCCTTATGTTTGTGAAGGTGAACTTGTCCTTTAACTGCTCTAAGCCATAAATGCCTTCAGAGTTTTTGTTGTCCTACCCCCAACAAGTTACCTGTTACCTGCTTGGTTTAGGCAGGCTGTCTTGTACTCTTTATGTAGTCCATTACACTTTATGTATGTTAAAGGGGAATTTTCTCTGAATTTTCAAATTAGATATACAGTGAATAAAGAAAAAATCACATTAAATGAAGGAATTGGTATAGAAATCATTTGTCCAAAATTGTACTTTTCTTGTATTTTTATGGATAGATTCATGATTTATCTTGTAGGTGTAAAAATTTGACTTTTATGTTTCTTGAGGAGAATTTCATGGAGAAAGTTTGAAGGAGAAAGATTGAAAACTTACACATAAAATGATTTTGATACAGAAGTCCGGGTAACACAACAATCACAGATTCCATGCAAGGATTAACTGAACAGATAAAAGTTACAGTCATACCTTCCATGTAATTATCTAGTTTACATGCATTTCAATGTCTCTGTTTTGTTTCTGTGATTACAGTTGAACCTCTCGTATCCGGACAAGTCGGGACCTGGGCTCATCCGGATAAGGGATTTGGCCGGATATGGGAGACTCAATGCTTTATACATGTACATATACATACACATGTACTGATGTAGCCCATTGTAGTACCACATGTGTTAATGTGTATACTGCAACCTTTTCATTGTTACACTCAGTAACAGACCCCAAAATAGAGGTTTGTGTTTGCAAGAATGAAATCATTTTCTTTTATAAATTCTTGGGATGATTTACATAAATGATTATTAAGAAATGTATCAAGTATATGTAATTCATTTGTGTTTGTGTAGGAGTTCTCATGGAGTTGGGAATCCCCCTTTCCTCCCGTAATTATAATACCAAAAAAAAAAAAATCACGGCGAGATTGCGTCCGTATAATAGAGAGATCCGGATAAAGGGAGGCCGGATAATAGAGGTTCAACTGTATATTCACAATTATTTGTCATGGAAAAGTCACAATTCTTGAAAACAAAATGCCTGCATTCAGCATCCTTCATTATAACAAGTTGTTTTACCTCTTTGAATCTTTGTCTTGATTAGGTGGCAGAGGCGGACATCTTGAAGGCAGTGGTGAGGTGGGGAGAGTACCAGTTGATCAAGAGGATGGAAGAAAGAGGTAAGTCTCGATTGGTTTGCCCCAAACAGTGTGTTATATCTAAAGGCCCATTCTCACTGCAAAACATCGCAACTTTCAGATTTGCCATGTTTGATCTCTCCAATGCACACTGCATTGAAAAGTACATTGTAGGGATCTTACTGCGCTTGAGAAATACTTGGAAATTCTTCGCTGCTCTTTCCTGCATGCATAGTCTACCTGGCTGCCTGGCTGTTTCCATATGACCATGAAAAAAAGTATTGAATGGAAGTCACAAGCAAATTTTCTGTGATAGGGGATCTCACTGCAAATCACAAAAGCACACTTGGTACTGCGGAACATGTGACATTTCTGGCAATGTTTCAGTTAGTATTTCGCTCAGTAGATTAACAGCTTTAAAGGGTGTGTACCGTTCTGGCTGAGGTGAGGATTTAGTTTTTAACGTTTTGCGAGATATTCAGAAACCACTTTATGAGATGTCAAAGAGCATGCAATTCGAAGGGGTATCCAAAGTTTATTTGATGAAAATCGGTTTTGAAATGGCTGAGATATCTAAAAACAGGTGAAATAAAGAGATCCTATTAAAAGGCGTGGCCTGTCACCTTTTATTATTATCACTTTTTGGGATATCTCAGCCATTTGAAAGCCAATTTTCATCAAATAAACATTGAATCCTTCTTAAAATTACATGCTCTTTCATCTTTCATAAGAGGTTTCTCATTATCTCACTTAGGAATGTTCAAAACATGAATCCCCACCTCAACCAGTACTTTACAGTCTCTTTAATGGGAATAGTTTTCTAATGTAATTTTTTCACCATCAGTATGAATGGTCCTTGTAAAAGAGATGTATATTTTCCTCTTATGATACAGCTATTGAGTTTAAAACCTAATGAAGTCTGGATTCTCAGACTTTTCATGATGTATCACCACTCATCCCTACAAAGGAAGAAGTGGAAAAGACAAAGCACTTCAGAAGTAGCCTTGAAGACGCTGTATTGTGTTGGCAATGAAAAACGCTGTTGACATTGTAAAAAGCTGTTTATTTCCTGAATCACATGTGCTATCAATTACAGAGCTGTGAAAATACTCTTGTGTTTGACATTGAATTGGATTTTATTTTCATGAGTTTGTCTCATGAGAGGGGCCTGAAAGGAAAAAATTTGGCAAAAAAGTGGTTTTAGCTTTTGTTAGTCAGAAGCTTTGAATTCATCGAATTGGGTTTTCAGAATTGTTGGATTATAGGGAAATTAGTTCATTATGTACCACTATATTAACAGAGGGTGATTGAGGTTGCTCTATAATTCACCAGCATCATAGATCATCAAATCAGAAATGGATGCATGCCAGCGTGGTCAGCTTAACTGGCAGCTGTTCTGCTGTATGTGCTAAATAAAATTGTATGATAGTGCGTATCACAGCTGAATGTCTTTGCATACAAGCAAACATGTTATGATTACACCTATCATAAGATCAGTTAAAGTTCATACATGTGAGTTCATTTAAGAAAGAAAGGCTATATTTCCATTATACGATATGAAACATGAAAACATATGGACACAGAGTTCCATGCATATCTTTCTAGTAATATTAACATGACTAGGTTGATGAGAGGTCCACATTTGGTCACAGCACCAGTTTCTGGCAAGCCAGTGTCAATGAGTGAGCTATGATTTAGTCATTTGACGAAGTGTGCCCCCACGCACCATTGGCTTTGACTGGATCAGGGCTGGGGAGTGAAATTGTCGCCTAACTAACACTTCCTGTCCTTCCCTGATTGGATTGGCTGTGATAATGGAGTGGGATGAAATGTCATCCTGCGATTATGCACGAGATTGTACATTGTAGAATTGCACGCAAATTTCTACAGGAAATCAATTGTGCAGGACTGTGGTGGGGGGAATTCTTTCACAGCTTACAACATTGAAAAGGAAAGACAGCTAATCCTTTTCCTGTCCATATTTCATACATTGCCATATTATTTTGCCATGACTTTGGCAAAGGATTGTCCTCTGTTGTGCAAGAACTGAAGGCACAAAACACAATTTTAGACTTAATGGTGTGTGAATTCCCTTATTCATTGCTGAACTTAACCTTCTTACTCACAAGTAACTTTAAAATTGCATGCGAGATATTTCTGTAAATGGCAAAAAAAAAAAAAAAAAATGTTTGGAGTCATAGATCCAGTGTTCTGCAATATTCCATCCAAACGAAATTGCAGACATGTAATATCACCCCAGGATATTTGAAGGGGAAAATAACAAGTAGAGTAGGATTGCCTCATTCTGATTGGATTGACTGGTGACTTTGTGACTGCCTTTATTACAAAAGCGAGATTCCTACCAGTAGTTTTTGCACTGATTTCAGCCTAACTTCATAAGGGCATGGGAATATTAGATTTGCTTGGATTAAACTATTGCTATATTTTCATTGTAAACAGAAATTGATATTTGTGCTGGTCCCATATTGTAATATATATTTGATATCAATACACTTGAAAAACACTTCAGCTCAGTGATACTTTTCATAGTTGCATTCAACTAAATTCCATTTATCCTCAGAGTTTTGGAAGTCAATGTTTCATGCACTATTTCGTGTGTGTCAGTCCATTTGGCGGATGCATCAATAATAATCTGTATTCAACTGCATGAAATAAGAATTGAACAATGATCATTACTATTGATAATGATAATGGTGATAATACTTTTGATTCTGATAATGCAAAGATTCAGTAATGTTGAAAATCACAGTCAACAATGATTATATGATGCAAATGATACTGCCACTAGTGATAGTGCTGATGATAACAGTAATCATCATCATATCAAAATAATGATACCAATGCAAGTTTACTCATAGTTGACTCTCTACACCTGTCCATCATTATGTAGTAAAACTTCTACCCCCTTTTTATCAATACTTGCAAGATGTGAGGTAATTTTGTATCTGGTCTGCATGGTACACCAGGTTTCCTATGGCAACAAGTTAAGAATTCCTATTTTCAAACTACCACAATGCTTTTTCCTGTGTGTAAACAAGAGAACTAGGGGTCATCTGTTAACTAGGACAAAAACATTTGATCAGAAAATTTGGTTTTACATACTGATTGTTTAAAAGGTACAGTGTATTGTGAAGTATTGAATCTATTTTGTCCCAGAGAATTCTATGGCATGCATCATTCACAATTCATGGGTCTTTTTTTGTGTGTGTGTGGCCATTCTGTCATACGATGGCAGACATCTCTAATAAGCCCAACCAAAAATGGAGTCCAAAAATGAAAATTATGGATTGACCACACAGGATGTCCCAAAGACGTTCTGTGTCACCCTTTGGTCAATTCTGTGACAAACTCAATTTCAAAACCAACCAAAACTCCAATGTTGTTGTTTTCACTAGTATTTCATGCCAAATTTTGCCTGTATTAGGTGTTTTCTGCTCACAGGAAGTTTGATGAAATGCGTGGCTGTTCCATAATTTTGTCTATGTTATATTCTGTCAATTAGATATATGAGAAAATGTGGTCTCAAAACCTGTGGGAGGCGGCAGCCTTTGCTGTAGGGAAATTCAAGTAATAATTTGGCTTAGGCAGTAATGGATATATCATGTTACTTTAATAAGCACCCAGCTCTCGCTGACTCTGGCAAATGATGGAGCATAAATGCCAACATATGTGTTAGGGTTCATTGTACTATCAGAGACCCCTGAAGATTAACATGGTGGAAGAGATGAAGTGATGTAATATTTAGTTTGCCTTGGGTTACGTGCTGCATTAGAGTGCTATACTGCTGACGGGAGTGAGTAAATGAGCAGTAGCAAGGGAGTAGTTAGTGCAGTAATACGAGACTGCAGCGCAATTCTGGCCTTTGTTGTGCATATTCACTGTGTATTGTATTTTTCCCCTATCAAAAGTGATATCCAATTTTCCCTGCTAGAGATATTTATATCAGGGTTTGAGAAACCAGACTTTTACTCTTTTATCCCTTGGGCTGTAGGCTAAAATTGTCACCTCATCTACAGCATACAGTGTATTTGCCAGACTTTTTCATCCCAGTTCGCTCAAGTTTTATGCAGTAATATAACACATCTAATACGTGTGCCTGTTTATCTGGAAAAATTCTATCATGCGTTTCAATATTCTGTGTCTCTGAACTAGTTTCTTTGCATTGTGTCCTCTTAATGTGATTAACAGCACAGACCAGAGTTTCCTTTAAGCATTGAAAAAAAAAAACCACAAAAAAAAAAACCCAAAAAACAGTTGCTTACAAAAGCAGTGACTTGATCACAAAAATACTCACATTTTCTTGGTTTTGGTTTAAAGTATGTGAATTAAAAAAGATGATTAGTTTAATTAATGTTATTATCCCAACTCATCATACAAATTTGATACATGTACACTGAATAGATTTTTTTTTTTTGTCATGAACTTCACAGGCAGCAGCCTTTTTATAGCTTTCTGCAGAAGAAATTGAATATACATTAAGAACTTGCAATGATTGCTGTATTTTATGATTTGATTATATTGTCTCATCTAGAGAAATAACCCACTTCATAGACATTGCCCGCACTTTGTCAACTTGAATCTGTAGATGGCTTAATGTTAAGTCTGAAAAGTTGTTTCATTGCGAAATATGCTAGGACACTAACTTTTTAGGCTAACGTTACAGAAATTACTTCCATATAGAAGTGAAAGAAAAAAGATAAATGCATAGAAGCCAATAAATAAATGAACAGATAGATAGATAAATAAATAAATTGATAAATAAATGAATAAATAAATAAATGCTTGAACTCAAGTCATGATGAGGATATTACCATGATTGTGCAGTGATCAAACTATTGCATCCTAAGTGAGAGTAGGTTGATGAGTATAGCAATATTCTTATAACTAGTCAAATTGATCTGTAACTTGTCAATGATAATCTGCTCTGTTTCAAATGAAGTGATCGGCTGAAATTGATGGTATGACTGGTGGTGTTTGCAACCACTTTGCTGCATTTCGAATGAAGTGATTAGCTTTGTGTAGCATGGTGTAATTGATGTTCACCATTGATGTGCGTTTCAGAGCCCAACCTGGTCAGCCACACCCAGCATAGTGTGAGCAGGAAGGGGATCAAGAGAAGGGACCTGGATACAGGGGAGCTGAGGGAGATCATCAGCAGTCTCCTACCCCTGGTCAGACTGGAGCATATCATACCCAGAGACCATGAGGTAAGCCACTGCACCTATTGTCTTGGGCTGACTCCAGGAGATACCACCTGTTGGCCCGTGTCTGAGACATGGTGTATCATCATCTCTCCTCTTCTGGAATACAGACATGCACTCCTTCCTTCTCTCTGGCCACACCTGGAAGAGTCAAAAGTTTTGGTCTATTTTACTTAAAGGGACCGTATAGTTTCATTTGAGACCTAACTACAGGTTTCTAACATTTTATGGTGAGATAATGAGAAACCTTTTGTGAAATATGAAAGAACATATGATTCCGAGAAGAATATTGATTTGATTAAAACTGGTCTTGAAATGACTGAGATATCCAAAACAGAGCTATCATAATGATTACGATCACTTTGTTTTACTTTGTTTTTGGATATCTCAGCTATTCCAAAACCAATTTTCATTGAATAAACTTCGAATTCCCCTTAGAATGGTATGGTCTGTACTACTTCATGAGTGGTTTCTTGATATCTCGCAAAAAAAGTTAAAAGCCCTATTCTCATCTCCACCAATACTATACCATCCCTTTAAAAGGAGGTTGAAGCTAAGTGAATAGATAGAAATAGATAAACAGCATACATTTTTTTTTCCTGTATCAAATGTGTGTGCATGTGTATGTGTGTGCATAGTTTATTCTTGTTTCTTATAGACAATCTTTGATGTCTGTTCTGACATGAGGGTGACCTGGCCTGTATAAGAAATTACCTACAATTGTCTTTGAAATTTTTTAGTTGAATGTCAGCTCATTTTGTTTGTTGGAAGGTGTATGTATGAGCAGAACTTGATTCTTAACATTTGTGATAGAACGAAATTATGTTGTTGAGTGGAGAACCCTTACCACTTGACCCTTTTTTTTTTATGCCTCCGCCACGAAGTGGTGCCGGAGGCATTATGTTTTCGGGTTGTCCGTCCGTCCGTCCGTCCTTCCGTCCGTCCGTCCGTCCGTCCGTCCGTCCTTCCGTCCGTCCGTCCTTCCGTCCGTCCGTCTTTCCGTCCGTCCGTAATGAATTTTGTGGACAAGGTAACTATCAAATCTGTTGAGGTATCCTAATGAAACTTGGCATGTATGTGTATTAGGGGGTGAAGTTGTGCCTATCAACTTTTGGGTGCACATGCTCAAGGTCAAAGGTCAAAAGGTCAAGGTCAAATACATAAAATTTCACTATTTCCACCATATCTACGCAATGCCAGAAGATATTTTCTTGAAACTTAGTGTATACATGTATTACCCAATTTAGATTCTCTGGTGAAAGTTTGGGTCATGAGGTCAAAGATCAAAGGTCAAAAGGTCGAGTAAAAGTATTAAAACTTCCTTTTTTTCTCTGTAAATTGGAAAATTGTTCAAGGTATCTTCATGGAACATAGTATATACATGTACTGACTGGCAGTGATTATCTAGAGAATGTAGGGTTCATGGGGTCAAAGGTCAGGGGTCAAAGGTCAAGTGCAACACTTCAAATTTTTACTATTTCCCTCATGTTCATGCAATGCCAGCAGGATTATTATTTTTTTTTTTACACTTGGTGTATGCATGTGTAACCTAATAGAAATTCTCTGGAGAGTTTTTTTTTTTTCTTCTTTTTTTTGCCTCAAAGGTCAAAAGGTCAAAGATCAAGTGAAAGTGCTGAACTAACTTTTCCTCCATATCTCAGAAGTGGCTCAATTTATCGTGAAACTTACTGCATATTTATGCATGTTCTACCTGAAAGTAATTACTAGTATCTTATGAATTTTAGGGTCAAAGGCCAGATGAACATGGTAACAATTTACTATTCAGTACAGAAATTGCACTTTTTCTCCATACCGGTACCATGAAAATTACTCAATGCATAAATGTATGAATGGGTCAAAGTCAAGTTAAAGTCCTTAAATCCCCAAATACATGCTCTCCTATTCATCCAATTAAACCAAGGTCAAGGAAGGTGAACATTCAACACATTTGTGACAAACTTGTCATTTCAATATTTTGCCAGTTTTGTGAAAATGTAATCACACATTGTCCACATGTACTATCTAGACCTATTAGGAAAATCATGCATTATGGCGGAGGCATACCAGTCGCCATAGCGACATTTCTAGTTTCATTTTAATCTATAATGTAGAGAAAATATTTTGAATCTGAAGGAATGTAGAATATACTGTAAAAAAGATGCATGCCAATTCAAAAGCACACGAGATACAGCCTGAAGAAGTTGGACTTTTTGATTATAAACTGTAGTGTGATATTTTCTGAGCACTGAGTGCTGTAATCCTCAGATTCAAGAGAAATACTATTTGTCCTCCATGAGAATTTTACACTTTATTCTATTGCAACATCATGAAGCAAGAAGTTAGGCATCTGCAGCTGTTAATTAGCATGGTAAAGTCTTTCAACAGGCTTTATGTATGTCTGTGGTGTGTGCATTGATTCACTAAAATGGTCAATCAAGCTGTGAAAAGTAGGATGAGCAAGGTCACTTTTGTGCATGCAATATCATGAGTAAAGCTGTCCTTTATAAGTTTTGCCATTATATCTTTGATGAGCAACTTATGATTCACATTCCTCTTGAAGGGTAGTGGAAATCATCTCCAACCATATGATAACCCAGGCCAACCCTGTCTGTCTCTCCCTTCCACACAGGCCCTGACGGGTGCAGTGAAGAGGGGTCTGATACCTACCCCGCCCTCCCACATGCTGTCAGGAGATGAGCTTGCCAGAGTCAACCCATGGGTGAGAGGGAAGGGGAGGCGTCACTACCCCAGGCCCAGGCTCTTTACACCCTATGTGGAGGAAGCTAAGGTATAAACCTTACACCGATTACTGTATCTTTCCCACTATATCAAGTTATCTTTCTGTGCCCAAAGGAGGCTTGTGGAGATATGATGTATATTGTTGCGACTAGCAACAATCTTACTCCAGATAGTGATTCAGAAGGGGATGGCTCTTTTCAGCCGGGTCCCTAAGTACTCCAAAGTAAGAAAACTCCTCTTGTAATCCAATTCCTATATCAAACAATGTCATTAGTTTAGCTTTCAGGTATTTGACCTCTTCATTTCTCCTCCTTGATACTCTGTGAGTCCTTCTTGGAACCATTGATATGTGAGTTGGAACCATCGTCTTCTACAATCATTACATTTGCCATATGCACACCTTGGAGATCGGAATAAACTAGTTGACAGCCTTGAAACGAGACTAGTCCGAGGTAGATGTCAGTGTGATGGCCACATGCTGACACACATGTGATGGATCTGATGGCATGGCTGTAAGTCATCTCAATGGATGCAAGTGGTGGCTCAGCTGGGAACAGGTGTTTATGTGTTCATCCTTCCCTTACACTTGACATTTCATGTCATTCAATTATTAATGTTCACAGCCTACCTAGTAACTGTTGCACATTTGCTCAAGTGTAGCATTCTTCGTCTTTCAAATGAAAAATTAGAATAAGTAAATTGATTATGACAAGGAGAAATGAGAGAAAAAGCACAAGATTAAATCAGGATTCAACACAGTACCTATTCTCAGTGAACTACCTCTGAAGGAGTGAAAATATCAATGTTTCAGGGACCCTCCTCACTTGTTTTTGCTTGGGCCTTTGTTGCTGCTGCTACTACATCGTTTTGAATAATCCTCTCCAAATAATAAGTAAACTGTAATGAACATTGGATATCTAAAAATGAGATTAATGAATAAAATGAGGCTGAAGTTACAACTAAAGCTATTCACACACCGATGAGCGTGCCATACTTTATCTCAGATCTGGTGTGAAGCCTGCCATTTGAAGGTAGCAGCTCATGCACACCCTCCCACAGCTCCATGAGGTGTCATCCATATTCGGTTACTGACATCAGATTGGGACTTCTTTAACCCTTTGAGGCCCACCACCTCATACTCGTGCTAACAGTGTACACAAACTGATGAGCTCTTGTGGCTTGGTGGATAAGACCACAGACTATCAATCACAATGTCCTTTGTTCAAGTCCCCTGGCTGCAGCAGTTGTGACCCTAATATAAAGCAAGCCATCAGATCTATGGTTGTTTACTCACAAGGTTTATTGGCCCTGATAACCAAGTAAAACAAATCAGTTCAATTCAATCAAATTCAATTTCATTCAATTCGATTCACACAAGTTGCCAGTAGTCAGGGGGTATTTAAGTCCAACCACTTCCTTGCGAGGTAGTGACAGATGGAAAACTTTCATTTAATTTTATTCAGTTTGTTATCATCTAGGGAACTTGTGTTGCAAACATTTCTCAGTGACAGTCACTCAAACCTGATGAAAAGTTCACTCCAAGGATTGTGACTTCAACATGCCATTAGCCTAGTGTATTCGTTTAAATCATAGCAAAGTAATGGCCTCTTCTTCTGTAGTTTCCATTCAATTATCCTTTTTCCTCCTGACAGTCCTTCTAAGGACTATACCATATAGTGTTGCCATATGGAGAGTGTAACAAGTCACATCTCAACACTAGAATGCTAAATAGCTGTCTTGGTCACACAAAGTTGATGTCTTTCATAACACTTCTCATATGCATGGTGGACAAAGTTTTGAGAAGCAAGATTTTTCTTTCATTCGCATGATGGTATTTACTTCCTCTGTGAAAACCTAGTGACGATAGGATGCTGTTGGCACAAAGTATATGTTATTTTGAGGAAAGATAAATAAATGTTCAAGTATAAAACAACTTGAGACCACTGTTTATGTGACACTGATGTGACTGTAGTGGAGTTTGTAAGTGGAGTTTGTAAGTTACTGTTGTTGAGTTCATGCTTTCATTCAGAATGATGTGTTTATATTGGGGGTGGTAGGAGGTTTTTGCAATACACTGTGAGGCCATTTCCTATTCCTGTAAACAATGAATTCTACTCTAGAGCGCTAACCATGTGTCAATCTTCACCCGTCAGAGTTTCCTAGAGGAGCCAGTGGTGTCTGACATGGACTCCAGCCAGCGAGGTATCAGGATGTCCTATGTGCCCGACGCCCTCTACATGCTGGATGAGAGAGGGGCCTGCTCAGAGCGCTGGACCAGTCGGGTGCGGTCCTACCCTCCCTCAGTCATTGCAGGCTCATTCCCTGGTGAGTAGATGAACCTTCATGCATATCAAACAACAAATCATCAAGGTCGTCCCCCCCCCCCCCCCCCCCCCCCCAAGTATGGCACGTTCCCTCAGGGTAGATGTAATCACATATTCAAGAAAGATACATGAAAACTTGTCATGAAAACTTGTCATCACTTGGGAATAATGTGAAATCAGTTTATCATGGTTCAGTACCCCATGCACATGCGTAACATCCGGCATAGGGTCTAAGTGTTTAGTATTGATCACTATAACGGTTATGCGTCAGGACTCATAAGGCCTTTATGATCAGGCACCAGAATGATGGAGTGAAAAAATTGGAATTACCCTTGTTCAAGGAGCGAAATCAAAAGTTCCCACTTCGGGAACAATATACTGTAAAAGTGGAAATTTTTTTGGGGTAGAAATTGTCATGCATTCTGTAAAACATGAAACTAGCATGGTAATAAAAGCTTGCAAATAATTTGCTTGCTATATGTAATGTTATTTCATATATATCTTGATTGGAATTTGAAAACGTGAAATTCATCTTACCTGGCTGAACGAGAAAAATTCTTCTTATGCGAAAATGTCCACGTTTACAGTACACTGCATTCGTTATTGGGGGGGGGGCAATGCTTAGGCATGTTGTAAAATTTGCTAGATATCAATCAGCTGACAGAATGTTTTCTCTCTTAATTATCCACGATACTAGACAAGTCATTTTAACAGATTGCATATCTGATAGATAGGGAAATAGATGAACAAAGGTCATGTCATTCCAATTAATTTCTGAATTTATTGCCCCTCCCCATGAAATTTGTAACCTCTTGTAAAAACACCCTTTGAAGAATAAACTTGTATACTTTATACATTTTGACACCCATGAAAAAAAAAAAATGTTGCATACCTTGTCTTTGCCTTCATAGTATTACTGCTTTATGGTGCATTTAATGTTTCATCAATGAGCATAACCCATCCCATGTTCATGATAAGATTGCAAAGTAGATTAGACAGTACTATCCAAAGTCTGATATGAGTGGACTTTGGAAGGGGAAGTTCTCCATGTACACTGTATTCACCCTGTAACCTTGTCATTTTACTTTGCAGAGCTATCAATCACTTATGAGGAGCAGTCTTTTCTTTATTTTGTTGCTTTGAAAAATACAGAATAGCATTTAAACTAAAATTATAGACCTACAGTATATCTTTCCATGAATATTGCCATGGCTGTACATTTGAAATCTGTGCATGGATTCATGAATTTATTATATTATCTTCTTGAGCTTCAGTTGTCATGACAATAAAGATTTAGACACACAAACACAAATCACTTTGGTAACTGAGGAGGCTGATTCCACATCTTTGATCTAAGTACCATTAGTCCAGTAACACTGGGTATGATTATCAAAGGTGCTACTCCTAAAAAACAAACAAGCAAACAGACACAAAACAATAACAAGAACAAACAAAGATCAATATGCCATAATGTACTGTTTCCTGCAAAAGTCACATGAACAATTTTTTCTTTTGAGCAAAAATACAATCTGCACCAATATACGCAGTTGCCAGAGACATGTATTTGGTTATTTTTTTTTTAAGTTGAGGTCTCTTAGGTCAAAATAAGTAAAAACAAGGCAGCCAGAGTGTACCTCATTTCCTTCACAGCCTCCCCTGCGTAATAATCAATGTTGCAGGATCCCACCCCACCCCATCCCCAATATGGCCTGTCCAAGCATATATATTCCAAACTTTACTTTTGATATTGTATGTGCAAGTTGAGCCCAAAGACCATAATTACTAGGGAAGCTGTGACCATATCCCAAGCTACAATTGTATTAGATTAGTGCATTTTTTTTCTTCAAATGAATGCGAGTTTCTTGACACAAGATATTTTATAATACCATCAGGTAACACCATTGTGTACTCATGGTAACTTCAGTGCTTGTGATTCGTCAGAATCAAAAGCAAGAGAAACAGCTTCATATCAATGGACATACTCTTTTGTGACAGGCAGCAAGCTTATTCCTGGAGAATTGATGATATATGGCTTGTGTTGTCTTATTGCACATATAAAACATTGACCTTCAGATTGCAGTTCAGACACCACTAAGTTCAGGTTTATAGTCATGTTTTTAACGCATTTTCAAATGCTTATGCTCTGAAGCTCACGTTTTGGTGCATATGTGATTGCACCTGATATTTTTTTGTTGGACTTGAGCTCAGGGTTTACGATGAAAACAGTGCGCAAGCTTATTATGTCTGATAAGAATGGTTAATCTTAATGATCTGTAAACCAAATTGGCAATTTTATGTACTGATCCAAGGACTGTAGTGATACTTGATATGTGTTAGCAAACAAGCACATATTGAGGAAACAAAAACTTTAGGATGTCATTCTTTTCCTACTGATAATGTGCTGGTAGCTCAGGTGACAGTGATGTCATTGATACTCAGTGCAATAACTTGTGGTATCATTGGTATTCAAAGACTTAAGCCCGCCGCACACTACACGATTTTGCCCCGATTCACCGGTCTTAAAGGCAGCCGATCGCCATCCCTAATGGTACGTAAACTCCGAACGACCGAAGTTTGTGCATGCACTCGATTGCGCAATGCCAGACTCGGCGCTATATCCATAAACGTGTGGGACAATGCTACCACTGAGACAAGTGTGTGTATGTGCGTGTGTGTGTACGCATCATACACAAACATTGTCACCGCGAGCTGCGGTGATTGGAGGAGAGAGGCCAGAAGACGCTGCGGCGTGTGTGTGTGTGTGTGCGTGTGTGTATACGCATCATACACAAATATTGTCACCGCGAGCTGCGGTGATTGGAGGAGAGAGGCCAGAAGACGCGTGGCTCTTTTGGCCTCTCTTCATGCGCATGCGCACTGAGAGTGTGCGTCCATTCGGAAGCTCTCGTGGCTCGCTGGGACAGCCATTTTGGGTTAGGAGATAAGCACAGGGAGCTCTCTTGTAGCCTACCGTATTTTCGCTGACCCATTGAGCCAGCGCTATTCTCATTCGGGGGTCACTACATTTGATACAGAATGGGGGAGGCAGCGTGTTGCATTCGTCTCCGTGCCGCACAAACCACTCGCCACGACTGAGTGTCTTTAAGACCTTAAGACTAGAAGTGTGACGTCACAGTCTTGCCATTTTCTAGTCGTACGACTGGGTCTTAGCGCCAGTCGTAGAGATTTGACATGTTGAATTTCTACGACCAGTCGTGAGCTTTCAGCCATTCACAATGCAGTAAAATGCAAGCGCACGCAGTGCGCACTGCACGCGCTTTACAGTCGGGTCGTATAGTGTGCGGTGTCTGGTCGTACGACTGGTCTTAAGACCCAGCTTGGCTTAAGACTTTAAGACCAGTCTGATCGTGTAGTGTGCGGTGGCCTTAAGTCACACCCCCAAATGGGAGCATAAACAAAGGTCTATTTTAAAGGGGTACAGCTCCCAAACCACCAAAACAGAAGCTGCTCCTTCTGTTATTACTCCTATTATTGTTTTTGCCCTTATTACCATGACTACTATTTCTGAAGCTTCTCTGCTATCACTTCTGCTACTACTGTTACCACTACCACTATAATCACTGCTGCTACTACTACTACTGCTACCACCACCACTACTACCACCATAACAGCTGCTACTACTACTACTGCTGCTGCTGCTGCTACTGCTGCTGCTACTACTACTACTACTACTACTACTACTACTACTACTACTACTACTACTACTACTGATACTACTGCTGCTGTTACAACTACTACTATTTCTACTACTACTACTAAAGATAGCAGTGATGATAACAACACTACCACTACTATTACCACCACCACCACAACCGCTACAATAAACTACATGGATGTATACTACTATTTCTTCTACTACCATGACTTCACTAACTATATCACTGTATCTAAATGTACTACTTGCACCATTCTCTTTCCAGTGTATTTACAACATGTATACCCACTTTTTGTTTTTTGCTAGTGCTACCAGAAATGGCATTCCATGATGCATATTGCTAATATTGGTGAAAATATTCCAAAAATTTGATAAAATCACTGCGTTTAATCCATATAATTAGGGAGAAGCCAAGGGTGCTAATTCAAATGTTCAACGGTGAGTGACAGCCTGGGTATTCTGTACTATAAACTACCATGTAACAGCTTCATCAAGTCTGTTCATGAAATTGTTCAAAGTACCTGGGATATGATTTGTCAATGCTGCCATCTGTTGTTGATTATGGCACAAGCTGTGCTTGCACTTAGCAATAGAGGGAGCCCATCCAGTATATCGAGAGTTGGAGACTATGCGAGTGCTTGTTCCATTTACTGTCGTCAATTGCCACTCCCCCTCTAACCCCTCCCCCCCCCCCCCCCATAGCTTTTGGCTATGGCCCAAAAAATATGGTGCGCTGGCATCCTGGGCTTGTGAAGTGAGCTGCAATGTTGTGACCCTATGTGGGGTTCCACTGACCCCGGGATAAAGAATCCATCTGCCGACTTGTTTACCACATCTAGAGGGATCCAGGGACTGCTAGAAACCTTACAAATCATGGGACAAACTAGAACAGATTTTCAGCTTCAGTGCCAACCGAGCAACTGGGCAAATATTATGGCTGCTTTGAGCAGACTGCGTAAACCCCCAAAGAAAGAATTAACGGAGTAGCGGTTGCCACTGAGGATCGTATGTAGGACAAAGCAAAGGGACAGTTAACATATATTCATTTGCAACTATTTTAACGGCAAAAACAGATATCTGCCAAAGCTTAATTTTACCTTTGACAGAACCGCATATCATCATGACAGGGGACAATTTGTGCGCTTGTATTTAGTGGTCATTTTACTGCCTAGAGAGAGGTTCCATGACTCATTTTTTCTTTATATTTCTTTTGTTTGTTTGTTTGTTTGTTTGTTTGTTTGTTTTTTTTTTGGGGGGGAGACTCCCGTTACGGGCCTGCTGTACCACAGCGATGATATGCATTTCCTTTACTTTAGTAGAATGAGAGTTACAACTGAAGTAATGATGGCTACATTGTTATTACAAGCAGTTATGTCTTCAATTAAAGATACTTTTTTTTTTTATGTCATGCACTCTGTACCTCAGTTATCCAGGGCATTCCAGTTATAGGCTGATATACTAATGCCACCTACAGTAAAACCCTGAAATCCAAAAGATACTGGTACGGGATATCCCATAAAGCCTTACTCTTCTCAGGTGCTGCAGAGCTGAGCCCACACATTTTTAGACACAAGAAATATAACTTAACCAATCAAGTCTCAGAAACTGATTTTTTTTTTCTTTTTGGTTCTACCTTGTTTTAGTATATCATATACTATGCCTTGTTATTTTCAGAAGATGGAACAAAATCTCTGTAAGTTGATCTTTGTTTTGTTCATACATTTATTGTGATGTTGTTTACTTTGTTTGAAGAAATATCAACATATCTAAATATCTAAATTACTGAATTTATTCAATAGACCATTACATTGATAGCTCAATTTAGAGTATCAAAATTAATATTCCTTCCCAAATTGATTTTTTTTTTTGGATCTAATTTTGTTCAGATTTGATGTGTTTACCATTTAATTTTTCTTCAATATGATATACATAATAAAATCTATGATTGCTAAGTTAACAAGGACAGGATAATAATCTGTGTGGCAAAAAACGCCCCAAGATTTTGTGGATTAAAATCTCCATTTGCCAGGTCACGCTAGTACATCAAATATTTGCTGGGCAAGGTGTGAAATGAACTGGTCAACAGGTATCTTTTTTTGTGTCTTATTTGCCACACCTGTATATTGTTATCATCAGGGAGATATCTGTGTAATACCAAGAGAAATCCCTTTTGGCTCTAAAATGGCCACGTTCAGTGGAAGGTCAATGGTCTACCATTGTGCTCGTCTTGCTCTTCCCTAATAAATCAGTGAGCTTGAAACAATTGTCTTTTTCTTTTCTGTTAAAGAAATTGGCATCATTCGTTAGGGGAAATAATCATTCAAAGCATAAAGTTTTTAAAGTATAAAGCAAAAAATCAAACACAGGGATAGTGTAATGAATCTATATATTACAATCATGGAACAAGAAAGCCATGAAAATTAAGGAGAGGTGAATCTTAAGTTTTGTACGAGAGTAATTATCAGACATGTTTTATTTAAACATTTATATGCATGGCCTAGGTTTTCTTTAACAGACTGGGAATGCTCTTGTCTTGTATGTGTCGACCACTATAAATTCATGCATTGCCTTCAAATTGGTCTTGTTACACCCTGTGCTGTCTCTTTCATCTTAGAAAAAAAGAAACAATACCAAAATGTAAGCAAAAGGCAGCCAATGCCCAGGTAGACTTTGTCTGATGATGTCATAATGAACTTTTGTCCTTTAAAAAAATGTTTTCTCCTTCCCTTTATGACATGTTTTTAAGAGTGTAAGTGCCTGTTGTTTTTCTTTGTGCTTTTTGATTATGTGTGTGTCTGTGTTAGTTTGTCCAGATGCAAAATTTCTAAATTTTTCTTTGTAGTCTACGGGACATTTTGTACACTTAACTCAATTGTCTTTCAGATTTTCCACACAAATACCTTGATTTTAGGAGAAAGGAGACACATATAGATTATAAAATTATTGTAACAAAGATTCATAGAATGACATATATATTTTAAGAGATGGCACATGTTGGAGACATGACATACTTATGGTACACACGACTAGATGCTCTTTGAACATTTTAAGAATGATGGATGGTAGTGCTCTGGTAGAGTAATCATGTGCTGTGAGTGTTGTCTCCATCCAGAGTAATTGTTTGAATGCTTGAAATTACTATGTCCTGTGTAGCCTTTATACAGACTACTCAATACTGTCTGCCTTAATCCATTTGGCATCACTATGTTGCTTTACTATAAATAGAATTAAAGCTAAAACATCGTTCTCAAAAGGGCGCAAAGTTCATCTTCCACCATTTAAAATTTGCTTGCAATATATCAAAGGGTCTCCCAAGAAACCTGTCTAGCTGACATGATTTGTTAGGATACTGAGTTTTTAATTGGAGTATTTGGGGATCAAAAGTGGAAAATAATTTTGATTGTAATACACCACTTTTATTCCTGAAATGTCCTCAATATTCAGCAGTTGGTTGGTAGAATATTACTAGTCATGTGAGCTGCGCAATATGAATGTCCTTTATTATTATTATTATCATCAAATCATGCACAAGCAGAAGTATTGAATCGCTGGCAGCTAACAAGCTCCTGCATGTGATTCACTCTTGTGCGATGGATACTGCTATGGCCTAATATGTACTTGATGTACGTAGTTGAGTCAGGCCTGGTTGAGTGTAAAACATGTAGCAACCACGACCAGGTATGCTCTGAGACTGCAATACTTCTGGCGTAATTTTTTTGGGTAATATTTCACATTTTCGTAAATACCCAGCTGAAGTCTTGTTATCACAGCGTTATTTTACACATATGTCTCCATTCTAAAATAGAATCCAACAGTTTCTTCAAGGGTTTGAGGACTATGTTTCACCTTAAAAGGCATTATTTACCATTTGCAGATGAAACAAAATCCCAGCTTTTGTGCTTCAAAATAGTCCTAAAATGTGAGTAAGGGATATAAACAAACAATGTAAAAATGTTAATCAGTATAATCAATGTTAAGTATTGTTGAATAAACAAAATGTGAACAATAGTTACAATAGAATTGTTTCTAGAATAAACCATCTACAGTTATGGTTTAATGAGAAAAATAGTGATATCTCCTTATATTTTAGGATTCATTGTGAAATCTTTATATGGTAGGATGTTTTGTGATACAACTGACCTACACATATGCATCAAACATGATAACTCGGAACATTTTTGAAATCACTGCTCCCAATGGTAAACAATGCCTTTAAGAAATATAAACACATCTCAAGTGTTCTCAAAGCTCACACATAGAAGAGAAAAGCAGGTAGGCATAGGCAGAGCAGATGCAGAAAACCTTACCTGTTTGTGAGTCTTGTTTCATCATGTGACCTTTTTGTGCGAAGGAGCCAACCAAAGGGGAAGGGGGACGGGGATGCGATGTAGCACTCCCGACAAGACCGTGTCATAAATTTGTGCTGTGTCATTGGCATTTGAGAGATGGGCAAGTGACGATGAGCACACCAGAGTTAGATGAGTGGAAGAGACTTGTTTGTCTGATAGCCACGTCTTAAGAGGTTGGTTCAATAGCCAGTTAATGAGCTTCCACCCAGTGGAAATTCCCCCTTCTCAAAAAAGATGTAAAGAAAGAAAGCATGCACACCACTAAACACCTAGATGGATACATTCCAAATGATCTAAAAATATAAAAAGTAATAAATGTTTATTATTTTGATAAAGATATTCATTCTTTTATTCTTACCTATTATTACTGTATATTATTTTATTTCTTCGTTTGGCATAAAATATGGTGATCTGTTTATCTGTTTATAAATCCGTATTTGAGTTTTCACTGATCTAATCAGTACTGTAATTATCGTTGCGAGATCTACTGTCAGTACTATCACATTTGTAATTATAAATAGAAATTGATGAAGGGAGTTGAAATTTCAGTACCTTTTACAAGCTTCGAATGACATTTCCAACGAAGAATTGTGACTTCAATATTTGGACAACACATGAAGTAGATAAAGAGTTTAGAACTACCTGTTAAAGCTTCCTCTCCCCTCCCTCCCTCTCCCTCTCTCAAAATAGAGTCAACTGGCCGCAAGCAAAGTATAGATACTTTGATGGATGTAACTAGGTATGACATACATGTTCACAATATTGATATTTTTCCAGTAATTGTAACCTCAAGGAAGTACGGATTTTGATCTTAGTCATTGATGTTAAGTATTTGTAATTATCTCTGAGCATGTAAGTTGTACTGGTGTAATACTGCCACTGGTGACCTAATGCCTCTTTAACTGCTGTCTGACAAAGTATTCTTTGCCTTTATATGGTGAATGATAAGCCTTTGGTGGTTTGTGACTCAATGAAATGTGTATTTTGAGGGAAGCAGAGGTGAGAAAATTCTGTGATTAATGCTTGCAATCCGGTGTCTTGAGTTTCCGGAGAATGTTTGGAGTAAAGGTAGTATGCGATGACTACAAACTTATATGATGGTGAACAATCAAAACCAAGCATTTTGAATATACTCGTGGTCGCAGTAGTAACCCACTGTGTAATGGAACCTGATGACCTCTTGTGCAAAATCTATGGAGATTTTAGGATCTCATGGGGAATGGGTTAAAGTGTTTCTGTACACAGAAATTTAGCGTTCTGACATTGTAGGTTATTGTACTGGTAATATCCCTATGAAATATAAGAGTGCAACGTTACTCACATACAGAGCTATAGCAATATATAAAGAGACATAGAGCAATCTCTAAAATGCCAAAAATTACATGCGCCTTGATCTAAGAGTAGTCGCTGGCGTTATCGACTGCATTTGATTGCGTAGATCGATGATTTTCTGTACGATCAGTGTACTACGATACTCTCAAAACACGCAAATGCACGCAGATGTCCACGTACGCATCTAGGTTGGTGCTGCCGTGCCGCGCCGGGCCACTGACCAGGCAGCCGCGGCAGCATCTGCTCATGCGGATGCATATATGGCTTGATGAGGCGATACCGATAGACAGGATTCGATATAGCTGTGTGCAGACAGAGGCGAATGAAGGAAACATGCACACACCGATGGTCTACGCACGGCTACTATTTTCAGATCTGGCTACTATTGGAGTGCACACTAGTGCGTGCTGATTTATTAAAATTAATATTTCACAGTTTTGGGCATTTTTTGTGATGGGATAGAATTTTCTCTAGAGTTCTGAGGACATGCTCTCACACCTCTCAAATTTAAATTCTAGGGGAGAGTTCCCTTTAAGATGAGTGAATTCTGTCAGGTTAGGGGGTATATTACTGAATAGTTACATGTCCTGTTTCATTATACCCCCGCCAAACGAAGTTTGAAGGGGGTATATAGGAATCAGCGGACGGTCGGTCGGGCGGTCGGTCGGGTGGTCGGGCGGTCGGGCGGTCGGTCGGGCGGTCGGTCGGGCGGGCGGTCGGTCGGGCGGTCGGTTTGTTGCAAATCTTGCGTCGCGAACTACTTCCTCAGTTTTCAACCGATTCCCATAAAACTTGGCACAGATGTGTGCCTTGGGTTGTAGATGTGCAAGACGTATTTTTTGACAGTACCCAAAAGTACGTTGCCATGGTAACGGCATATTATGGGCAAAAATGGGTACAAATCTTGCGTCGCGAACTCCTCCCACAGTTTTTGATCAATTTTTATGAAATTAGGTACAGATGTTCATCTGAATATGTTAATGTGCAAGACACATATTTCCGCAGTGGCAAAAAGTGCGTTGCCATGGTAACGGCATGTTATTGGTAAAATATAGGGCAAAATGCTTCATGGCAAAACTGCTTCATCAGTGTTCTTCCAATTCTCATGGAATTAATATTGAATGTTTGTCTTAGGATATAGGTCAGCATGACACATTTCTTGACAGTGACAAAAAGTATGTTGCCATGGTAACAGCTCACATATTATGAGCCAAAATGATGGAAAATTTTGTGTTGCAAACTACTTCCTCAGTTTTTGCCCAATTTCCATGAAATTTGGTACAGATGTGTGCCTTTGGTTGTAGATGTGCAAGACGCATTTTTCGACAATACCCGAAAGTACGTTGCCATGGTAACGGCATATTAATGGCAGAAGATAAGGAAAGATCTTGCGGATTTAACTACTTCCTCAGTTTTTTGACCAAAGCTTTTGAAATGTTGTTTGGCGGGGGTATAACCAGTCGCTGTAGCGACATTTCTAGTTACTGCTTAGTATTTCATGCCTCATCCTTTATACAAGGTACACAAGAGTTATAGATAAGAAGAAAGATATTTTGTGGGTCAAGTGTGTCAGCATAATATGTCGGTCACTTCCGGAGAGAAGTGTTAAGGGCCTGAAAACAGCCTCGGGATGCCTGGGAATCTCACTTCAGTGGTTGGGTGAGATAGGGTTACATGTCCTTTGCACTGGACAAAAACAAGATGACTTTCTCTCTACCTCTCTCTCTCGACCTCTCTCTTTACCTCTGTGGAGGGACTAAGCTAATGGCATATGCCGCCTGAATAAATTTTGTGGACAATTATTCTAGATCAGTCAGCTGGCCTGGGAGGGATGTATGATGTCCTTTTGTATTGCTACTGAACCTAATTTGTGCCTGATTCTTTTGAGGGCTGAAATGTGGCTCAATTGAAAAAGTTGTCAAATGTAGCTGACTGAGCTGTATAATGATACTCAAAATATATCAAAAAACACTCAGATATGTGCAAATTTTTAAAAGTTATATCATCACCCTCAAGATACATGTTGTATGTAAGAGTGAACATCACCTGGCTGATAGACTGTGTATATTGTTTATCTTACCACTCCTGTCTACTGGAAAATTACAGTAAATTTGATCACTCACAGATTTTACTCTAGCAATTATTTTATGCTGCAATTTTTGGTAGCTTCATTTTTACACAACAGTAAAGACACTGGCAGCTTGTGGGAACACATAGCTCAAAATTGTCAAACTTGAAACATTGTTCAACAATACATTTGATTAAAGGGATAGTTTAGTTTTGGTTAAGACCTAACTTCAGGTTTGTAACATTTTGTGATGAGAGAATGAGAAAACCTCTTATGAAATGTGAAAGGGCATGTAATTTTAAGAGGGATTCAATGTTTATTTGATGAAAATTGGTTTAGGATCGCTTTGTTTTACTTTATTTTTGGATGTCTTAGCCATTCCAAAACTGATTTCCATCAAATAAACTTAGAATTCCTCTTAGAATGGTATGCTCTGTACTATTTCATAAGTGGTTTCTTGGTACAGTGTATCTGCCAAAAAGTTAGAAGCCCAATTCTCATCTCCACCAATACAATACCATCCCTTTAGGCCACAGGCACAATACCCACCATCTGTTATCTTCAAATGAGCCTCTTAGATCAACTAGTACAATTACAACATTGGTAAAGTTTACTAACTATACATCTTTGACACTATTCATCTTTGACAGTGCATCTCTACGTGAAGTCTACCTCTACAATTCATCTTGTGATGTCCGCTCAGTTTGTGCCACTTTAATGCCACTTGTTCATGTATTTTGTAATTGATGTTCAATAGGGTAACAAGAGAGATTGTAGCTTTGGACAGGCTATATTGTGTGTTGTACATGGTAGGATGACTGTAGTCTAAACCTAATGTGCATACATGTTTTGATATGTACATAATGTCTGTTTTTTGAAATGATTGTGTTTGTAAGACCACTTGAAGCTGTGAGTTATACACACATCCTTCCAATCACTGAACCACCCATTAATGACTCTTTTTAAGGATCACATGGTGGCAGCCGCAAGTTTTGGAATCGAAACATTGCACATTGTAGGGTGACAATTGTTGCAGAACTGTTCAGTAGTAGCAGTGTCTGGAACAGATGCTGAAAATTATATTTATAGAGGATGTATGAGAAGAATGCACCCTTTGAATTTTTAGTAAAGATTAAAAAAGCACTGACCGTTTAATGGCATTCAGCATTGATGCAGCTTTTCATCATTTAATTCAATTTTTGATATTCATTTTCCAGAATATAGAAGTAATGTGAGCAACAAACATTGCTCTGTTTTAAATTCCTTGATATGGTAGAAAATGTCGTGGTGGGAAAGCAAGAGTACTGCCTTCCAGACAGATCTGTTTTGACAATGTACTTCACACGCCCCCATCTGGAGAAACTATGTAACTTCTCATGGCCCTGTAAACAAGATTTCTAGTTCCTGTTGTTAGCGCTAGAAGGAGTTTAAGTTCAAAATGTGATGCTATGCTTTACATTAGAAGGGCCTCAAGTTAACCTCTCCACTATTTGGGATCGTCATTTAAAGATGATATATGGCACAATGAAACTGCAGTAAAGGCTTTTTTTTTTTTTACAAATCTGCTTTGCGAATGGGATGTAAATGCTCATGGCAAAATTGTTTTTTTTTTCTTCACATTTTGCAGTTAATCATGATTATAAATGGAGTTAATAAAGTTAATAATAATGTTGATAAATCCATATGAGCTATGGAGGCATGGTAGAAATATGTCTGTGGAGGGCCCTTACCCCGTCAAGTTAAAAAAAAATGTATTTCTCTGGTTTCGTGCTTTTTCTTCAATCATAATTTTAACTATTGATTCATTGTCAATATTTTGTAATTGAGAGTAACAAATTCTCTCATTCAAATGCTTTTGTGTTCATCTGAAATGGTTTCAGATGCAGAAAAGCCTTCTATTGTAGAATATAGAACTAAATTTGGAATGGGAAACAAGAAATCTTGTTTCTATCTCATGTTATCTTTGTTTCTAATTTTGTGCTAAAATAATGAGCTTAACAACAGTATGATATATTACTATCTAACTATTTCTCTGATGTGGGATCTGCAGTAAAAAATCAGTGTTGCCAATTTAAAGGTGTCAAGATGATCATATTTGTAGAAGAATTCTCCCAGGATTGGATGGGTTAGTCTTTAGCCTCACCTTCACCATCAGGAGAGACAAAGGTGTGGTGTGCACTCAGCTGGTCCTGGGGAAGAGGAACCTTGCGTTAGTCGCCAGAAGCGCTCTGTATCCTGTCATGGGTGCGCATGTCTTCCGAACATCAAACATGAGCATGTTTTTGAAATCCTGAAAGATGAAACCTCTCCTTCCTGTTTGCTTTCCAAAATTTGTGGAAAACGTTTGTCTTTCGGATCTTGTGGTGACATGGTGGCATTGAGAATTATCATCTTTGAGTTCACAGTTCCTGGTTCATGGAACTGTCTGTTAAACTTAAACCTTCAAAGAATGTAATCCAGGGATCTTATGAGAAATTTCTAGATGGATTTTTTTTTTTTTTTTTTTTTTTAAGTACCCAGTTCTTGGATAACAGGAAAAATATGTAGAGTGAGAGATTACATTTTGTAATTTGCTTAAAGTTGGCAATGAACCCTGGAATATCTTAGCTTTCTTTAGCTGTACTTCCACTTGACAGTCACAGTTAAGTTTGGGCAAATATCTGAATATGATAATGAAGAAGCTGGATAACTTTTGTTCTTTATGTCAAAATTTACAAATTCCAAACATTCTTGATCACATTGAATGCAAAAAAAGAAGAATATATGTATATATAAATAAATGAATAGAAATTAAAGAGAGGTGAAGACAATATACACTTAAATGCACCAGCACATGTATTGGTTGATAGAATCAGTAGTTTGATGTGGCACGTTGGAAAGATAGTAAGTTGAATTTGACCAAATTTTGGTCATTTTATTATTCAAGGATTAAGTGGTATCTTCTCTTTGTTCTTTCTTTCTTTTTTCTTTTTTTTGCAGTCATTAGAAGAAACCCTAAGTTTGATAATTTTGTATTAGTTGTGGTATGGTTTCTCCAAATCATACCCGTAATTTATGTAGGACACCATCCTCCAAAAATCTGATTGTAAACACACAGAGGGTGTAGGTTAGAGTGCTTTGCTATTCTACTTTTGACTGAAACGTTCAGACTCAGGTGATATATTGTCTTTGAAACATCAGTAAGATATTGTCTGTCAGTCCGTGTGTATAGGTCATTTAACACCAATGTACTGATATTTACCTCATGGGTGAAGAGGGAAAATATCAGAGTGATCTACATTTTAAGATTTATTTCCTCTTCTGCCCTGAAAAGACGTAAGCATTGGTTCATTCTAAATACATCAGCTTGTTACCAATTGAACATGAAATGATTGGGGGGGGGGGGGGGAGTAGGAGCAGGGGTAAATGTGATACCACTCTATCCTCTGGAATGTATCTGTGTCTTGTCTTGTGTGCTATTTTTCCCTGTTTTGTTTTTTGATGAGCTCAGTTATACAAGCAGGTTCATGCGATCTGTAACATTAAAAGGTGTAAGAACATTTGACATACAAAGTGTACATCATAGGCAGAAGTGCTACATCAAGTAATATCCAGTTCATCATATATTTTGAACAGAAATATTTTTTTAATCATTCGATGCATGCCAATCAAAAGCAATATGAAATTGATGTGGATTGTGGTGGTTAGTAGACAATTTAGCATTCTTTTTCTTTCCTTTTATGTAAAGACCATTGTATATAACACAAAGGGGTCAAAATAGAGCTGTCAGATAATTGTCAAGAACACAAGTTGTCAGATAGCACTCTGAAGATAAAGAGGAGACTAGAAACAGCTACTGGAAGATCATTTCAGGACAGAGTGCAGGGAAGATGTGGAATTGATTTATTTATATTGGGGAAGCTATTGTGGCTGACAGAGAGCCTCATGCCTTTGTCTCAGTCACTCTGCATCCTGGATGATGTCTGATGCTTTGATGTTGTACGTGCCTTGATGCACGACTCACTTGATTGATTTGCCGAAAAGTCAAACAGCGAAGAGGCTGGAGGATAATGTTCACCCTGCTATGTCAGGTCAGGTTCATAATGTTCCTTAACCCCAACCCCACCCCCCAACCCTGATTCCTAGAAGTAGGTCATAACATAAACCTTACTGTCATGGCAGTCATGATAATCAGAGACCAGCATGTCTGTTTTTGTTTTGTTTTTTTCTAACATCCTGTCAAATGACATTCACAATGATATACTCAACTTCAATTTTGGTGTCATGCCAGTCTGCGTTTCTTACGTCTGTTTGCTTTGTTTGTATGTCAGATTCATTCTCAGTCCTGTTATGACTTGGACAAAAACCAGGACTTCAGCTATCTTTTCTCACCATCTGCTTTTGAAAACCTAGGCCTTGTGTTCACGAGGCATCGCATGATAATTGTTTTTACCATGGCATCAGTTTTGCAACAACTAATGAACTGAGATATTACAGGTACAAGATTTTGCCTTGGAAGACTCAGATCTGAATATCATAACTTGGATCATCGCAAATGTCATATGAAAGGGAACACAGGAGTCATTTTCCCTGTCAGGCCCTTCTGTCTTTGATGAGAATGACAGCAGAAAGACCTAGGGCAACAATAAACAATGTTAATGCTGATTAATTAACTATGAATAAGATTCCAAGAAATGTAACTAAATGTTTAAAACACAGTTTTACAGAGATCTGTGCTTGCTGTGATAATACATTATATAAACACTTCTCGAGATTTCACCAGTGCGAGACTGACATACTATAGAATATCCGTAATTACATTTCACTGCCTGGGGAAAAGGCAAGACACTAATTTGATGTTGCTAATCAAGATTAGCTACTGATTAAAGTGGTAAGAGTCACAAAGCTAAGTGCTGGAGACTTCCCCGTAATGTTCATGCAAATTTGAATTACTTTGCTTCTTGACAATTATAAAAGAGAGGGAGGTTCCAATAATATTTGTGACCAGTGTACATGCCATTTATTTCATGACGTTTTTATTTTCATGAGTTGGGAGCTACTCACGAATTTAACAACATTCGTGTCGTAATGGTATCGTAATCAGAGAAAGAAAAATATTAAGTAATTAAATTGTGGCGCTTATTTGATGTATTGGCAGACATTCATTGACACTAAAACAACAGCATCTCCTTACTTTTAAAAGCACCAAAAATTACCGTCACCCACTTTATGGTAACCCAGGGTACAATACTGAAAAAAAAAATCAACAAAATAGCAAATTCTTTGATGGTACCCCAGGGTATCAAATACCACATTGTATGAAGCATCCAGATAAAACTTTGTGTGTTCATGTGTAACCACACCAAGACTGTCTGAATAGATATTGGGTCAATAGTTCACAGGTCAAGACAAAACTCTGATATTGAAGCTATTAAAAAAGAACATTTTATATTGCAGGAACACGTGATTCGCCAACATGATTTACAGCAGTGACATTGTCTTTACACCTGACTGTAGAAAGCTGATCCTGTATCTGATATCAGAGAGGTTGTTTTTGTTGAGCCCACCGGAGGTGTGGGGAGACTAAGGGATCGCCTGTGGCGTCTGTCCGTCCGTCGTCCGTCCGTCCGTCATCCGTCCGTAACGCTACAAAAACTTGAATAACTCTCTACTGAGGACTTCAATTTCAATCAAACTTGGAGGGAAGAGTGGTTATACAAAGTTACACATTTTACCAAACATAAAGGTTACCTCAAGGTCAAAGGTCACAGGCAGAGGTCAATGAACTTTAGGGCCCAATGTTAAATATTTACGTCGCGTTTCGATTTTGGCTCATAACTTTTGATGTATGTGTCCGTTTGTGACCAAACTTGGATGGTAGATGTACCTTGGGGATTTGAAGGTTATCACAAGGTCAAAGGTCACAGACAGGGGTCAACGAACTTTCAGGGCCCAATGTTAAAGGGGAAGGCTAGTAACTGATCAGTGGGAATCAGTGGAAATGCTGGGAGATGATTGTTCCAATCCTTATGGGATTCATTCAAGAGTTCATTGTATATCTATTGTTGTGTGAAAATGATTTGCTTCAGAGCGGTCTCATATTCAAGTAATGTGCAGATTAATGCTCCGTCACTGACCAGGGACGCTAACCTGGAAGCATTAAACTTCACATTACTTGAATATGAGACCATTCTGAAGCAAATCATTTTCACACAACAATAGATATACAATGAACTCTTGAATGAATCCCATAAGGATTGGAACAATCATCTCCCAGCATTTCCACTGATTCCCACTGATCAGTTACTAGCCTTCCCCTTTAAGTTTTTATGGCGTGTTTCGATTATGGCTCATAACTTTTGATCCCTATGTCCATTTGTGACCAAACTTGGATGGTAGATGCCCCTTGGGGAGTTGAAGGTTATAACAAGATCAAAGGTCACTGACAGGGGTCAACGAAGTTTTAGGGCCCAATGTTAAGCCTGTACGGCACGTTTCGATTATGGCTCATAACTTTTGATCCCTTTGTCCATTTGTGACCAAACTGGGATGGTAAAGTCCCTCGGGGAGTTGAAGGTCACCACAGGGTCAAAGGTCATAGGCGGATCAATGAACTTTCAGGAGTTAGAAAAACATTAATTTCTTCTACGCGAATGGGGGAGACACAATTCGGCACTTGCCTTGTCTAACAGCTTAGAAAATTGGTGACTGAATTTCAAGATTGCAGTAGTGTTTTTTACAGGAGACACATGGTGAATTCAGTACCCATTTCTAGTACCAGAAAAAAACAAATGTATTCTTTCTTTTTTCAGTGATATCAAGTGCTTCTTCAGATCAATTAATTGTAAAATATCAATTTCTGCACAAGAAAAGACCTATGTGTTACAGACAATGAAGCATTCCTGGGCCCTGTGGTGTAGAAAAGAGTCGTATATTGTGAGATCAGTATCAAACAAAGCTCAGGGAATAATTTCAAGTACTTGAGATTACATGATCCCTTTCCCCCTTGGTTATCTTTGACACTTAGCACCAGATGAAGACACAGTGAAAGCTATGAGGGCCAGGGAGAAGGAGCTACAGCGGTCCGCCGCAGCAAAGAGGGCGTATTCCTTGCGCTGCACCGACAGTATGGCCGTCTCGCGGGAGCTCCAGACCCGCGTGGTGCGAGAATTTGGCTTGCCTGACGAGGCGGTGGAGGTATTCGACACTCCTCCTGAAGAGGACTGTGAGGGGCACGGCTCCACAATGCTGGATGATAGTGACCTGGAAGTGTTTGGCAGGATGTGGAACGAACCGCCTGACCTTCATCACCGCCATACACCGGCCCATCACACAGAGGTGAGACGCTCTTTCGAAATCTAGCTTGTGGCACACTGGACTCTTTATGCTGTTCCTCTTTTTCTTCTTCTTATTCTTCTTCTTTCTGGGGTCTGGCATATTAAGACTGCTATGATGTAAAAGAGAACGGTGAAGGAAGAGTGAATTACTTACAGAAGGGATGTGAATGCAGATCCCTGGTAGAGGTGTTATTGATATTATGGGGAATTGGATTGATGAAATATAATACCTAATATATTAGCATTTTAATAAAGCCTCTCTAATTTTGTTTTGACAGTTTTGCTCTCTTATAATCAAATTAATGTATTCATGCCAAACTTTCTTTTAAAAATATGGGAGCTTTAGTAAACTTTTTGCATCAGCTAGGAATTAGCTCACATTAGCCCGTATCTTCATCCACAACTTATTAAGATTGCCAGAATTCCCTAAATTTCTGTGATTTTGTGCTCTATCTTTTAATTTTGATTGTCACTATTTAGTGTTTTATATTGAAGAATTCAAAATTATCCTTTATTATTTATGTCACAAACAAGCACAAAGGAGAAGAAAGCTGCATCTTCTGGGCTTCAATGTTTCATGTTCTAGCAGAAAAATTCGAACAAGCACAAAGAGTAAGAAAGCTGTATCTCCAGGGCTTCAGTGTTTCATGTTCTAAAAGAATAGATTGGAACTGTATTTTGCTGTCAGCGCAGTTATAAGAGGATCTGTAAACATTTTCCTTTGGGCAGCAGTTCATTCTTCTTTCTTTCTTTTCTAAAAAGGATTACAAGCTACCATAGCTACCCCATGACGTAGAGGCTGTGATGTTAGGCTATTGTCATAAATTGTAGTACCTCAATGTGCAGGAAATCTCCCTCTTCACTTAATACCCAAGTGCCATACCCATAAGTCCCAATTTTTCCACGTGCGCACCCAAGTTCCATTCAGCAGTAGTGTGGCTAGCATCCAAATGGTTAATTTGTGATGGGAGGCCGTCAGACATCACAGACTGGTACTAAATCTAAAACCCTGCCTCGTTCTCTAAGTTGATGTGGTTGCCAATGGTAACAAGAGACTTTCATGATGACAGTGATGATGATGAATATGAGTAATGGAAATTAAAAATGTCATCATGGGCAGGCTCTTCATCCCTAGAGGCCAAGTGAATAGAGTCCATGAGAGGTTGTATCCTGAATGTACCTCATGTTTTTTTATCACATAACTTTGTGACAAAAAGGTGTTAGTGACGTATAGAGGCTGAGTGCATGTAGGCCTTTAAACAGCAGGGTATGGAAATAGGGAATCATGTTTCAAAGCTGTATGATACCTCAAAACATCGAGGAAAGTCAGTTTTGTTGTTTCTTTCTGGGATTTTTTTTTTTCTGTCACAAATTCAATAGTTCAAATGTGAATACATTCTTAATTCTTTTCAATGATATCCAGTTTAGTACAATGATGTGGTAAAGCAATATTCAGTTTACTGTAGTACTGAAAATCGGAACATGGGAAGTAGTGATAATCTTTGAAATGTTGTTGATATATGCAGTGTTCATTCTTATTCTCTTTGAGGGTAGAAATAGTAATTCCACAAAAGGACTTAAAGGGCTAGGGTCATTGCAGGTAATCACCCATGAACTCCATTTTTCTCTCCTTTTTTTTATTTTCAAACAGAAAAGAATTTAAATGTACATCTTTTTAATGTGAAGATGTATGTGATACATGCACTGGCTCTACGACAGAGATCAGCTTACAGATGACATATCAATGACCTCTATTATGGAAGGTTAAGTTCAGAAAACTGATGATGTAAATGACAAATCGAGGGACTATGGTTCCCTATACACAAATAAAACAAATCACTGAAGAATGAAAAAAAAAAATAGCAATGATTAGGGGGGAAAATGCAAAAAGACAGGTTTCATTTCTTGTTCAGAGTTGTGGAATAACTAGCTGTCTTCAAGAACTATAAATGAGATTTTGTGCAACCATCCAACGTAGTCAGTAGGGACCAGACTGCTAGAAACTAATTGTATGCAGCTGATCTTTGTCAATGTAAGGCTGCAAGGAAGCCAGCAAGGAAGCTAGTACTGACTGCCCTACAGCAACGAGATGAAATCTCAGTCATATTGATAGAAAGACTATAGATTGGCCAGGACGAGGAGGAGAGTATGAAACTGACTTGCACTGAGTGAGGAGGAGAAAGAGTCTTAGTGTTCGAGGACTTCTCAGCTGGAGGCAAGTCTGAATCAATTGACATCAACAGCAGTGTGACAGCTGACAAATACAGTCATGAAATTATGTGGCCTCTAGTACTAAGATCATCTTGAGAATCTGGCCAAGACTTGACTCTGTAAGATGTAGATGCCCAACCTGTAGAGTCAAGATGATCTGACATATATTATGAAGGCCTTTAACATAAGTTACATTCAAACGCAGTCGCCAAACTTGAAGTTTAGGTCGAAAACTTAACTGACAATGGTTAGCTCCACTCGTGAATTCACGACACAGGTTCACACACACACCTAAACTTTAAGTTACAACTTACAAAGCGAGCCCCACTCGATGATTACAACGGAAGTGCAGAGTCTTTGCTCAATGACCTCATGTCCATACAAAACAGCACAGTAAACGAGACGCGAGGTTCACGCTAACTCACAAGCTCATTGATTATTGTGTCCACACAGAGCGAAGCTACGAGTGGGGACCCTGCGTGGCTCATAGAGAGAGAGCGTAAACCCTAAGATGTCTCGTGGTTCTAATCATCGACTAAACTTTCAGATTGCTAACTTTTGAGTGCGTCCACATGGTGCTAACTACAAGCCAATCACTGAGAGTTAAGTTTTTGACCTAAACTTAAAGTTTAGGAACATTGTGTGAACCTAACTATTGTGACAATGAATTTATGGGTTTTCTGGGTGGATTGCTCGGATGGGTTGTGCAGCCCATACCATAACCTCACTCAGGACAATATGTGGGATTAGCCTGGCCATGTCACACACTCAGTTACCAGTGCCACTGCATCAGCACACCTGCATAAGATTTTGCAGAAAAGAAAAGCATGCTGTTCCATCATAGCACACAATAAAACTTGTGAACATTCAAATGAAGAGATGCAGAGTTGTAGATCATACATGCAGATCATCCACCTACAATTGAATATTGAATTTGGAAATCCCCTTTTTTATGAACTGACATATATTCAGAAAAAAATACACTGAATAGAGATTTTACATGATGTCTTTGTTTCCGTCCTATGAAAGAGGAATTTGTGAGAAATAAAGTTTATTGTATGTTTGTCTGGATGTCTGCCAGTAATCACAATCACTCTACAGTCGTCTTTTGAAATCACATTCTCTCCTTCAAAGAAAGAAGAGTGCACTGTTGGACAATAAAGCAGCATTTTGCAATGCTTCAATGCCAGTTTTGCCCCATGTTTCGACCTGATACACATTCTGTGATCCTATTCAAATCACAGCAGTTCATGTATCAAGGTAAAGAAAAAATAGTCAGGTTTCTAATGATACCAGATGTCCTGGCATGCAATGAGAGATACATGGTCGCCTGTGAATTGATCAAACTTGAGGATTCCGACTTTGTTTTGTTTAGTGTTTTTTTTAACTTTTTTTTAAAGGTTGAATTGTGTTTCTTTCGTGATATACACAGTCAAGTTTTTGAGATTGGATTTGAGGACCTGACAGTATGGATGGTACATGTGTATTCAATGTATCATTGAAGGTAAAACAAAATACTTTGAGGGGCTAAAAATTCCATTTCCACCATTTGGAATTTGCTGGCAATACATCAAATAAGTATACCAGGAAACTTGTCTGACTGATGTGGTTTGCCAGGATAATGACTTGTTTTAGAGTATTTTGAGGTCAAAAGTGTAAATGATTTAGATTGAAGTACCAGACTTGTATTCCTGAAGCAACCTCCCTGTTCTGAAGTGGGTAGGTAGAATGTTAAATCCATAATTTACCATTTGCAGATGAAACAAAAACCCAGCATTAGTGCTTGAAAATAGTTCTAATGTGAGTTAGGAATAGAAACAACCAATGTAAACATTTGAACTGGTATAATCGGATGTTAAGTATTGTTAGATATACAAAATGTGGACAATAGTTATTATACAAATGTTTCCAGACTAAACCGTCTACAGGTATGGTTTAATGAGAAAAATAGTGATATCTCCTTATATTTTAGGCTTCATTGCAAACATTTTATATGGTAGGATATTTTGTGATACAACTGACCTACACATATGCATCCGAAGTGATATCTTGAACATTTTTTAAATCACTGTTCCCAAAGGTAAACAGGACTTTTTAAGTGATGATCAATCATGCCTTAGCAGTAGTATAAAATTTCCTAACAAGCTGTCTGCAATTCACTCTTATATTCAAGATCGATGGATACTGCTATTGCATGATTTGACTTGAATTATAAAATATTATGTAGCAAATGCAATCAGATATTTTTCTGATTGCAGTACTATCAGCATATTTTTTCTCACATTTTTGATCACATGTCCATTTCAGAGAAAAAAAAAGGGCTTTCTGCAGGCGTATGGAAAGTAAGTTTCACCTTTCACGACCTCTGAAACAATGTGAAAATGGTACATTATAAACTCTTTGCTCAGCTGTAGAGGTTGTCCGTATTCAGTGCTACTGATGTGAAACCATTTCTAGTGACTCGTTTGTGTGAACAGTGAAAGAAAAAATTTCGTTTTTGCCTGGGAATCCCAACAGATTTTACTTCCAAGATGTCTCCTGTGTGTACCATCAGTCCAAGGGTTATGTACACTGCTCAAAGTCCACATTACATGCTATCTATGCAATGCTACTGCCAGTTGTAATACAGTGATACTTTGCAGTAAAAACTGAAATGAAGGTCGATTTATTTTTTTCCCCCATATCCTCTCAACATTATCAATTTTGGCTATCCAGTAATGCAAAGGGAATCAAGTATAATCCCAGTGGTCCTTAAAGGGTGTGTACAGTTCTGGTTGAGGTGAGGATTTAGCTTTCAACGTTTTGTGAGATATTCAAAAACCACTCTTTGAGATGTCAAAGAGCATGCAATTCTAAGTGGTATCGAAAGTTTATCTGATGAATATCGATCTTGAAATGGCTGAGATATCCATAAACAAGGTGAAACAAAGAAATCCTAATAAAAGTTGTGGCCTGTCGCCTTTTATTATTATCAGTTTTTCGGATATCTCAGCCATTTGAAAACCAATTTTCATCAAATGAATGTTGAATCCTTCTTAAAATAACATGTTCTTTCATATTTCATAAGAGGTTTCTCATCATCTCACTTAGGAATGTTCAAAACATGAATCTCCACCCCAACCAGTACTGTACAGTCCCTTGAAAGATAACGTCTAACTGAGATATAAAAATCTAAATTTTTGATGGCAGATGTGCTGTAGTTGCATTTTCCGGCAACTGATGAAGGTGGCGTGATGGTGTTGAATTCCATTTCATAAGGACATTTAGCTTGTCTCTGAAGCAGCTTCCGTCATCACAAAAAATCCCTTTTGGATTACGTCACTGCATTTTGTGTAGATCATGGAGTATGAGGAAGGATATTCTGTAGAGAATCACATCTAGATAGGCAGGGAAGAGAGAGAGAGAGAGAGAGAGGTGATTTATGTTAGGTACTACAGTGGAAACTCGGTATAACGAACACTGCTATAACGAGATATCGGTTATTACGAGGAAATTTTCCCGGTCCCAAATTTCCTTCCACACAAGTCTATGTAAAATGCTACTCTTATAGCGAGATTGGCTATAACGAAATAACTGCATATAACGAGATAAATTTTGTGATTTCCAAACAAAGAAAAACATAGCCAGTCAAACCTGTTATAGCGAGGTAAAGCAAAATGTCTTCGGGTAAAGCTTTACTTCGCCTGTGCTATCATGTTCCGAGATTGTAAAGCTCGATGTGCCAAAAACTGTCTTCTACACACATTTTCTTCAGTGCACTCCAGCTAGCACCGCATGTTGTACGTGTATGTGTGTGTGTGCGCGCGCATGTGATACATGCAGAAAATGTGGGACGGCCGTATGTATACATTACATCATCGTGACGTTTAGCAGGTGTGAGGCAATCTGATGCTGTGATTGGCTTTCTACGTAGGGTATTCCCCATCTTCACACACACATGCAGTCATAATGTACTGTACACAGAATGTGTCACATACACACACAGCATTGTGCAGACCATTATTCAAGCTTTCCACACACAACACACACCCATACCATAACCATATACCAATCCACGGACGATCTTGACACAATCGCAAGCTATATAAATTTACAAATTCAAACATCTACAATTGATAAGAAACACATTCTTGATATTGGATTTCATTGGCGAAAAACATCTTCTTACCCATAAAGGTGAGTAATTCCCTCACACATATCACCAAGTAATCAGTATTGATTGAAAGATGATGGGTAGTCCCACATGTGCAAATTAATGTCTTTATGTTATGCTTTCTTTTATGCCTACTGATATAACGAGATATCGGCTATAACGAGGAAAATGACTCGGTCCCGACCATCTCGTTATATCGAGTTTCCACTGTACCTGTAATCACTAAAATCCAAGACCACACTACTTTATGGCATGTGAGGTGATTCCAGTGATACAGTGCATTTTTTTTTTCAGATCACTTTCACATATTTCATGTCATTTACTGATGAAGCATTATTTGAACAGAGATCCACTGTGGTTTGATCTTTAGAACCCCATCAAGAGGCAAATTGGTGTTCTTAGCTGGAAACCTCTGCCTTCACTTCTAGTGAAAGAACTCTTTGGAGTGTACCCAAAATGTAGTGGCTAGTTTCTCTCAATAAATGATATTGAATTTCTGAAGAAAAAAAAAATAAAAGAATAAACTAGAGAAGCACTCTGAGAGTGCAGACCTCCGCCAAGTATGCAGCTCATTTCCACCGCAGATCTTGTTCTTCCAGAGAGATATCAGTGATTTCCACCCATACGTACTTATAGCATTGTGTGCTAAAAGTCACCCGATTTCCCAATATAGAAGCCTTTGTTACGTCATAGACCCTCAGCTGCATGGCGCGCCTCACCCCAGCAGAAACTAGAGCACTCACTTTAGTGCGCGCATGCAAACCTCAAATACGCGCAGCCTGAACTCTCAAGTTCATTGACCCTACCTGCCAAAATATCAAAAATCCTTCATAAATTCCCCCAAAATTCTCAGATCACAACCAAAATTTGATCACTTGTTACTTGTATCATTCTAAACCTCTCATGCAAGTTTCATCCAAATCCGTTAACTACTATTTGAGTTATTTTGCACACGGACAAACTAACTAACTAACAAACAAACAAACAAACGGTAACGAAAACATAACCTCCTCCCTTGGCGGAGGTAAAAAATATGGCAAAATTTTCCATTAACATAAAATGTTGAATGACTGAATGACTGTGCCTGTGGATAATGATGGGAATCGCAAAATGGCACCAGTGTTCTTTGGAAAGCACCGATCAGTGTCACGTCACAGTGGCTTGGCAACAGCTGTTCATTGGCATGGGACAGCCAGGAAAATAGTCTGCGACGTGGTTTCATGATAAAAGAATATATGTAGGAAGAATTAAAAGGGAGGAGGACTTTATAAAAGAATGACATCTAACCCTCACAGGGGAATCATTTTTTTTTTTCCCCTCTCCTACGTAGATAGATTAGGCCTGGTATCCAGGCCAGGAAAAAAGAGAATTCTAATTCCTTCCTTTTTATATCAATAATAGCCATTCCAATTTAGGGTAAAAGGAAACAAGGTACACACACAAATTTGTATTTGGTACATGTAGAACTGGCAGTCAGGGAATGAGGAGGATGGGGATTTTCGATTCATCTGACCTTTCATATGATGCCCTCAACATGATGTAGATTTCACACCTGTAGAAAAATAATCTAAAGATTCATTTTCAGCATTTAGAAAAAGAAGAAAAGACCCTAGAACTACACTAAAAAATGGGGGGTGTTTCATAAAGCTGGTTGTAAAGTTACGAACAACTTACGAGCGACTGGTGATCAGTTCTTGTGCTGAATTATGGAAATTCTGATAGGTATAGCATATCAGAACTGATCACCAGTTGTTCGTAACTTATGAACAGCTTTATGAAACAGGGCCCTCAGTTGTGAATATGGCAATTATGACAGTAATAAAAGTAAAAAGACGACTTCACATTTTTTGTTCCTATCAGATACTTGTTCCCATATAGCAAATGTTAAATGTAGGGTGTGAACAAGGAGGTACTCCTTGGTATGAGCTACAGCATCATGAGCCATATAGATTTTTTCAATCTTTTTTTTTTTTTTTTTTTTTTTTTTTGGGGGGGGGGGGGTCCGATTACTGCATGCCTCTGTCTAGTATTGAGTGAAACTGACTATTTTTTCAGCAATCCCAATCCAGTTAAGTTCCTTAACGTGTTTTAGCTGACTTGAGGTGCTCTGACAATAGAATATTGTGTTTGTGTGTATGCGTTTGTGTGTATGTGTTTGTGTGTGTGTTTTGTAACCAACATATGCAGTAGATGATATTACAGCCTTAGTTGAATCCCATTTTGACACAGTTGTGGAAGAGTATCACTGTAATTTGAGACCCAGATCCGCAGTCGACAGGTATACTGTGCATTGTCTTCTCTGTTACCGGAGTCATTACAAGGAGCTTGAATGGGCAAGTCGTGCAAATATACTGGTGGTATGAAACTCAGACGCATGTTTTCTCCTGGTTTAAAAGTAGATGACATTAAGTGCCACATGAGGAATGGATACTGAAATTTTACCTCAAGAAGATGTGGTAGGAACTATTACACTAAGCCTGCTTTCCTGTCTTAGTGATGTACAGAGTGATGTACAATTGTATTGACAGAGCACATCAATGTTAAAACACACGATGAAGTAACTTCTGCCAAGTTTTACATCAATTTCATGAATGCTCAATGTAAATCTTTCACAATCACTCACAAACATCAGGTAGAGATATTGTTTGATTTCATATTTCTTTTCTCTTCTCTGAATTCTGTATGTTTGTAAGTTATTCTAAGGATTCCCCCCCCCCCCAACAAAAAATGAAAAAAAAAGTAATGAACTTTAAAATGTAACTCGACCTCAAAACATTTTACAATATTAAGTCTTTGCTCTAAGATGTAGTCAAAGAAAGGTGGAAGGCTTTCTGTCATGATACTAACCTTTTTACCTCCACTTCTATAGACTTTACATTCTGAACATTTTCAATGACATGGAAAATGAGAAAAACCAACATAGTTACTGCATTAGGATTTTTTGGTGGAAAAGATATACATGTATGTGTTTAATGGTGCTACATGTACTTTTTAAATTCAGTGTGGATGGACAATGCAGTGACAGTGCACTGTACCATGATATTATAACTGTGGAACTTTGTATGGTTTTAAAACCTGAAAAAAAAAATTGTGTATGAATGTCTTACATGTCCCAATTTGCAAAATATTACAGTATACCTACAAACATTTCAATTATTAGTAATTTGTGCATTTTTTTGCTACTAGTATCATTGTCTGATAAAAAATCAAAATTTGAAATAAATATCCATAACTTTCATATTTTAGGTCTGATTTTCATGAACCCTCAACTATTTTGTGTCTTTAATTTGACCATTGCTGTTGAAGCCTTCTTGCAGTGGGCATATGGTCCAATGATTCTTTCAGCATAAAATGCCATATCTACCTTGCAGAGATGTAACAATAGTAGCAATGCATCCATCTCTTCCGACACCATAACTTAATTCCAGTCTCATATTCCTCAGGCAAAATGTATCAACATAACGTCAATGAGTACCAAAATGAGCAAAATCTGCTGCAGATTTATGAACCTATATTTTTAGGGTTGTCCCTTGATATTCAATCTGCTTGATATGCAGAGTAAATGTCACAGTGTATATATTTCATCCCACTTATAAATATACTCTACCCCACATGTGACAATCAACTCATTTCATTTTCTTATTTCCTTGAGATTGATAGCATTAAATCTTTTGCTGTTACAGCAAACACCGTGGATAAGAGGAGTCTGTAATCCAAACAGAGCTTGTTTGAAAACTCTCTCTCCAAGAACCACTTCCAGATTCCTTCTTCCCTGTCGCCATGGCGATGTGACAAGTGAGGTTTTTTCTCTCCTTCAGGTAGAAATAATGCCTGATTTATTTACTGGCCAAAGCGAAGGGTTACACCAAGTTCACCCTCCCAGCTCAGGTGGAATTTGTAAATCGTCTCTGCTTACAACGGCATCATGAAAAACAGAGGGAATGGAATGTTCTTCATTTTAGACACTGGCTGCAGTACAAAAGGGATGTATAATGATATTGTTTATAGCATGTATGTGACAACTCAGTCATATTTTTTTTTCTTCAGCAGTATTTGAAAAAGAGAAGGAAAATAACTAGGCTGTGAAATTTTATGAGTCCTGAAGGTGTAACATCAGACTGTTAATATGTTTGATTTGGGGGTTTATTGTTAAACAAAGACCAGAAGAGATGATGTAAATGTCATTTGTAGTCAAACTCCTGATGTGGGTGTCTTGCACCCTTGATAGGGGTCACTGAAAATGGAACAAAATGCCCCAAGTATAGTCAAAAAGTGTCGTTTAAAAAGAAAAAAAAGAAAAAGCTAACAGAGAAATGACTATGGAGCAATTGAGGACAATCATGTTTGGTTGTTTCAGTACTTGTCTCTGCCAAGAAGGGGTTGTGCTGTTGGTACTGCATTGTATGTAACTTATTATAGGCCTACTCTTACAACTAGCATTTGAGGTCCAACTTGTACATCAAGTTTAAGTAGAATTTCATGGGTAATGAGTGATGGACAAAGTTGGACAAAGATGAGAAAGTTATGGAATTCTCAAGTTTTACATATTACTACCATATGCACATGTACGTGCAAATCGGAAGAGATTTATAAACAAACAAAAAAAGATTAATAACTGGAATCGTGTTTTTGGTTGTTGAGGCAGCTACTGTGTGTAACCTCCTTCCCATAAGTCATCTTTTATAAGTCATTACAGGACTACACTAATATTCCATGCAAATGATATGTCTTATTCTTATTGATTTTATGTTTAATAAAAATTAAAAAGAAATTCAGTGAAAATTGACACAGAATATATCAATTATGAATTAATCAGTTTGTTATGTCATCCATTAATTCATGTGTCTAGAAAATTGCATGACTGTCAAAGAAAAAAAAAGTTATCATGATTTTCAATGTTGTAAATGATGTCATCATGGTGTAACTAAAGATGCCAGATTTCATTAATGATACTCATCAGAAATCAGTCCATGGCTCGGAAAAAAAAAATTTGTCTGTCTGATTACTTGAGGACATTTTACCATTTACCATGTCTGTTGAGAATAATAAAACATGGGAATGTTTGCTTGTCTTTGGCAAGGAAATTGAAGGTTCCCTCCGCATTGTATTCAAATGACATTGAAGCAGGATACCCTTATAAATGTTTACGATATGCTACATGGCATGATTGGAGTGCAATGTGGTTGATGAGAATGGTTTGGAAATTAGAGGCTCGAGCTAATAGCTCCTGGCCCAGTCGAGGTAACTGTCCTCAGACATGAATATTTGATCCACTTTTTCTGACATCCTGTTCCTGTCCTGGTGGTAGGCAATGATAGCATCCCCTGATTCCTTTCTTTCTCATGCTCTGACTTTGATGCACAAACACAAACGATCCAACCCTTGAAAGAGCGCTTACTTTATATGAGGCGCAGCTGTGGAAAACATTTCCGTGAAAACACACTCAAAAGTGTACACGGTCGGTCTTCAGCTGTATCGCCTGTGGCAAGGATACGTCATTCTACCTGTATTTGTCTGTGCCATGCACTGTGATTATGATCATGACCTAAACATGGCAGCTAGCTGTCTCTCACCCCTCTCCAGGGTCTCTCTGTGGTACACACTAGCTGCTTTCACGGTTGGTTTTCCAATTACTCAAGTTCTGCAATCTCTGGCAGACCAATTTTCTTGGAAGATTTTCTCGGGCAGAAAGTCAAGATGTAGCTAGTGCGAATGACTCTTGGCCCTGCTGTTGTTTTCCCAAGAAAAATGCATTTAAAGAAACACTGACCAAAAATTTACTCTTGAAGGAATTGATTAGCTGTGGTGTGAATAAATTTTTTTCATGTCCTAATCTGAGTGTGCAGACCAGCCCACATATTCACGCAGCTGTACTGCATCTTTCTGATATTTACACACACTAAAAAACAAACAACCAAAGCAAAATAAGCCAAGCAAAACCCCATAACTCCCAAATCAAAGATTGAGTTGCAGGATATGTGGTGAGGTTTACAAATTTTTTACCTTTTTGATAAATTACTTGCAGTGATTATCAGTTGCTGACCCTTATTGCTTCAAATATCTCTGTCTGAATTAAAACTTAGCATAATCTTGCCTCCATACATGTACATGTAGGCTACATGTGGTATAGAGTCTACTTACTAAATATTTCTGCACATTCTCTTTAAATTGTTACAAAATTTTGAGGCTGGTATCCAAGTGATATAAAGTGAATGTTGGCCTGGTAGAGAGGATGGTATAACCAAAATTTTCAAATTTTCGAGTGAGATTTTGCTGTTTTCATCTATTCAAAAAAAATTACTTGGGTAAATCAAGAATACAGTATGGACCCTAATTCTGGTTCAGTTTAAGGAAGTGTACCAGTATAAACTGAATTTGAAACAATTTTAGCATTCATTGCTAGATTAATGATGCACTTCACTCTAACCTGTGTTTTGAAGTGCTGCAGATGAAGCAGTGCCTTGATCTTGTTCACCACTAATAGGAAGAGGAAGATGAGTAAATTGTGAAGGAAAACGTTTCAGGAATGAGCATGAAAAAAACACACAACCCAAATCATATGTATGCCATTCATTTAAAAAAGAAGAAGATATAATAATGATAATAGTGGGTATTATGGATGTCTCCTATCCTTGATGGGTAAGGCCCCTTTTGGCTAGAAACTTTTGATGTATGCAGGAAATAACAGATTGCTTTCATTCTTCTCAAATTTGTTCCTGTACATGAAGGCCTTCGTCCTTTTCCATTCTCTGACTTCTTTACTTTTAACTGAACTCATCGTGCGAAACGAAATGAAAATCAGCAGCGCTCAGACAGTCACCTCTGTGTACAATGGATTCGCCAATGTGTCTACGTGCAAAATTCTCATCATACAATGGCCGTCTCCATTCACACTGCCGTCGCTAGCTGCGGATGGTGTTTTTTGGCTTCCGTTCACATTTTTTGTTTTTTTGTTTTCAAAGGCTGATGCGACAATACTGGCAATGGCATTGCTTTGATGTCATGTCTGAGGATACCAGTGATTGAACGATGAGCGAAAAATTCTGATTCTAGCCCTGAGTTCTTCATAAGAACCAAGATGAATGCACTTTAACATCCTGAGCGAAAAATGAGCAGACCCCATCATGATACGGGCTCGTCAATCACTAGTTTCCACAGAAAGCAGGAACTTCCCCTCTTGTTTATTTGTAAAAGTCTGGAGTGCGTAGAGAAACCTGTATTGAATTTGTTGGTAGTTCATTTCCATTGTAACCCAACCAGCAACCACAACCTCCCAGCCATTGTCTGTCTGTCGAGCTTACGATTTATTGACCGTTGGCCATGGGAGGCTTGCAAAGAAACATGACAAAGCAAAACAACAAATAATATCAACATGAAGCAGTGTCTATCTGTTTGTTGAAAGAATAGCAAGCTCTCCATATCAGTGACGGAAGCCCTCTCCCATACTGTAGTGATTCTAGGAAACTGGGCAGAGTTTGGTCTGGCTGATGCAGAATTTTGTCTGGGACACAATGAACATTTACTGATTGAGGGTGTAAATCCTCATACTTTGTGCTTATTATCTCAAAGAATTATCATTTCTTTTTAAAAAGTTGGAAACCTGAAGCTCCATCTCAACCAAAACTGTACCATTCCTTTGAGGGCATTGTAATTGACTCTGCATAGAGTTGGTAGAATATACTCCCTTCTGTGTCCTAGCTGATGTGGTTTACAGCTGGATATTATTACTTTAGTTTGGTGATGTAGTGAATATGACTAAAGCATTTCTTGATAATTGTTTGCTGTTCATTTACCTCAGTAAACTCCTGTACTCATTAGCATTTAACAACCTTTTAAAGGCAGGGAATCCATTTGCATGCCTTAAATGAAGAGTTGTATAAATACAGTGGTATGTTGAAGAGAGTATCATTTTAGAAACTCCCATAAAGTATTGAAAGTGGAAGGTAACATTTAGTACATTTTTATTGACCGTTAGATTTTGAATTGAAGTTTGGTGGGGGCTCACCATAAATTCCAGTACATTACTAGGCTACCTTTGCAGACCCATGCACTGCATGTGTGTCCATCATGTATATTTTGTGAAGAAAGTTCATCAAAACTTACAAACATTTCTATATACATTCTTGCCACACACTCTATATGTTATTACATCAGCTCTTATACTTTTAGATTTGTGTTTATAGATAAAAAATACAGAAGACTGCAACAAAAAGGCTTAAGTAAGTGTGGCTGACACACAGAACTACTGAGTAGTTGAGTTTTGTGCATTATTCAAATTGTAGATAACTGTTGACTTCCAAATTTCTAAGCAGTGGCCTAAACAAGTCCCCTGAGGTTCATTTTTAATGTTTTGCTGCATTTTGGGAGGTCTGTAAAAGGTATCCCCTACCTTTAAGACTCTTATCCCTTGCTGTTTGAACACTGAGGTGAATGTCTTTCCACTACTTTATTTACATTTCTATGTCAGACTAGACCAATAATTACCAAGGTTCAGTTTCTATTTACAACAAATGTCACACCGCATAACTACAGTCTCCCTTACTCATTATCTCTGTGGTGACATGCAGAAAAAGTAAGATTTTTCTCAAATTCCACTTGTCACATACAGTGACCCATTAATTCCTGTCTTTGTGAGATGCTAATAAATGTATTCATTGTTTGCAGATGTTGGAAAAACAAACTAATTTCAGAGCCATGGGTCCAGACTGTGCAAAAATCATTAAGAACCGACAACAATGAAACTTGTACTCAAAGTTACCCAAGCGATACACAGCAGCAGTATCATAGGGCAATTCAATTCAATTTGTTGGGGCAACTCATGAGGATTAGGGCCAAAAAGATACAGTCATTTTTTGTTTATCTTATTTTTTTTCTATTTCACATCGTTTTTGCTGTAATTGAAGAATTTTAGTAGAATGCTATCAACTGGTTTTGTGAATGTGGTATCACCGGTCTTTCCTATGCCTGATGCCAAGTGGTAGATCTAGGATCTAAAGCAGATGACTTATTCAGCAAGATTTAGTGTGAGTCAAGGATCAAATAAACTGTGATGTCAAGTGACTGATGAGAGACGAGAGGTTCTGTACATTAAATTCCAAATGTGGCTTCCGTGATCTTTGTCTTTGACACTGGCTAAAACAAAGGGGGTAGGAGGAGATGTGATTCATTGTTGAGGTTTTCAAACATTCTCTGTCAGATCAAGACATTTTTGTAGCTAAGATCGAATATACACAATGTATATTGTGCCTCAAAGATTTAATCGGCTTTATCACTACCATTCACACTTTACCTTTACACTTATCACATGCTACAGATTGTATCACTCTGAAACTCTTGATATGGAGTAATTGATAGAAAATGTACGTGTATAGGCCTAGTGTTCACTTATAGCAAGCCATGCAAGCAATTAAAAGATTGAAGATTTGATATGATGTGGGGAAAACACAATCATAAATCATGCTATGCTCTGTGTAGTCTGCCACATGCAGTATAATCTTCCCAGATTAAATGTCAGTTTATTACTTTATGAGACTGGCATGGTCCTTTTACCATGAGGAGGAAGTCTATGAGAAAGACACCATGTGACTATTCTGAGGTTTTTAGTCTGATATGGGCCAGAGTTATCTTCTTTCAGGTCTCAGGTTTTATCTAATACTGGAATAGTTTAGTGCATTGTAGAATGATTGCCTGTGTCATACCAAACCCACATCTAATGTGGATGATATGTTACTCATCAAAAATATACAACACCTAAAAAGGTTCTTCCTACCTGATTGGCTGATTGCTCATCACGTGACATACAGTTGAAAGTACCATTGTACGCTGTCGCTGTTGAGCAGTACAATTTTTTTTCACCAAAAATGGATAGCGCATGGCTAATGTCACTAGTTAACATTGACTGTCATGTTAAACTCATAACCAGCTCAAGGTTTTTGCACCATTCCACGCCTCTGACATCACAGTAATGTACCTTTGCCGCATACACTAAATCAGTAACAAGCACGCATTCAGTCACTCATTTTACTGTCAACAAGTTCATCTGATTGCTTTTGTGCGTAAGACAGACTGTACAGTGCCACCCATTTCCCTTTCACATAAAAATTTTTACCATTTTTGTACGAAATTCAAGAGTCGGTGTGGACCACATCCATTGACATCCAAGATGTTGTATAAAACAAATAGTGTATGGTCTTTACTCATGTGATGGAACAATATTTCGCACGTGGTGAAAGATGAGGCGCACTACTCAGAATCACCCTACTCAGATTTATCTCATTGAATAGATATTTGTTACCTTTTACTTTGTATGAAATCCTGTACATTGTTCTAGTGACCATTCACTATTTGTATACTATTGTATGATGCTTTTCAGGAAAAGTTGGTGATTGATCTATTTTTTTTTTTCATCTGATGCTACAAGGAAAAAAGTTGATCACTTTGATATGTCATTCTGATGGTAGCAGACTTTCTGTGAGCATTCAAGTGAATTTTACAGTTATTCTACTCCATCTACACTTACAAATTGTAATCTTGCCTATTTGTGTTCAGATTACCTGACATAGCAACAAACAATGTGTTCAAAATATTGCAACTTGAGGAATTAAATGACAGGAGGGAAACAAAATGAGTGACTCATTATCATGTAGATGGGTCAGATGTATCTTTGGATTTTAGACTGTGTGTGTTCAGTCTAAAACGTGTAGATACTTGGGAGCTGTGTACAGAGGCAGTTACAAATTTTCTGCGGTTAATTCTGTAAATAATGTAGTTTGATATGTTTTTCTTTCATTTTACTCATGAAGTGTGGTCGTGCTAAGTTTTGGAATAATATTGAGGGTTTTGTGTCACCCATGTACTTGACCAATGACCCAGTGTCATGGCGACGTTCATGGTGATGAAAGATTGACCCCCTTGTGAACTTGGTTGGTGTCTGTCCTGTCTTAGTCCTTAGGGAGACAGCCAGGGTTTTTGTGGGAGCCAGGCATCACTAGGCATTTTGAGTATGTGGAGGTGTCTGAAGGTTACATAGACCAATATATCATGCCTTGTTGATGTCTAACCAGTATCTCAGAGTGCTTATAGATGTTATATGACTATTGACCCTGCCCATATGCAAGTACATATAACAGGCAAAAAAGGAGAGCAAAAATAAAAATCAGATAAGTAAGCACATGTATTTCATGCATACAAAACGTGTATGTCTCCTAGTGTATAGTGATGTCTTTTTTATTGAGTGTTTTGATATCATTTAGTTTTTTACCATATAACTTTGACGTGCCTGCTTATGTTTCGAAGAAGTAGGGCCAGAATGGGAAAAGATAAGGGTTGTCATACCATAATTGATATTGTGTAGGGATCATACATAGAATATTGATACAGGAACACTGGCGTATTAATACCTTGAGCTTGTATTGTATGACATATCTTATTTCTTTCTTTTTTTATATGTTTAAGTATTTCCTGCTTTCAAAGAATCTAGGCTTTAAGTTTAAAGAGTCAGTGGTAACTTTGAATACTTATGAAATTCAAGTTAGTTGATGATTGGCTTTCACTACATGTATGCAGCATTAGGAGATACAAGAACTGCATCTAACAGTTGCAAGGGTCCTGAGATTACATAGACACATATTGAGACAGACAGACAGACATAATTATATCTAATGTACCTCCAGTTCTTGATGCTCATGCAAATAGAGGAAGATGACTAGATCTTTGCTGCATTGATATTCAACCCAATACAATTTGGTGTAAAATCTGAGCAGTAAACTCCGGAAAAGCACATGACATCACCATACAAATGCATTTTATTTTTGTTTCCTTATCATTTGAATGCATTATGTTTAGCCTCATGTGAATCTTTCATATGTGACTGTATCCTGTGACGTAGCAAAGAGTAGCATTTCATTCAGATTGTTAAACTGAACTATTTCTCTGCACAGGTTGTACTCTAACTTTAAACATGCTATCAATATGTGCATTGGTTACCATTGTAATGTTCAGTGTATTATTTTGATAACTGCTAATGAAAATGATAATCTGCTTGATTTGACTGCAGACCACTGCCACTGCCGAGGTGGTACCCATGCTGAGTGAGATCATGCCGGATATTGCCATCCCGTCCGGGCCAGACCTGACCATCGCCACAGCCCCGCCCATCAACCAGATGCTGATGAGGGAGCCTGAGTTGTGGGAGGAAAGACGCAGGCCCCAGGGCCGTGACAAGGGCAAGGGTGGCAAGGCGGAGGGCAGCCAGACCAAAGTCTAGCAGGGTGGAGTCGGACAGACACCTGTCTCCTCTCTTCCACAGATGTAGCAGAGTGATCAGTAGGTCAAAGGTCACTGGCAAAACTCTTGTTTGGGTGTCAAAGTGAGATTGTGGTAGCTGATGCCAAGCAGTGTAGTGTGTGACATCACGGAGCAGTTTGAGAGGAGCGTTCCTTCTTGCGTCAGCAGCCATTCAGAGGTTAACTGTGGGGGTGTAACAAATAGGATGCATACCATGTTATGGTACAGGAAGTTTGTATGGGAGACCCGGGTATTACTGGTTTGATATTGCTGGTTTACCTTGTACATCAAATTGCTGAGAAATGAAGTGCAGCCTTCCAAAAATATCAAATACAAAATATGTGAATAAAACATATTTGCCAGGCTTAATAACAATATGTGATAGAAATGAAGATAAGTAACAGGTAAAAGGTCATGTACAACATTTTTTTCTTTTAAATTTAGCCAACACAGGAAAGGCAATAGTGTAGTACAGCTTTTATATCTTTGACGCATAATAGCTCGGTATATCCCAAGGATATTCCCCAAAGAACCATGGAGTATTAGTGAGGAAGGCGAGTGCTTTCTTGCAAAATCCAATCGAAGACACTGCCTCTTGAGCAGATGATATGAATTTTATGTGCCATACAATGAGCAGCCTGAATGCATTTGCGCGGTCTCATTGCTGCTTTCTTCTTCTTTTTTTCTTCTTTTTTTCTTCTTTTTTTTTTTGCATATCCTCATTTTGGGAATGTGTTTATTTTGTCTGAATTTATTGATTTTTTTTTCTATTACTGCTACTGTCATTATTTGATATTCTGTTTTATAGAATGCACAAGTTTGTGTTTGATGATTCTGTTTTTATGAGAACAGATGATTTGGTTGTTTACACAGGGCCATGACAATATTATTATGATTTTATATTAATGCTGTTAATAGAGAATGATGCCAAATACATCATTAACGGCTCCATCATGATCTGATACCTGTATATCTATAAACCTGAATATGACTTATGATACTTTTTTTTTAGTGCAGCTGCGTTCACAATGAAGCTGAAATCCATGAAACTGTTTGGTCTTGTCCTTATGTCTGCCTCATTTATTATTGCTAAGAAGGAGTAAAGGTATGTAACTAACCTGTTATACTAATGCAAAAATCAAATTAAAAACACTCTGCTTTTTGTTCTGTTTCCAGCCAGCACAGCAGCTAAAATTTTGGTGGTGAAACGCGTAGTTACGAATTTGAGATTTGAACTTTCATTGTGACATGATGTCAAGTCATGTAACAATCAAGAGCAATGACACTGTCTTTTCTCTGGATGTGATGTAGGAAAAAGAAAAGAAAAGAAAATGGTATGACTCTCGGTGTGTAGATGGGTGTTCAAGTCCTGCTGTGCAGTAAATGTTAGTGAATGGGTGATTGTGTAGATTGACAAAGGATTGATGTAGGGGGTCCTCTGCAGGGGAGTGAATGCTCTGCCTCACCCACTCAATACCTGTATAGTCAATCCCTCATGGATCATTGTACCTTCTTTTCTCTGAGTTTGTTGGCATTACAGTTGCCTGGGAATAGAGGGGGGAAAAAAATCGGTGAAAATATGTTTACTGCAAAGAATGAAATCAGAACTCTTTTGTGGCATTTTTTAATTTGTGCTACAGCTCCATACATCTAGTGCCAAACTAACACATTTTATTTTATGTATGCGCATTTTGTGTTCCCCCGTGTTTGGAATTTGTCTCTTTTTGTGATGCAAACAGGCATTAACTTTTTTTGGTGTTGCAAACCAAAGAAATGCCCTTTTTGCTCTCCAATACTTATTTGTTATCAGGGAAATATTATCTTTTTCTTTTCTTTTTGTTTTTGTTTATTGAGGTCTGTCGCTTTGTAATTGGACAGTTGGGCAGACCGGCTGTTATGATATAAACTGTGCAATTGCTTTTAGCAGTCGTCATTCCATTTATGTGGATCTTTGCTTTGTTGGCATTGATGTATATATCCCTGATGTTCTGACTCTAAACCCAAGCAGCTATCCCCAGATGATAAACAGAGAATGCTAAGCTGCTTTTGGATGGATATGTGTCCAGTGCAGACTGCCTACATCTGGGAATGATTGCTCCAGTGTCTAGCAGTGAGCAGTTAGCTGTGAGATTTGTATTGTTAGTATGGCATTGTTGTTAAAGGGTGTGTACAGTTCTGGTCGAGGTGTAGATTTAGCTTTTAACATTTTGCGAGATATTCAGAAACCACTCTATGAGATGTCAAAGAGCATGCAGTTCTAAGGGGTATCAAAAGTTTATTCGATGAAAATCGGTTTTGAAATGGCTGAGATATACAAAAACAACGTGAAACAAAGAGATCCTAATGAAGTTGGGGCATGTCGCCTTTTATTATTAGCACTTTTTATTTATATCTCAGCCATTTGAAAACCAATTTTCATCAAATAAACGTTGAATCCTTCTTAAGATTACATGCTCTTTCATATTTCATAAGACGCTTTTCATTATCTCATTTAGGAATGTTCAAAACATGAATCCCTACCTCAACCAGTACTGTACAGTCCCTTTAAACTGCATTCTTCATATTATTATACATTGCTGTATGCCTGCTTATTGAGGTGGGTCTTGAGTCACCCTCTCTGCCAACACACTATGTACAAAAAGTGCCTCCTATTAACTCTTGTGTTGAGTCTAGATTTTGTGGTAAATCTTTCCATGCAGAATACAGTCTTTTGATAGTTGGAAGTAGTATTTCACACAATACAAACAGGTCATGAGTGATGTTCAAACATGACAAACTTCACTAACAACATTACGATAATGGCCTTGACACTGTCTGTGTTGAAGTTGTTGAAAAAAAAAGATTAGATTTAGAAGTATGTCAGCCTGAATGTAGTTTGCATAACCCTTCAAGATTTACCAGGTGAAGATGGCAACTCTGTAAACAGCTTAAACGAGTCTCACCTGAGATATCTACGAAAATGTCTTAAGTATCTAAGTACTGCCAAAAAGGTAGAGTGTAAGTTAATCATAATTGCATTATCAAAATTCTGATATTGACATTAATACACGTCACGTACTCACCATTACCAGTAATAAAGAAAAGTGCCAAATACCAGGTGTCATGCTCCCAGTTAGAGCTCAGTGTCACGGGGTCATTTACACAGTAGAAGCCCTGAGTTTTACATTTTTTGTTTTTTTACCACAGTGATGCTTAGAATATCACATCATAATCCTTTATTCAGCAAGATCAACCATATCTGAAAGATCAGTAAATGTTATCTTCATAGAGAGGAAAATTAATCCAAGAATATTCACCTGAAACGAACCATCTTGTTAGATGAACGGGTATGTTTTCTTTTCACTTCACTTTCTCACGAAAAAAACAAAAGAAGAAAAAGGTTGGGTTATGATATAGTCTTAGCTTGAGCAGTCTTTTTGACAGTGTTCTTACAGACCACTTGTAGTTTGTGCCATGTCTGAAAAGAAAATAATTTTGTCAGGGCAATACAAAGAATGAAACCTGCAGATCTTTCTCACACCTGTGGAACCTAGACATAGTATCCAGCTTCCCAAGTTTATGTTCCATGGTTCTCGAGGGAAGAAAAAGATGGCACACTCTCATAAGTGTCAGGTTTCTTTCCTGGTTTGCGAAAATATTGTGACGCTTTTGGTTTCCGACCACTTTCCATGGAAAAGTTTACCTTAAATGACTTAAACATGCAAGGTAAGAAACAGGTTGCAGGGTCATAAATTAGTAATTTGCAGATCTGCAGTATCAGACCATCTGGCTGTTTGGATGTAATAGTTTAGTGATGACTGCAACATTTCCGTGTCAAATGGAAGTTGTTGTTTTTTCCCCCTTCTTCTTTTCAACATTGCTTCAGAAGCAACTGTTCTAAGGTGACAATGTTCCTAGTTCTGATGTTTATCAGACATGCCTTTTTCAAAAACCACATATGAACTCATTGTTCCTGGAACCGGATGAGACTTCTGCAGTGAAGGTATCTTGAAGCGGATGAACCAACCCGCTGACTATCTCTTCGGAAATAAAGTCAGGAAGATTTGATAAGGGTCATGTGATGAATATTTTATCATAATGTGTTGCACTATTCTGGACGTGAACCATGCATCTTTTGTCTTTTTTTCAGTTGAAAATGTAAAAACTGTAGTGGTGGGAGAGTTTCATTAGTGGAATGGGACCATTACAAAGAATCTCCTGTTTTGTGGGAAAAGAAAAGCAACGCAATGATGGATGCAAGTTTGACCTTTGGCTATAGATGCCCACAGTGTCAGCAGTCATGTAGCTTCTTTAGGGCTGGTGCCAGTTTTGGTCAGTAGTCTTGGACAGGTCAAAGGTGGCATACAAGCCAATGTTTCAATGGTGACCGTTTGCTCTGGTGGTCAGACAAAAAGAATATCTACATGTACACTCACACTCAAGCTCATTTTCCTTTTGTCACTGTTGTTTTGTTTTGTTTTTGTTTTGTTCTCTTTCTTTCTTTTTTTGTCTGTCCAGCAGTCAAAATCATGCGTACGTTTTGACTTGTGTAGAAGTATTTAGATGTTTACTTTTTCTCAGAAAATATCCTTTAACTACCCATGCTGTACTAGAAATGGAATATAATGTTTATGGATGCACAGTAAGGGAGCTTTTGTGGTTGACGAGTGAAGAACATGTGGATAAGACTGCAGGCTTCCATGCACATTATGAGGGTGGAGTCCCAGCCCAGCAGTAGTACCCTTTTTTTAGCAAGGCACTTTATCCTCATTGCAAAGTCTCCTGGAGGAGCCTTTCAGCCATTAGTCCTTTGTGTAAGAGGAGCTGCACTCTATGCATGTTAAAGAACCCAATTCATTTCTCTAATAATAATAAGCAGGGTAAAATTCCGGTAAAGTGCTCAAACACACACACACACACACAAAGAAAACTTACTGGTAATTATCTGCAATACTCTTCAGGATTGAAGGGAGCAGATTACCCAAAAGAAGAAGAAGGAGCAGAAGAAGTATCTTTGAATAATTGCACACTGGGATGCAAATGACAGACTTCAATTTTGCCAAAATATTTTCCTTAACCAGCATGACATCTTCTGGATATTTGTTACCCCTCTGTGTTTTTCATTTACCATTATCACGTGCCCAAACATTTTATGCTGATAATCAGAGGCCGGCATAGTTGTTAGGGGTGATTTACCTGTTTCCATCAACTTAGACTCCGTCTGTCGTGGCGCCCTGACTCTCCCTATTTTCACTTCCCACATCGTCAGTGTATCTGCTTCGATTATGCCCAGCTCTCTGCCCCCGTAAGGATTCACCCATTAAGCCATTAAGGTAATGGGGTATGGTTCCCATCACCTGTTGGTGTTATGACCACTGATGAAGGGGTGTTCCAGGCCGTGAAATGTGCATGGACTCATCTTTATGGGCAGTCAGATAGAGGGATGTTTTAATAGTAGGCTACACACACACACATTGATGACATGTAGACAATGCTTACATGCAAACAGTGCTTAGGTTTAGGAACCAGACATACACATATTTGTGTGTACATGTCTGTGACTTTTTTTTTTAGAAAGAAAAGAAAATCTTATATTCTTTTCTGTAGAATAACTAACCTACAGCAAATTTCAAATTCATAATTTACAGTTACCTGTCAAATGTTTAAAGATATGTGTCCATTAAAGACAAGTGTCCACATATTTCAAGATACAGAAGATAACTCTCTCACCCATGACAAAATATTTTCAAGAAATATCTATCAAGTGATAGAGCTTTCCTTTGTTCTTCCCCTTCAATGTAAATGCTTATATACCCATGTCACATAATGATTATGAACATTGATGGCAAAGTAAACCTATCAATATCAATGTCTTCATTCTTCCTTTGATCATGAAAATAATTTCCATTTGACAGTGAAAAGAATACCTCTAGCGTGAGACTTAAATACACAGTCTGGGAGTGCTTTCAAACACTGTGCCTACACAGCATAACTTCTGAAACAGTTTTGAAGCAAAGAATATGTGTGATACTGACAGTTATTCCTAGACCTTTGGGTTATGTCCATCATTAAAATTAGCATAGATGGACATATTGCCCTGGAAGCATTTAACATAGTATTTAATGTCAATATGTGGGTTTATGGTGTAGTTTGTAAGTAGGTCAGTATTACAAGCCAGTGCAAGTAGGTACGTGTTATTGTAGCCCAAGCAAAGAAGGTGAGACTTTGCAAACAGGGGAACATCATAGGGATATCCAGAGTACACATTTCATGACTTTGTTAATAATCCTTTCATAGCTAGTGTATGACTGCATACATTGACTACCAGCATCCAAAAGAATGAAAAGGAGTTTTCATGAAAAAAAAAAAGAAAAGAATGTTGTTTGGCAGATTGAGAAGAGATTGCCTAGAGTGGAGGCACTTGAAAAGATTCATTTCTTTTCTCTTTTTCTTTTCTCTTTCTCTCTTTGTGATATTTGTCACTTATAAGAATCAATTATTTGACATTGATGTTAACTTAATATTTTTTAAAGATATTTCTTTGTGCCAAATGAGTCAAACTCAAGGTTGTTTCATTGATGAATATATTTGCAGGTTGTTTTGTTGTGTTTTCTAATTTGTTTCATTGATGAATATATTTGCAAGTTGTGTCGTTGTGTTGTCTAGTTTCTGGTATTCAGTGCCCCGTAATTTCAGGGGGGTTCGAATAGCTCGTAAAGTGTGGCAAGAGTATGATTAGATAAATTTGCCTTCAGTTAATGTAGCCATGTAAAACAAATTTATACATTGTCTGACTCTAACAACACAAAGAGCAAAATATAAGGGAATAGTTTATTGAGCTATAATATAACGCATGTCTATTGTCTCAACTGTTAAACTTTATGCATGTTTACTTGACCTTGTGATGCTTGCTGAAATGCTGTTGAGAGTGGATAGATGTGGATGACATTTTGTGGAAAATGTGTGATTTTGATGTTCCCAATTGGCTGAATTATTGCTGAATGAATGTAATAGCCTGGCTGCAGTGATATTACCATAAGCTAAACCCCTGAAAGGGGAATAGGAGTTGGCAGTTCTGAGCCATATTGCAGTTTCTTTGGTAGGTAATACTGTTATAGAAGTCAAGTGGTACAAATAAATGTTTTGTCATTGAAATGGAAAAAAACCCAACAAAACTTAGTTTAGTGAGTGTAGATTGCAAAGTCAGGTCACATTTTTATCAGTGACAAATTGTGACGATTGGCATGGATGATTGTTTAGAGAAAAAAAGTGGGAAAATGTCATTTCTCCAAGGGAAGTTAATGAATGAGGTAAACCAATTCAGAATTTTACGATGCACAAACACAATGAGAAATGATTTTGAGTTGACAAGTTGCTAAATCAATGTATTCATGAGAAATGTCTATGCATTTATGCAATCAGTAATTATTTTCATTTTTTAAAGCATGCCAAATGTGTGTTTAATTTGTGAAGGACTGGTTGTAATGCAAGTGCTTTTGTCTGTAAAGTTTATAATACAACATATGTTTATTTTAAATCTTGTAACTTACGTGGAATAGTATTCAACTCAGTTGTGAAATTTGTGTCTAGTGCAGAAAACCTAAACATGGCACATTGATGAATAATGTATTTTTGTTGTTGTAAATGTCACATTTTTGGCATTGAAATGTGTATTTACTTGTGTATTATCAAATCTAACATGTAAATATTCAAAATTTATTCGCAAATGTAATATATATATATATCATTTATTGATTCAGGTAATTGCTTACATACTGGTTTGATTTACTTATGTTGTTACTACATATATTTTAATTGGTGTCTGTAATTCATGATACGAAAAAGCAAAATGCCAAATGTAGGTTTTGATAATTTTACCACATTATTGCAGACACTTATGCTTGCTACTACAGAAATGACTGATCAATCCTCTGTTTGTCCTTAATGTAAATATGAATTAAATTCCTACCTTATGATGTCATTCCTGTAGTTGACTTAAGGTTCACTGTCTTGATGCATGCCCTGTTCTTTTGTAAACTCAGATAGGCAAATATTATCATGTGCTAGAATTTAGTCTGTAAACAAAGAGACATCTATGTCCTCTCTACCATTAAAGCATAACCCTAAAGAGCCTGTATTATTCAGAATATTTGACAGTAAACTGTGACTTTTCATTGCTGGTGGTAGGGGGCTGTGTATAAGCTGTGATCATGGCAGGAACGTTGGAAGGATGAGTGGAAAATAACTGGAGTTAGGTCAGCGGTATGAATGACTGTAGATCCTTGCAGGGTATTTGACAGTAATAAACTATCAGTACCAGGGGTAATCTGTGTATACTTGAAGTCATTTGCATGGTGAGATAGTGGTCCTTGGTTTTAAAAAAAAACTTCATTTAAGCATTCTGTATTATCCTCGCGTAGTATAAAGTACCGGTAGACAAATATTTTATATCCTAAAATTAACCATACACATCTATTACTTCGCTTGTCAAGAATGTTTTCTCCCCCTCAGCTATATATCCAAGAGCAGTCTCAATCATACCAGTGCAATTGTAGTTCTATAATGAGTGGGGGAGATTGGCATCTGTGGTATGTAGATACCATTATATACTTGTTTGTTTCAAGTAATTACACAAAATTTATTTGTCATTACTTGGAAGGGCTTCAAACAAGACAAAAATCTGTATTACTGCTATTTAAGAGCTTTCATATTTTCGCATGTTCTCTTTTTATGTTTTTCTTTCTAAACATAGTCTGTTGTATCCCATCAGTCATAGGCTTACATACTAAAACATTATGACCGTATTGCCGGTTATCAATTGTCATACTTGATAATATAGTCTGCCCATGTATTAGGGCCTAGTACATAATACAGCAAACAGTTGGGAGGATGCATTTTGCCACAGAACACACTATCCTCTATGATGTAAAAACAATGGTAAAATGCAATATTTGAACAGAGATTCTGCTTGTCAGTTTTGGTGTTGTTGTTTTGTTGTTGTTGTTGGTTTTTTTTTTTTTTTTTGGGGGGGGGATGCCAATATGGTGTCTTGTTTGTTTAATGTCTGCTATGTTAAAGACTCATACAAATGAGTCTTTAGCTGGACATAAAGTTGGAAAGATCAGCTGGAAATTGTATCTTTGTGATTGCATTTACAACATCAATTGTATCCATTAGGTCTCTCTAATTCCTAACTGAGTGTATTTCTATGTTTTGTAGAGCGATCTAAGGAAATGAGAATTTTCTCTGTGTTGGTGACTTGGGTATGATTCTGTCTCTAAATATCTACAAACAGCAACTTTCTTTCTTTTTATTACAACCTGTTGTTCAGTAGATATGTATAATGTTCTGAGTCAGGATTGGTATTGAAATAGTGCTGTGGATGTGCAGGAGATACACTGTGAGACATTAATTGTCTCTCTCCAAAACTTTGAAGTGGTCATTATACACCAGATGGACACAGGCATCCACTACTGTACTGACCTCAACTGATTTATTGCAGCTGACCAAGCTGTGCAAGACATATCACTTGAGTTCACTGTGGAACACCATATTTTAACTTCAAATGATCTCTTGTGCAACACTTTGGGGCTGAAATTGATTTTTTTTTTAAAAAATCATGTTTATTGGAATCATTCAATTGATTTGATTTCAATTAAATTACCCTACTGTGTTTCTACTTCTGAGTCAAGCTTGTCTTACGAATATGTGTGCTGATCAAGTTTATAATGTCACAGGACTTGATTGACCTGATATGTGTAATCTCCTTGTTGTATTATTTCTCTGTAAATGTTGAAACTGAATATGTTCACACTTGGTGCAAATACTGATTGCTTTTACATGTTACAGTTGTATCACCTTAAATCAATGAATATGATTTTCTTGAATCGAAGAATTCTATGTTAAGAATGATTCTGATGTATTTTGATTGTAAGAACATATGTACATAAATCCTGAAAATGTTGATTATGTCCTTACATAAAAGCATAGACTGAAACCAGGTGTCTGCTGATTTTCTTTGTGTCCCAAATCTTGTAAGGGGGAATTAAACCCAAATTATATATTTGGATTGAGTGAATTCACCAATATTAGTAGAACACATCAGTGAAGTTTTAGGAAAAATGGAGAATCCATTGAGAACCTATGAATTTTTTAAAGTCATGGTGCCACCATAACTGGATGAGAAGACTACTACAATTGTTTATGTCCCCATATATACAACAGTGTAAAGTAAAAATAAAGAGAATTCCATAAAATTAAATTTTTCAATGAAAAGTAGACATTCCCTCAACTTGTTGCAACATACGTGAAGAGTAATGTTATTCCCCCTGCTTTCTGAAAGAGATAAGTCAAGTGCTTTTCCATTATACAAGCGAAGTGAAAATATGTTGAATTTCTGTATACTTTCTTTATATTGTTTTCAATACATGATATCACAAAGTGTTGTAGTCTTCTCAATCAGCGATGGCTGCATCAAAACTTTAAAAATTCATAACGTTTCAACAGATTATCTGATTTTCCTCAAATTTTGCTGATGCATTCTGTAGTATTGCTGCATTCCCTCAACTCATATATATATATATATATATATATATATATATATATATATATATATATGGGTGTGGTTTAGTGGATTGGTGTAGAGAAGTGTAGCTGTCTGAGAAATTTATTGTGGCCTACTTTGCCAAGTTTTTGTTGAAAATACACCTTGAGCTTCAACAACAAATTCTCTACATTAATTTGCATGACAACAATACATGTATACTAGTATGGATGTTGTGGGATTTCTATTTTGTTTTATTTGCACAGATTAAAGAGTTTGGTTTTGAGTGGGTTTTCACAAAGCAGGGAATTGTATGTCATGAAATTTGCCAAGAGTACAAACATACTATGCATAGTCGTGACACTAATTTTGTTTTGTTTTGTTTTTTTGCGAATTGCCACTGGCATTGAATTCATAGTAATGTAAACAAGAACTTTCACATGCATTTTGATTTTGTGAGATTCGCGATACTAAAATGTATGCGACAAAGTATACAATCATGCAGACAAACTTTCATGTCAACCTCTGATCGAAACATGATGACTGAAGGTACAACAAGACTGGGACTCCTGAAGACAAAGTGATGTTGATGTTGATGATGATGATGATGATGATGATGATGATGATGATGATGATGATGATGATGATGATGTGGTGGTGGTGGTAGTGGTGATGATGATGGTGGTGATATGAGAGGAAAAGAGGAGAGGGAAGAGAAAATCTGAAGTAAAAGTAAAATGTCACTCCAAGTTCCAGATTACTTCAATGCAAAGAGTGAGATTATACAGAATGATGAAGTCTTTAAAAATCTCACAAAAACTGAGAAAGTTATGGCATTACAGAGTTTCACATTTCTGTCCAAAAACAGAGATGCCAGTAGCAATCTATTTTTAGATTAGGAGAAGCGATAAGGCAATTGGTTCACAAGTTTCCTATTGACTTGCACACGAACATCCTAATAGTTGTTTTTTTTTTTTTAGGTGACATAAGGAAGAACTGTCCTTCATATCACATTCTATAGTAATATTGACCTGACAGTGAGGGTTAATAGTGCCTAAATCATTGACCACAGTTTTTCTTTAAAAGATATATATATATTTCCATATGTGGGGCAAGATTTTATGTGATGACATCACCCCATTCAATTTGCACCTGTGGAATCAAGACGGATATCACTTTTTTATAAAGACGTATGCAAAATTACCAATAAATTCTATCTGACCTGTATTCTATTTACAATGTAATTTCAGTAATAGTGAAACATTCACCAGTTTCTTTCACTATAATACTGTGAAACTGAATATGGAGTGCACCTCTATTTCAAGTTAACATAACAATCCAAAGAGTGAGATTACAGACATCACACACACACACACACACACACACACATACACACACACATACATATATGCATGTATATATAATATATGATACACACACTTTTGGGGGACATGTTAGGCCTACATTTTCTGCAGTAATTTTCTACATCAGCTAGGTCACACATTTTACTTTCTTTTGGCATTTCTTCATGAATAGTGTAAATGATCATACCCCTGAAACTAACTATAAAAACTAACTGATAGAAAAAAAATCAGATAAAGTCAATCTCATAATATATAGTCACAACTTGGAACATATTTCTTCTTAACACCCACCTCTTGAAATTAATACATATTCATGCAGATTCTACCTCGGGTGAATTGATAGCCGAAATTTTAATGTGCAATGTATGATGGATGACCAGAACAATATGTCCTTGTATCTTGTTATATATGACCAGGGAAAACATATTTTATACAAGACTGAATTCATTTGTCAGAAGTCATTCAGTAAAATATGAGAATTAAATGACCGAATGCACATTCTCCAACATGACAAAGTTGGGAGAGTTTTTTAAAGAAAATATTTGTTCCCCTTGATGTAGCTCTCACCTTTTGCCATATAAAGACAGGGTAGAGATGGTGAGAAAGAGAAAGAAATATTGTGTTCGGTCTTTGTTTTGAAATCTTAAACATTTAAAAATATCAGAGACGAGTTTGCATTTCAAACATCATCTTGATGAGTGGAAGTCACGTCTACATTCATGATGTAGGTAGAGAAGGTACATGAAGGTTACCACATTAAAATTGACCGATATTTCAGCCAAAACCTCTCTAAGAAAGCAGAAAACAAAAACAAAAAAACACAGGAGTCACGTTCGTGTTGTTCAAAATACATTTAGTCAGAATCCTGGAGAAAATACCCTAGCCATAAGTTGACCTACTTTTTTAATGGGGGTTCATTTTGTGGGAATTGTTCGCGCAGCGCAGTGCGGTTGTTGTGAGCCACTGTCGGGCGATACCATCAAGGAGCGAGGGGGAACCACGTCCTCTGCTAGAACGTACGAGAACATTGTATACAGTCCCACCAGCAAGGAGTTGACGTAATTTTTCCTGCGAAAAACGATCGTTCCGTAGCCGCGCCGCGCCATCTCTTCTCTCCAAATCGCAACCGTACCATACCGACCTCGAAGTAGTGGATTATTTGAGCGGAAGCAAGCGCGCAGAACACAGAGAAGGTTAGCTCCCTCTCTATGCAATCCTCGACAGTGTATTGAGACTGCATAGGGATCGAAAAGATAAGCGACCGCGATACACAGCGACCGTAACGTACTACGCGGCCTATGTTTGATACAGTGTGCCAGTCGGCGATGCGTGCCACATACAGGATGTAACGAATCGAATCCTGTGATTGAACTACACATGTGACTAATAATTCTTGCACAGTGAATTAAATGCGAATCAAGACTGGATATTTACAGTGGAAATATTTAACTTGGATGTACATACTATACAAACTGTGAAACGCGTACTAAAAGTGAAAGATGGCGACTGTACCCAGAGAAAAGAGGAGGTAAGTTCAATTTGTGCATGGAATTTTGCGAGCATACATGACCTAGAATGAGCTGTATGTTTCGGAGAAAGAGAACAACAGTGACCGCGACCGGCTTCTTGATCGCAACTAAAACTCTAGACTATGTTATTTCACCCTATAGATGATCTCAAAGCAATCTGGAATAATGTGTGTGTTGCTGTAGTGTCGACCGAAGACGTTGATCTAGTTATTAGTAGACGAAGTGTTTCAGTTTCACACGAGTAGTTTGTACATATTATCGGACAGAAATCTCTCCAACGCAATAAAACCCGTGCGAACTCTCAATGTGTAATGTAGATTGTGCAATTTTGTGTAGTGTGTGATTAGATGTCGGCTTGCGCGTTTCCTGGCAGGGGTGTCTCACTGGGAATGTTTTTCAGAACAGTGTGGTGTTGATATAAATTTTGAACAGTTTTAAAGAACAACAACAAAATGACGGCAGTTCTACGACATTATGACCATGGTTACCTTCAGTATCAGCTTGGTTTGTGATTAGCGCTTAGGAATATTCTGACATACTTTTTGGAGACAATTTTTTTTTTCTGTAATTTTCTATTAACGTTAGACTCTAACTATATGTAAGATACGGTACTATAAGCTGTTCTTTTCGTGAGGGTTTAATTTCCGCAAATTTCGCGAATCACATTTGGACCACGAATTTAACAAAATGTGAAAATGTCACTATGCGCTAAGGTAGTAGCGTGCTTATGAAGGCCTCTGTGTCAATTCGCGAAAATGTCCGTGACCTCCCCATTCACGAAAACATCTGTACGCAAAAATAACAGTGTATCATTACTATCAATACACATGTAGACGCTAGGTCTAGTGGTCAGTAGCCTACTGTATGTAGCAGAACTAAGCCCACTAATCAGTATAGAAGAGTCTTTTCCGTCTTGTTCTCTCAAATTGTGCTGTAGCCTTGCAGTTTATAATACTTGACAGTGCCAAACTGTGGAAATATTAAAGAATAGACTCCAAAATCAATGATTCATTGTATCATAATTTTGTTGATGTAGAATGTCTAAAGTAAGATGTTGTGCAAATTTGTACGTTGTATGTCTACTGTAGCTGTTACAATGTACGTCTACACACATGTACAAGCCTGTACATTGTATGTATGATGTTAGTGTATTGATGGTAATTAGTTCAGTACACAATGGTACAATGGTACTGTTTCACAGTGCTTACACTACTAGCTGTAGTTAATAAGCATTTGGAAGCAAATCATTAAATCGATGAGTTTTATAAATGGCTATTATACTGAATTACATACATGTAGAGTGTTGATCTACTGTATATTGTGCGTATACAAATTGTTTTGTACATGGTGTATATACGAGTACATGTACACTGTATTGATGCCATGCATTCTGATATTCAAAATTTATAATAAATATCAACTTTTGTTTTAAATATTGAGATGGTCTATAGTTGGGAAAGGAAAGAATGGAATACATTTTATTCTTGTTTTTCCTCATTTTTATACAAACATATTTTACACTGCCTTTGAATGCCAATAGAAACACAAAATCATTAATGAAATCACAAAATATAGGTTTTGTTAAAACAATCATGTGCTACAATGTAATTGATATTGATAGTTACTTGATGCAGAACCCATTATAAATACCATAGAGAAATTGGAATAGTTGTGTACAGTTGTACACTGTAGGATGGGGTAAGTGAAGAGTTAATGCCTTCAGACGTCAACTGAATGAAATTGGATATGTAAATTTGATACTATGCATTTACCTGTATCTGCGTAGTAGGGTCTTCTACAGTACGCATTTCCTTGTACTTGAACTGTAGTAATTTTTGCACTGGTATTTTGCATGGGAATTTCCCAATTTATGGTGGGACCATCAGTACATTACATGTACAGTAGCATGTTTATGAAGAGGTGATTAGAGAATGGTGTGTGCTGTGCAATGTAGTCTACTTTGTACATGGTGTGGTTATGCACCACCCCTGTATTAAAAAGAAAAAAAAAAAGAAATGTCGGTATTGTAGGCCAGTTCTAAGTACAGATGAAGATTTGTTTTTGTTCACATGACCAATGCTATTTAATAATAACACTGGATTGTTGTGAGTTTTTGTGGTGGGAGGGGGATGGAAGATAGGTTCAGATTGAAGATGAAGGCTTTATGAAGGTTTATGTTAGGTTTGTTGCATTATTCTACTATGCTACAGCTTGTACAGTGGTTGTACTTGTGATTCTTTCTTTGAGCTACAATGTACATGTAATCTTTCAAACTCCATACTAGTATTTCAACTTCTCATTTGGTCCATCCAAGAAATGGATGACCAAATGTGCAAATTTTACACTAATTACAGAACATTGATGAAGATATGAAAACCCATTTACGTGTACAGTAGATGATCTCTACAGGAATATGCATATAAAATGTAAATTTAATTCTTATCAGGTTCACCAACAGAGGACATACTACATGTACAACGTAAATGTTTAGTTTAGTCAATGATAGCTTCGTTTTCTTTCTGTATTATGCAAGTAAAGCTTCATACAATTGTATCTTGGCAATATGCTGTATTGAACTTGTTGCCCAACAGGGTACAATAAATTACAATACATGCCATGGAATTAATCAAGTACCGGTAACACACCAGTGCCTGCTAGCCATTTTTGTTAGCGGTATTTGCACAATGTTAATGCAATGATTTGTTATTCAAAGTGTACAGTAGAACAAGTTTCTTAATTCTAGCTATCGCCAATGACGTAAAAAGTACCCGGATGTGGCTTTTTCGTCAAGATGTAGTGCACTTGGTAGCAAGGGCACTTCCGGCACGGGGCATAATTTGCACAATGCTAGCGTGCACGTACGTGTACCTTACCTACAGCGCAGCGCCGACCACGGATACTAGTCACAGAACTCTAAAAGAGTTCTTCTGTGATACTAGTACAGTAGGCCCCTGTACCGCCCGAGCCAGTGAGTGGCCAGGCCTGTCATACTCGTACACTGTAGTCCCCTCCGGCGGCCGGCCTTGCATTAGCATGCACCACTGCACACAGCGCATAAGCTAACACACCGGCAGTACAGTGTAGAATTTCTACTGCTCGATCATGCAATCGATGTGCACGCATCACAGATCAGTCATCTCTGCATACGCTGAAAATATGCTGGAAAATATTCACCCACCTGGATATACAGTATATCGTCATGGAATGCCCATCTTTTTTTTATTTGTTCTCTGTCGAAATGTCGCGAACACAATCGGGAACAAACAGTGATCTCAAACTTATCCTGTCTCCGAAGCAACTTCTTCCAAGTAAGTACGTACAATGTACGTAGGCCTACTACTAGTGCTACTACCACTACTAGTAAGTCGCGCGTGCACGTACTGCGCTGTGGAGTCACCCGCAAACTTCACCCACGCGGCCACGTCACGTCTCGTATGCCAGTAAGGGTCCTATTTCTGCAGATTTTTTTCATTTATTGTCGTGCGAACAACACATGGCAGCTTCGCAGCAACAACCAATAGTCGTATTAACAGCAATTTCTTAAGAATGGAGAAATTTCAAATCATATTAAAGCTGTAATTCAAGTCGAGAAAACCGGAATTACACGTAGGATACAATCAGTTGTGTGTGTAAATAGCATTAGTCACGTATCACGCGCGTACGAACGGAAGTGACTTTGCTACCGGACTATCCCATAATGCACCGTAAATGACGCTTAAATCAACATCCGGGTACTTTTTACGTCATTGGCGATAGCGAGAATTGGCATTGACAAATTGATTGTGTACTATTGTACATGTACCTGCTGAGAATACGACATTGTACTGTGGAATAAATTTTTAGTTGCCACTTTTGCTATTTTGGGCAGCATTCAATATGTTATCAAGTTGAATATCAGTATTCACTTCTTCAAGGAAGATTTGCCACCTGAAACAAAACATAGAAGTTCTTTGTCAGTGTTGAATTCAAATTTTAAGACAGATTGTGACATTACTCTGAATGATGTGTTTTAGGAGCATGAGATTGGAAAGGAAATGAACATTTAACTTTACTTGCTTCTCATATTAAAAAAAAAAAAAATGCTTGTACTGTAACATTGGTTGCACTGTTGGGATGTTTAAGACTTGTCACAAATTGAAAGGAAATAATATGTTCATTAGAGTTGTAGTCAATCTGTCACTCTCCTTTATAATTTGTTGCAGAAACTCAGAAAAGAGGAAAGAAAAATCAAGAAATGCTGCAAGATGCCGGAGAGGGAAAGAGACAGAGATATTTTATGAACTAGCACACACATTACCACTAGCACACAATGTTTGTGCACAGCTGGACAAGGCAGGAATCATGCGACTTGTACTCAGTTTCCTCAAAATTGGCAAGATTCTCCCTAAAGGTAATGTACAACTCATCCAATGACTTGTCAGTATGTTGATTTTGGTTGATATGTTGCATGTAGGTTGATTTTAATTCAAAACGAGTTCAGATTTTCCAAAGCCCATATGTTTCATATGATCTTCGACTTTATGAGTGATTTATATCACAGACTTAATTGTGTGCAAATTGTAGGTATTTCATACCCCTTTCAGTAACTCGTGCATTTTTGGCCAGTTCCTGGCCCGAGCTAAGTTGGCCCGCGCCAAGCAGTAAAAATTGCACTCAGTAACTACACATTGTATAGCAGAGCCGCGCTACTTTTACGATGACCCATTCACAAACTTTGCCTCGTAAGGGATAATTACCATGGTAACTGAACGCACGCTCCGGCGGAGGCACGGCCAGGTAATTGTGACCTTTGACCATGCAAGTAATTTTGGCCCGAGCCTGGCCCGCGCCTGGTGCTACAATGTAGCTTACAGCAGCGCCAAAATAGCGCTAGCCTGGTTAACCTTTTGAAGACTTATGTTCAGGCGAGTAGAAGATTTGTATGATGATGACATCATCACCTTGTCCAATGTGACTAGTAATATCGGCAATCTATGAAAAATATAAAAGCGTGACAGATGTATTGTTACCAATTTGATTTCTACATGTACTATTGATGGAACCTTTGCAGTTTTGTTCATTTGTTTTTACTCTTTAGAATACTGTAAAAGTGGATATTTTTGCGCGACTAATTTTTCGCGCTTCGCAGGGTAAGAAGAGTTTCGCGTGTTTTTAATTCCGCGGAATCATGACATCACGCACAGGAGCATATGGCGAGCAAAAATATTCGAGTGCTTTTATTTTCGCGCTAGTTTCTGGTTGCGCGAAATGCGCGAAAATTTCAACACCGCGAAAATTTCCACTTTTACAGTACCAATTTGAACATGGTATCAAATTACATGTGAGACAAAACCAAAAGCAGAAATAGCAAACATAAATCCAGTTATAAAAATTTCAAATCTACTCTGATCTCTTCTTTTGATTTACAATATAAAATATGTGATATGACAGCTATCAAGAAATCTTCAAACATTTACCTTTTTTCATATTGCTACTTGTATACTGAAATTATACTACTGTACAGTATAATTGACCAAAAAATGAAATAATTAGGTACAATGTATATGAAGAGTTCTGTATTAATCAACATGCTGTGATTATTTTATTCTGGGTATAGAAATCAAAGTGGAGGAGAAAGAAGACAGCAAAGTGAAAGCCCTGGATCAAATCATGGATCCACACTACCAGAAGTCTTTGGATGGATTCCTCCTCATCTTGTCACAAGAGGGAGACATGGTCTTCATCTCAGAAAATGTCTCAAAATTTGTAGGAATCAACCAGGTAATCCTGCGTTGCTAGCCCGTCCCCATCATAATTTGAGTAAATGCATACAAGGAATTTGATGATTTACACATTTTTTTGTAATTTTTTATACAGAGATGCATATTAAGCCAGAGGACAAAATTGCTGTGTGATATTTGACATGGTAAAGTACATGTACCAAGCTCCTTGCATCACAGAAACCGAAAACAGCTTTGTGTATAAGAAAGTACATTGCTCCTACACTTTAATATGATGCTGAAATACCAGAATATTTATTTTCTATTCTAGTTTTCCAAAAGCAGCGGTAAAACAGATGAAATACATGTAACATGTGCTTGTTCAAAAGATGAATGAAATACACCAGTGTGGAAGAATGAGGTTTGAATAATGGTGTTATTCGAAATATAGGAGGCTTGCATCATCATCATCATCAGTGTGTTGAGAAGAAGAGATAAGTTTAATTACCACTACAGTTTGAGATGTGTTCCCCTCCAAAGTGTTATTACCATGTATTTCTACAGTACATGTTTTGTGTTGTAGCATGAATTACAACTGTCATTTTCAATCTTTGTTTGCCACAGTTCATGACCTGTGAAAGGAAATTCTCATGAAAGGATTGGCAGCTTACTGTTTGTGCATTGCACATAAATCATCAATACAATGTAGATATTGTTTGAAAAGATAAACATAAGCCTTTGAAACCAAAACCAAAACAGGAACAAAGGATACTAAACAATAGCAAATGTGGTATAACAATAAGCTGTATGTGACATACATTGTACTATGTGTATACTGTATATGCAAATGACATATTTCAGCACAACTGAGAGCACACACAAAATAAGATCATCAAATACAATGAATATGGCATAAAGACTGATAATGAAAGACAGATGCACACTAACATCCCCAGATGTGTGCTCAAATATTTAACAATGTTTAATATACTGTTTTGTACGTGTAATCACACGAACAAAGGCATGCACATACACACAGAAAACAGATCACACTTTACACTCTTAATTTGCGATTGTTAACACTATTTCTGGGGAATTTTAAAAAGACGTTTAATTACTTGTCTTGTCTACATTTTGTAACTTGGATTTACTTTATAGATTACTATTATTGACATGTCACATTGTTCAACTCATTGAAACTGTTTAATTTGTGCTTCCTGTCCAAGGTGGATCTCATGGGCCATAGCATCTATGACTACACTCACCCCTGTGACCACGATGAGATCAGAGAACAGCTCTCAGACAGACCCGGTCTCTCTCAAAACATCCCTTCATCATCATCCACATTACTATCATCATCAAGTGAAAGGCAGCATCACAGCTTCCTCATCAGAATGAAGTGTACACTGACACCAAAAGGGAAGATTGTCAACCTGAAGGCAGCCACATATAAGGTATACTTCACGTGTGGTACTGAAACTATTAACTTAACTTTTTGTTACCTTTATTACTAGTAGAAAGATCACCTTTACATTCTATCATTATGTTATAATGTACAACATTTTCGGTAGATATAGTTTATGCTATGATTTTGTGAATGTATGTCAGTAATGAAAGCAGAAGATGAATTAGGAGGAATCAATATTTGTGTTATTTTGTACATATTATCAGTGTAATACATGATACATTTCTTGTATTATAATGTTTCTGTATGTATATGAATAATATATATATCTCTTGGACATCCCTGTCAGGCTTTTAATAGTTTATGGCGATCCACACAAAATGATATTCCATGTACAAACTACATGTGTATACCACGTATTTGTATATAATGTATTTACATGCATTTTGTGAATAAATCAAATCAAATCAAATCAAATAGAATCAAATCTAAAGTCAGATGTATCAGAATAGTCTCATACATCAATATCAAGTGAGATAAAGTAACACAAAGTTGTGCTTGTGGGCAGGATGTACATGTCATTACCTAACGTGAAGACCAGGGTTTTTTGTTTCCACTGTGAATATCTGCAGTTTGTTGTAAATGGGCCAAATGTGTAGTGAGCGACATAGTCAGGATTGTTGTTAAATCCTACAAGCATTTGCCATAAAAAATGCACAAGGTAATACACATCATAAAAAGAACCTTCAAAGTAAACATATTTTCTGTGTGATTTTGAAGACAAGCTTCTGATCTGATCATCACCCTTGTTAAAGGAATTTTGTTTTGAGATCTGCATTTTGTAAAACTTCATGACCTTGGCTAATCTCCACGACTTTAAGGTTTGTCATAAAGACAAACAAATCCCTCGCCCTGGTGTGCAAATTTACATTCAGTTGGATTTGTAGATCCTGTACAGTATGATTGCATTGTCATAGCCATTTGTACTGTACACACTGCAGATATAAATCAGCTAAAAGTAACCTGATCAGTGGGGATATCAGTCTAGTGCTAAAGTCTAAATGTAGTTTCTGCCAGCTGTTAAGCTGTAATTTTCAATGACTCGTAGATACAGGAGCAGTAAAGTTGAGTTTGCTGCTGCATTGCATGCAGGGTCTCCATGAATCAACCATTTGACCCTCTATAAATGTCAGCCTGTTTACCCGTCAGTCTATAAATCTGCACACCATTTGTGAGAGACTATAAATTTGAGGAGGTTTCATATCAAATATGCTAGATATTTCACAAACATGATAGAAATTTCTAGCAAAGCAAGCAAATGGTATGTTTCAAGGACAGTTTTGATGTCAAAATACATGTCACATGTCTAATGTCACCCAACGTAAACATTGCACAACTGGTTGTAAAACTTGAGGTTAGAATCTTCTTGTATAAGTCTAATAATTAAAAAAAAAAAATCTATTGTCATATGTCTACAGGTGTCTGTATAGCAGATTACACACACAGGACATTTTGAAAACTTTTTTTTTTCTTTGCTCCTGCTTGTTTTCAAAGTTAATACAACTTTAGTTAATACAATTATGGTACAATGTTAAATGATATGTTAATACTTGTACAACCTCCATACTTTGACCAGGCAAGTACCCATTCATCGGTACTTGCCATGGGTACAGACAGGCAGTGAGTTTTGTCCAGGCCAAGCAGCCAAGTGGATTGGTAGTACCCTGCCTTATGGTTGTGATTTTCCTTCCATGTTTATAGGTTATTCACTGCCAAGGCCACATGAAACTTTCTGTCTCAGAAGCAGCTGCCATGGGGTACCGCATACCCTCGTCTCCCTGTTTGGTCCTGATCGCCAGTCCCATCCCACACCCCTCAAACATTGAGATCCCCCTGGACTGCAGTGCATTTCTCACAAGACACAGTATGGACATGAAGTTCACATACTGTGATGAAAAGTAAGGCATCTCTTACACCAGAATGAGCTTCACAGGTGTTAGAACTCATTCGGTATTGTATTTTTACTCTCTTTTTCAAAGAACAAACTCCAGTACTAGTGGACAGGATATACAATTGCCGGAGATTCAAGTTTGAAGCTTTACAAGAGCTATTTAAAATCACTGTTTGGGTTATGTGTAGGTGTCTTGGAGTTAGAGAGAGAGAGAGAAAAAAAAAGACATGGTTTTCATTGCATAGTATCCCAACTATAAGTACAAAATAGTGCTGTGCCTTTTTTTTTTTTTCAAGATGTTTTGTTTCCTGAGATGAAGAAAATCTTTAGCTCAGTTGGTATTTTGGCTGTCCGATGAGCAGTAGATGACAAGTTCACATCTATGACCGGTCCCTTATTTTTCACTTGACCTACTTTTGTACAGATTTAGCAAATTATTATGATTACCAAGATCTACAGCTAAATATCTTTTCTTTTCTTTTTTTAGTTTTTGGGTTTGCTGCTTTCTTGGCACTGAATCCATCCAGCAGCCATGTCTGAAAAAACAATAGTTTCTTTAAAGTAAATTTTTACTACAGTATCATATCTGCACATCCTTCATTTTACTGTTTCTTACACCCTTTCCCTTCTGTCGTTTCCTTGAATTTTACTCTCTTCTTTTTTTTTGGGGGGGGGGGTTCCTTCACTTATTGAGATTGTTATCATTACGGTTTAATGTACAAGAATTTCATCCTTTGGAAATGCTTGCATTTTCACTTGCAACATAACTTCAGAGTAGTAGTGTTTGTGTCACTGTACAAGTGACATTTAAAATATCACGAAGCAATGTCAGGTCTAGTGAGCTGTTACTGTTGACATAATCCAAGTGACGCTATATTTCTTCTTTTTTATTTGTATGGTATTTTTACGTAGGATTGAGGAGTTGATGGGATACAAACCCAATGAACTGGTAGGCAAATCTTTCTATGACTACTACCACGCTCTGGACGGACAACTCATTGACAAGAGTCACAGAGATCGTAAGTCGCTTGTCGTTTGTGTTTGTCCAGTTTTCACCTCCTAGTTGCCTTACATCTACAAGCTCACTTGCACGATGTATACTTTTCTATGCTATTCTAGGTCTTTTTCCGTATTCATGAGTATATCCATTTAATGTTTCGATACATCCGCTTGGTACACGGATATAAGAGAACTACACGAAAGACAAAATTTCCCTGTCTGATGCGAGGGAGGACAACTCAATGTATCTCATTTATTATCTTAGCTTTCCAAATACTCTATAGATAACCTATAAAAAAACAAATGGTGTAAGTCCAAAGGACTGTGACAGTAAATAAATGAAAAAGAAAGTTATCTATGTAGATGCAAAGATCTACTAGATATTGCATACTTACAGTTTAAACTCTTCAATATGCTGTGAGTGTCTTGTCAAAAATAGATCAGTGTTCTATTTAGCTATTCATATTGACATTTGACTTACAGTGTTTGCCAAGGGGCAGACATCAACAGGCCGGTATCGCTTTCTTGCAAAGAGTGGTGGCTACATGTGGCTGGAAACGCAGGCAACAATAATCTACAACAACAAGACCAACAAGCCACAATGCATTGTTTGTGTCAATTACACCATAAGGTTAGTCTTACTGCATGCTTACACACTTGTTATTTATATTCATAACTACAGATCAGTCAGTAGTCAAAAGTGTAAATGTGTAAAAGAAATATACCGAGTAGAATTAAGCACACCGGTAGACAGTAAATACCCCTAAGGAAACTGTCTTCGTGTTGGTAATACATGTATATGTTTTTACTTATTAGTTTTGAAAAGGAACGAAACCCAGCTCTATATGCGTGGATTGAATGAATGCAACAATATTAGTAGAACACATCAGTGCAGTTAGAGGAATAATCAGAAAATCCATTCGAAAGTAATACATTTTTAAGGTTTCAGTGTGGCCATCACTGTCTTGAGAAGACTACAATGGTTTGTGACGTCATGCATGCACAGTGACATGAAGAGAATGTCAAGAGAATTCCACTAAATTTCTTTTTTTTTAATGAAAAGTACTCATCCCCCCCCCCCCCCATAGTGACATATGTTCAGGGTATTAAATATGATTCCCTGCTTTCTAAAAATAGGTAATTCAAATGCTTTTCCATTATGCTAGAAAAATGAAAATACATTGAATTTGTTTTCTGTATATTGTCCATGCATGACATCGCAAAATGTTGTAGACTTTTTTATCCAGCAGTGACAGCACCAAAATGTTGAGACTTCATAACTTTTGAAAGAATTGTCTGTTTTACTTCACAGTACGCTGACATGCTCTACTCTCATTTCTGCATTCACTCAATGCACATTTTACATGTACTTGGGGTTTCATTCCTCTTCAAAACTAGTGATTTCTGGAGAGAAATAAAGTGGAAGGAGAGATTACCATTTCTCTTTCTCTTACTCTGCAGTGGATTGAAACTTATATATGTGAGTAGTGTTACCAGTCTCCCACATTTAATGTTTATATAGTCAATACACTTCAGCTGCTGGGGAACACTGTTCCATTGGATTCTCATCTATCATATTTCCTTTCATGTGTGATGAAACTGTGGCATGCATTTTGTTTCACTCTTAAAATACTACAAACTTTTTGAATAGAATGTGTCAGAATTGACTTGCAAGCAGCTCTTACATTGAAGAGCATTGTAGGAATTTAGAGTCAGAATAGATGCTTGTGTTTGTCAGATTTCCATTCTGTAGGTTGGTTAAATTCATTGTGCGAGTCGGCAATGGTGCATTCAGCATGACACTTTGACCTACATTTTTACTTCCTATACAGTGTCGTACATGCAGTTGAAAATTCTTTTGTCCGTAGTATCAAACAGGAGTGGTGTTAGAGATGAATACATAGGGTTATTCAACCGTAAGTTTGGCCGGCTGTAGTGGGAGCCTCACTCCAATAAAGGATTGTAATATATATGTGATGATGAAGAAGAGATGTGATTCAATTTGATGGCAAACCTCAAAAGAGCAATGGCTATGGTTCTTTGTAAGGATCATGATGAAGAATCATGATTCCACTGCTACACCATGACAAGCTCACTGGGTATTTACCGCTGTTGTACAATGATTGATTGCCCACAATACCCCCACATGTATCACAAACAGACATGGTCTTTACCTGACTTGAGAGTCAAACTGGAATATTACAGGGAAAATAGAACAATTTGCTCATTCAACTGTACCTGTCAATAAGCTGAATAACATGTTACAGAGACTGTCAGCTTATGGATATAGTGCCGTTGGGATTGTGCGCAAGCTGCATGCCAATGAAATCTACTGGCTTAACATATGACCCACACTCTTTTATCACTGTCTAGAGACCAGACAATTTCTTATTATGCGAGATACATTGTGCCTCACATTTGCATTCTGTTTACCTAAATGTCAAGTGTCTGGTATTCAATAACAGCAGAGACAGATGTAATCTCTATTGAAACATGCTATGGCATGCAGCCATAATGTCATATTAATACTTGGGGTTTAAATTGCATTACAAATGAAGAGGAGAGACCTGTGGGCTATTGTCATAAAAAATGGGGGAAATGCATCAAATTGTCACATATAAGAAAGCAAAGGCTTCATACACTACTAAGCTTTCATTTATTCAAGGAAGGTCCCTTGGCATCCTAGAATAAAGAAAGGAACGTTACTCTCTTTCAATTTTGAAAGAGAAAGTATTTTTTAAGATAACTTTTTTTTTTTTTTTTTTTTTGGGGGGGGGGGATCATCTTCCTCATCTAAAGTGCTGACTGGTTTTGTCTGTTTGTTTGTTTGTGGGTATTTTTTGCACTTCTGTCTTTCCAAGTGTAACAGGTTTAAAGTTCAAATACTTGGAGTTTGAAGTGTAAAAAGTGTTGTTAATAAATCTTGAGAACACCTACATCATGAATAACATTATTTTGAGCAAAAGTTCAATTATTGATATTTTTGTGATGCATACAAGTGAGCAGCATGAGTGTTAGCAATGTGTCATTCACATTTCATAACCAAGCTAGAATTTAGGGGTGCATAGTGAATGCTGTGTTAGAGTACTTTCCTATCTTTGTGATGTAATAACTTCATTATCAATATTTGTGTGATATACACTGAAATTACCACTTGAGCCTGTGTAATTTCCCTGCATTCATGCTTTGTTATCTAGCAAGGTATGAGCTACTTAGCTCATATTGAGATCTCAATAATTTCTCCATCTATTTGGCTGTCTTCCCCCTTTGACTTCTGTTCCAAGTGACCTTGTACTTCACAATGATATATATATTAGATGCTCAGATATGATGTTATTTTTCAATTAAGGAGTAAATGGGGAAAAGTACTGTATAATTTTTCGTATAATAAGGAAATGGTTTTCCTCTTTGTATGTGTACAACTCGACATTGGATCTACAGCAATCATAATTCAGTTTTGTTGTTTATATGTTGTTTACAAGGCAATTTTGGCCGTTTCATTGTTGTTGATATGATAACCATTTATTTCATTTTGTAGGTTAATGGTAAATCAGGTTGAACTGAAATTGTTTTTGTCTTAGGCATTTGTTTAAAGTACATAAACAATGATGCCAGGTTGTGTATTATTGGGCTGTTTCATACCATAGCACACTTGTAACCTGAAGCATTTATGAGCTCACGGGTGGATAATGCCTGGTATTGGGGCTCAGTGATAGACTCTGATGGTGGGTGCATTGTTGTTGTGGCATAGCTTTCCATTGATATGAGTAGTTGTGATACAGAGACCCAAAGTGCCACAGAGTATATGGAGAGTTTGTCATTAGCCTAAGGCAGGGCTGCACACTAACCCATTTTTTTTTATACTGGTTCGACCTGTCTGTCGGACCAGTAGGTACCCAGTTTTTTCAATTTTTTACTGGTCCATTCCTCAAAAAGTTACTGTTGTGACAGTGATTTTTACTGGTCAGAGACCGTCGGACCAGTGCCAGTGTGCAGCGTTGCCTGAGGCTTGAGTCAGTTTCAATGATAATCCAGCAAAGACACTCATCTTAGGAAGGAGCTTATATATTCATGAACTATTTCTGAATCAATAATGGAAATTAAATCAATGCAAGGGAGCCTGCTGTGAGTCTATGGAGGATGAAAGATAATCATTGTGCAAATTTGGATAGTGTAGACCAAATCACAGAGTATTTCAGGATCTGAGAGTATGATGGTACTGAATTGTGCTTGACACTTTGCAGATTTGTAAGTTCAAGTGAAGTTTGTAGTGATATTGTACAAAGGGTATGATTTGAGATATTATATAAAGTTTTTTGTTTTATGTACATTCTGTCAATACTTCTTTATAATGGTATGGTTTTGTTGTTGTTGTTTTGTTGTTGTTTTTGTTTTGTTTTGTTTTGTTTTGTTTTGTTTTGTTTTGTTTTGTTTTATTTTGCTTTTTGTTCACATGTGCATGTAGGCCTACATATATGTATTTTAGTTTCTGTGTATTAGCATCATGAAACATCCTACCCAAGAGCCTGGGTACTATGACAGTATTGAATGTCCTGATGAGAGTTGTAACACCTGTTATAGTTTGATTTGACCTATTTATTTGACCAGCAAAGTCACTCATACACATACTGTGTTGATGGGCATAGTGCATCACCAGTATGACATCAAAGCTCTACCTCAGACTGCCCAGCCCCATATCTGGAAACAATCAAATACCTTTTCAGACTAAACACCAACCCTCAGATCTAAAGGTTTTATCTGACATCCCTCAAGTTTTAAACAGTGTCTGAGCATTTGTTAGACTAGGTGATGTAATGAGGGATAAACAAGCTTCACGTTGGCACTTGCTGTTACCCCCCTAGCCACTCAGTAGGTTGACCTTTACATGGGGTCAGACTGCGACATGAGCCTGGCTTCTCCAATGTGATGTCATGAAGGTTAGGGTGTTGAGTGACTCCTGATTGTGATCCAACCCTGATGCTCACCTGGCAACAGCATCACAGCGACAACACCAAGAATGGGTGGGACTCAGGGCTAGGGATGCGGGCCTGGTAGCCACCTGATCTTTGGAGGAGAGAGAAGAACATCCCTGCAAATATGGTGGACTAGAGAGGGAGGCGTTGAGCGACTGGATTCGCACCTAAATTCGTTGGCTGAATCAACGAGTTACAGCGCAGAGCTCTGACATTTGGCAGATACGACAACACATGACTTGTGTAATGTTTCAGGGTTCCCATGCCTCCCGCGGATATTGGGGATTATTGGGGCAATTGTAGTTTCAAACTGAGCAGAAAAATGATTACATCTGCAGATGAAGTAACATCATAACAGCTAAAAGTAGCATGAAGCTCATGATATGTTGTCCTTGTATTTGCGTTTCAAATGTATTTCCACTCTGTCTCTTTCTCATGGTGAAAAGGGATTAAACAGATCAGGCATCATACTGTGTACTAAGCTACACAGGGTCTGTGGGTTTGTTGGGATTATAGTCAAAGAGAAAAGGGCACTTTGCCACTTAGATGGTTTGCATTCTTACGATGTTGATTTCAAGTTATTCTGTCACAATCAGTGTAGTCATAACCCATGCTGAGATACAGGTATCATTGTATGGCGCTTTCTTCTTCATGTTGTCTGTGATTGATGGATTCCAATTAGGCATGACTGGCTCCTATGGTTGTGGTATGTGGGATCCTAGGGACTACAGCTTGCACAAATGCATTGTTATTAGACAGTGTAGTTGGCTGATATTGAATTACATTTGCACTTCATTGGGAAGGTTCACATGCTTAAGCTGTGACACCGGGACCCGTGGGAGGGGATTAGTACCGGCTTCTCTCCTCTCTCATGCAGCCCCGGGGACTCATGTTACAGCACCTAAATCAGTAGAAACCTGGGAATTCACAGCAGGCATCATGATGGGACAAGTCCATCTAGAGAGTAGATGAGAATCCATCCTACCTTGAAAAGTTGTTAGTCGTAATGTGAACCAATGATCGAATATGATTGAGTTTTGATTATGCTCAGCTCTTATTCTTGTGCTATTTTGGCGACATATGAAATTTTACAGTATTTCTATGTGCTGATTTCTTTTGTGAAAGAGAAATACCAGTCTGCTATACGTTAATGCTTTTCTAAGCATGAACTTCTAGGTTATAGTCAGGAACAATCATTTCACTGCTCTGTGCGAAAAGAAAAGTGTGTTTTTATCATTGTTTGAATTTGTTATTGTATAAATTGCAGATGCATCCAACAAGGAACTTAGCACTCTAAAAGAAATCCAGGCAAATTGAAAGAAAAAAGTTTGATGATGTCAATCACTATCAGTTGTCTGTACAAAGTAATCCTAAGTTTTCATGGTGGTTAGGATATCTGTCAATTAAATCTTAACATTCAGGAAGATTTACAAAATGTACAGCTGCCAGGCAGTGTGTGAATAAACAGACAAAAACAACCATGTGAGATTATTTTACACATGTTACACAAGATGTTACCCAGATCAACTAATTTGCATGTTAACATATAAAAGATAATGCAGTCAAAGTACACTGTGTATCACTTGATATTCACATGGTGGGTATGAGTAATGAAAACAAAGTTGTGGTAGTTGTTTGGGGGATACTCTGATCCCTCCTTCTATAAACCAGTATGATGAGTCACTAACCTCAAAACATCCCTCTCACAGTCAGATATCACACAATGCCTTTCATGGATGTTAAAGGAAGGTCAATGCAGATTGGGAAGTAGGGAGCATGAATGTTGTTGACTGACTCATCTGTGAGATTGTGATGTACAGATGCCAAGTCTGGATTGGTAATACTTCACAGCCATGTGTGTCACGATATGGGAAGTGCATTACTAGGAACAGGCCAAGCTTTTAGTGTCATTTGTTGCTTTGGAAATAGATGAACCGCAACTCATGCTGCCTACGTCAAGGGGAGATGTTGCTTTGATGTGAGAAAAGAGAACATTTCGAATTAAAGGGAAATCATTCTTTTCTTCACGTAACTGGACCTTGTGGAAAGAAATTATCAACCATGATTGTATGGTTGTAATGTTGAACATTAGAGATAAGTAATCGGTAATTTATATTTTCATATACTCACTTTGTGTAACTAAGGAGATAAAGTTGATAGTGTGTGCAAGTATACAAATGATGCACAGGATAGAGTGCGTTAGTGTAGGCGTAGTGCACTCGAGGGTATTTACAATTGTGAAACATGCACGAGGCGAAGCCGAGTGCATGTTGCACTACATTGTAAATACCCGAGAGTGAGCTACGCCTACACTAACGCCACGAAATAATCCTGTGCATCATTCGTTTTATAAAATGGGTCGAAAATTCGAAAACTAACATCATTTTTCAGCGTTTTTCACGTACCTTTGTGGGTCAAGACGTCCGAAGATGTTCTTCCCAAACTTTTACGCACGTCGCACTCGCGGAAGTCCCGCACATACAGTATAAGTATAATGGGGGGTTGGGTTTCCGGACACCCGCATGAAAACTTACTTATTTTACATAGAATATGCACCCTTTACCTTAAAGACTTGATATAGACTCCTCATATAGGCCTACTAGACAACATACTCTGAAAACGGCGTGAGAATTAACCTGCTAAATCGTTGGATTTGCTCTTCAAAGTGACTCCATGTACGCGTCCGGTCCCATAACGCTTGGTCTACTGTACTGTACAAAGTGTACGTATAGTACAGTATACGTACGTACGCCACATATGTTATGCACAAGGGAAGACAGGCCGGCCGGCCGGCAGCCCGAACTAGAAGTTGTTTACAGGATTGACAGCGCGTACGCGTATGCATGCAATTCATCAAAGGAGCTGCCGCGCGCACAGACGATCGGCAATCTACCATAGGATTACAGGCAGTGCAGTTGTACTGAAGTAAAGGAAGGAGGTGTGTCTCATTTCAGCGCTTCCTATTGGCTACATTCTTGAACCCATTTTATAATAATTGATATTAAACTTTTTGTCAGTAAAGTAGTCCCACAAAATTGAAAGTTAATGAAAGTTCTTGTGATAAAAAGACACATTTGTGTATGATAGTCATTCCTTTAGTAGTTACTTTCCATTCGAACCATATTAAAGCCATTTTGATTTTTTTTAAAAAGAAATAGCTTAACAATATTCATATAATCATGGTACAATGCGCTGTATTAATACTACGTATGTGTTTTATGTTTGGTGTAATATACTTTGGTATTGCACAGCTTGATAGAGCAGGCTAGAGATAACCATACCAGCATGCCTCTCTACAGATGAGTGATATGGTCTGATGAGTGACATAAAGGTTTTTCTTAAGATCACATTGTGACTGCAATGAGAAAGTCTGCACTACTGAGGTTTAGTTCACCCTTTGATTGCCCTTGAACATTCAACCTTCCTTGAAGATCAGTGTCTCGTTACAGTGCGCTTGGATGTGCAGTTGATAGGTATGAGCCATGGAGCTGGAGTTTCTTTCAACAGAAAACATTTGAATCCTGTTACTGAGTGTGAGGTGGAGGTAGTCATGTTACATCACTGATAGTTGTAGTTGGCTGTGCCAAACTTGGTTTTGTCTGCTTCCCAACCTTGTTGAGATGGTTTCAGCGAGCACTCACTAGAGCTGCCCACACTGCTTAGTTGTCTTCTTTACAAGTCATGTCTGAACTAGAAAAGCACTCGGAAGGCGCAGACCTCTGCCAAGCAGCTCATTTCCACCCATACATACATCCCTCCCAATAATAGCTTTCAAAAAATAATAAGAAGAAGTGCTTTTCTGCACAGCTCCTTGAGCAGAGCACGGGGCTGTAGTACATGTACATGCAAAGCTCAATTACGTGCAGCTTAGACCAGGCGTCCACTAGGGCGCGGACAAGACGCGGACAAGCCCCGGAATGCAAATTTGGTATTCCGCACTCCTTCGGGAACCTGTCCGCACGTTCCTGAACGTGTCCGCTCACTGTCCTAAACATGTCCGGGTGTTTCCGCACCTTTGGTAGAGAGAAAAATTTCCGCATCCAAATTTTGATCGAGACCAAAATTTGGACGCGGAAATGAACTTCCTGACACCTTCGGCGACTTGTCCTGACGATGTCCTGAGAATGTCCCGCTTGTCCGGAACCCTTCCGCTCCTTCCGCACACGCACCGGAAAGAATCCCGCGGTGTGGGGAAGCTTCCCGAATGAAAGCGGAAGACACCAGGAATGTTTTAGGACAGCGCGGAGCCGATGCGGATCTATATATGCAAGTGTCCGGAACCGATGCGGAAATTTTGTGATCCAGACACGAAAATGTCGACACTTTCCGCGAGTATCATGCCAATGAAACGCAAAATGAGCAAGAAGGGAGGCGAGGCCCCCATGCAAATATCCCCATCACAGGCACACCTTACGTCTAGCGATGAAGAACAGGTAAATCTAAGGAATTTCCGGTCCCAGAAGGCAAAGAAGAAGGTAGTAGAGACTGTGCCAAAAGCAACCAGAAAGAAGTGAAATCAGCCCCCTAACTTCCTAGTAAGTTTGTTTTGATTTGATCTTTTCAGAAATTATTTTTCATCTGAGTGACTTTCCTGGTTCCTATTACTTACTATACTACATTTTCCTTCATGTTGTTTTCGTATTTTATTTGCAAACAAACTAGGTTGTTCCATGTGACAGCCCAGCTGGAAAATAACAAAAGTAGGTGGAAGTACACTCAGAAAGAAAAAGGATAGAATTTTTGGCTAAATGTTAATGTATTATATAAACATGAACAAGTTGTTATTCATACGTAAATGCTTTCTAATGATACAACATATTAGAACAAAAGACAACTTCATCACACTAAAAAGCATGAATTCAATTGCAAAGAAATACCTGTGGTCTCATTACAATGTAATATTTTTGAAGCCCAAAATAACAATGAAAGCTAAAGATGATGGAGGAAAATGAAGAATTTTCTGTCTTCAAAATTCAAGTGAAATGAGAGAAAAAGCAATAAATCATGAACTCGAGAAAGTGATAAATTTCTGTCTTTCTTTTGCTTTGTTTTTTTGCTGAGTGTATATATTTAAGTACACATTAAGCATCACAAATCATTTCAGAAACATTCTTACCTGAATGATTTTCGTAGTTGTTACTACCTAATATTTTTTTCTTCTTTTTTTTTGTTTTAGTTGCAAATAAACTCGATTGTCCAATTTGAGAGCCCAGCTGAACCCCCCCCCCAAAAAAAAAGTGAATTAAAGTAGGTTACAAATATTTCCCCATTTTTACACGTCATTGACAATAGGCTAGTAACCTCTAAGCATGAAAAAAAAAATTCTCGGACTTGGTAATGTTCAAAAGTGATCAAAATAAGAGAGGGTTAGAGATGCACAAGGGTAAAAATCAGAGAAAGAAAAACAAATTTAATGATTAGGATCAATTTGGCATGCTCTACAGAAGTATCAGACAAAACATGTATATACTTCACGATGGATAAAGCACGTCTAAAAAAAGGGAATAAAGAATATATACACCCTGTATATATATATATATATATATATATATATATATATATATATATATAGGGCTCGACACTAACGGTGGCCCGGTGGCCCAGGGCCACCAAAAATGAAAGTCAGGCCACCAAATTTCAAAAAAGGGCAAATTTGGTGGCCCGCCTCGGGCCGCCAAAATTTTTTGAAAAGTATGTCAATAAATTCGTAACTTTTTGCGCCGGAAATTAGCAGTTAAATTTGTTTAAAGGATGGATGAGAAGGATTGAATGAGTGCCTGAGAGTGAGTGTTGCAAGTTTGTTGAAGTTTATTTATAAGTAGATTTGTCCAACTTCTAATTCTTACTATCATAAAACTTAAATATTTGACTCATTAAAACAAAGGACTTTTAATGTTTTTTATTGTTTTTTTCGGGACACCAAATTTTTCTCTCGGGCCACCAAAAATTTGAAATTTAGGATTTTGGTGGCCCCATCGGGCCACCAAACAAAAAAGTTAGTGTCGAGCCATGAGATATATATATATATATATATATATATATATATAGTAACATAAGTAACAGTAGGTAACAAAACTGCAACAAAGATCATGCTGTATTCACTAACGGTTTATTTCTTGTGAAGAAATAAATCGGTGAATACAGCATGAACTTTGTTGCAGTTTTGTTACTTATCTTTTTATCTTGCCCACACGTGCATGGACTACCTTATCAACATGACTATACATATATACATTTGCATTTTTATGTATATTATATATATATATATATATATATATATATATATATATGGTTCAAAAAGTTTACGAATATCATCCATGTGACTGTAGGCAGAGAAAAAATGTTCTCCCAGATGAGACAAATTAAAAAAAAAAAATGAGTCGTCAGCCGACATGCAAGCAATCCTATTCTTCGACTCTTGGTGGTCACATTTATCAAATAATATTGACCAATCATATCAGTATAATATCAGCCGCTACTGCTGAAGCACAACAAGGAGCATCAATGAGCAGTCAAATGAGGAAAAGTCAAAGTCAGCGCCAAATTTGCACCTTTCCATTTTCCTGGTATTGTCCGCAGTTTGTCCGCATGCCTAACTTTTGTTGTCCGGAAGGCATCCTGATTGTCCGCGTTCATTCCTGGTGTAATCCTAAATGTTTCCGCGCTGCCCGGCTACGATTAGCATATTCCGAGGTATTTCGCACTCTTCCGGAGTGATTCCTAGGAATGTCCGCAGTCAGTCCGCGGACAGTCCGCGGACAGTCCGCGGACAGTCCTAGGAATGTCCCAGGACAAGCCGATTCACAAAGTTATTCCGCGTCTGTCGCGGACAGGATGCCGAAATAACAAAATTTGCTTCCGCAACCCTTCCGGGGCTTGTCCGCGCCCAAGTGGACGTCCGCCCTTAAACTCCCAAGCTCATTGACCCTATTTGCAATAATATAGAAAATGCTTCAAAAATTCATAAAAATGCCTGGATCACTACCAAAATTTAATCATCTGTTCCTTGTGTTATTCTCGACTTTCCGTGTAAGTTTCATCCAATTTCGTTCACAAATTTTTGCAATTTTTTTGCACACAGACAAACCAACAGCGATAAAGTAAAATAACCTTTTCAATGGCAGAGGTAATAATGATATTTGTACTGAGGTGGTTCATGCACGCTGAAACCATGGTTGTAGTAACGAGTAAGGATGGAGAGGGAATAGCAGTTTGTGGCATCATCTACGTACCAGTTTTCACAGTGCTACAAGTTAGTGTACATCAGTGACTTTTTCTAGCCTGGTGAAAGAGCAGTTGATATATCTTTTTATGAAGCAGGGGAATAATATAACCCTCATAATATGCCGGTGAAAAGTCAAAGGAATGTGTAATTTTCATGAAAAATGAAATTTTGTGGAATTCTCTTTATATCTTTATCGTTGCCTGCAGTGACGTCAGGAACTGTTGTAGTCCTCTCATCCAGTAATAGCGGCACCAAAACTTCAAAAATTCATAACTTTTGAACAGATTGTCCAGTTTTAAAACTTTTGCTGATGTGTTCTAATATTGCTGCATGCAATCAATCATATTTATTTTTGAGGAAATGTCCCCTTATACTGCATTTAAGTTTTTCTTGCATTCATGTTTGATATACATTGTAAGTGCAAAACTTTTTTTATATAAATCTGTATTCTGTTATGCCCTCACACACCCCTGTTTTATTAGATAGCAATACAGTGTAATACTATTGCTTTGGGAAAGAGTCTACTTTTGAAGACTAGTCATCTCACTCCCCCTATTCTTGCCTCCGCATACCAGAAGAATATGAACATTCATGTTCCCAGCATGTGTGCATATGTGAAGTATTGATTTGTCATTACCATTTGTCATTTCTGTGAATTCCTGCCCTGTTGATGCACTTCATAACACCTGTCAGGGCTTGGTAGCGTCAGCCAACATGGGAGGTGTGAACCTCGGCCATCTGCATACATCTCAGAGATAAAGTGTATAGACCAAACATACGCCTCCTTGCAGCCTAATTCGATATCAGCTACGTTATGCATGGGATTATTCTAAAGATCATACACGATGATTTCTCATTAGACCATATCTGATCATATTTATCTGATGATCCACATCAAAAAAGTTTAGGAATGGCAGTTTGAGCAAGGAGGTACTAGGCGAGCCTAGTACCTCCTTGGTTTGAGCAAGCATGTTTGGAAACTGAATTACTAATCATTTTCTGTGTGTGTGTGTGTCAATATGCTGAATTGACCAGAACTTTACTATTGGTTTGACTGTTGAAAGTCACTAGCACAGTGTTTTATGTCCAAACAGTTCTATCTGTCATAAGAAAGAAAAAGTCACTTGCAGTAAGCTAGTTCACAGTTCGGCCTACTCTCTGCCCATTAGCAGATAAAGGTCAAATGAGAATGACAACTTGAGACACAGAGTTGTAATAAAGCTAGTATCTCACCAACGGAGACGTCTCCACGACATCTCCAACTTATCAGTCGCTGCAGTCGCGGAGACGTCTCCAACATAAAAATGGCTTGCGATCTCGCCAAGGAGACGTCTCTGAGACGAGTTATGGCAGGTGTCAAAAAATTTCAAATATGATGGAGCCATTGCAGGATCACCTGACTTGATCTAGGCAGGATGTCAGCATGCAGATGGTCACGTGGTTTCTAAAGTAGGTCAAACAGCGTCAAATAGAGTCATGGAGACATCTTCGCGACCTCTCACCAGTTTTTCTGGTCTCAAGCAGGTCTCGGCGACATCTCTGAGATGTCTCTGAGACATCGCGGAGACATCGCGGAGGCGTCTCAGCAGTGGTGGATATAATTAGTCTCCGTGACATCTTCGCAACTGATGGAAACGTCGCGGAGACTTCGCGAAAAATCGAACATGTTTAAATTTCTTGCAACTCCTCGGAGACTCTGTAATTTTCAGGAGACGTTGCAGAGACATCTCTGCAACTAGCAAAATCTGGAGTCGCGAACTAGTCACGAACTAGTTTCAAGCCTAGTGAGATAATCCCCTTTAGCTGTGTCATGGACACTAGACAGTGCATTAATTATTTCTTTACACTGCAGTGAAAGAATGTTCTAAACATTGTAGGGAGCTTGTTAACATAAAAGCAGGTCGGATTGAATGAAACTGGATGATATCTATCTTTACAACTGTTTTGTTTGAATGGTTTAAAATTCACTTATTTGAACCATTGCTAACTGCAAAGGGGAAAAAAGATGTACGTATGGGAAGGCTTCACCTGAATTCATTATGGATGCTGTCCCTTTGGTAAATAGTGGATACCAATCAAATAATGACTAGTGTTGGAAGTCATTCTGATTCACAAGCGACTGTGGTCAGGATTAAAAGCAGAATTTATGTACAGTGCTGTCATGAAGGGAGTGTGCAGTGATATTTCCTGCATGATTATTGCTTTCGAAGAATTAATGCAATTCTTAATTTATGTTTTTTTGCTTGCACTTCCTTGTAATGTGATCACAATGCCTCTTTACTCTGTATGTTAGGGATGGATGGGGAAAGGAGGGTATTGAAAGATGTTAAAACTGACGTTTGGAAGTATTTGGTTCGTCACATATTCCTTGGTAAGCTTCAGTGATGGTAAAGTCCTGCAGACTTTAAGATGAAATGGCTCATCAACAAGGTCTTTCTAATTTCTAGTTGACTATCGTGTATCAGGTTTTTGTTGCCTGGTGACCCAGATATCTGCACCAGGTGAAGGCAAGGTGAAAGGGTGTTTCCTGGAGATCCTGCTGAGTGCATATTCTCTTTCAGCTCTGTCTGATGCATCAGCAAGCTGTAATATGCTAGAGGGCCTGTGCCAATTGTTTGTACTTTTCCATTGTGCCTAACTTTGAAAGAAGGCATTGACACTGAGAACTTGGTAGAATCATACTTGACTATACTGCAGATAATCCAGTGTTACCACATTCTATGGGAATGCAGGAGCAAGTACTGCAAAAGCGTGAATATTCGCGCAAGTAATTTGTTGCGCTTGGCTGGGTAAGATGAATTTAGTGTGTTTTTTTATTTCGCGGATGGTTAAGCAGTTCAAACGGCTCACCACTGCCATATCGGTTAAAAGCTCTTGCAGTACAGTGTATAATACAGGAAGAGTATCCGGTCCACATTATGACAGCAAATTTGTTCACGCTACAGGACTAGCCAACGTGAAGAAAATTTCAAATTACATAATCAGTTATACCCTTACACCTACCTTGAGATCAAAGATACAGAATCTCCAACTCTAAGCATCTCCTAAACGGGAGATTCTTCTGCCTGGACCCCCTAGCAAACTGCAGACCGTGATCATGTGAACATGTGCACAGTATTGTGCATATATCATTATGATATCCCTTGTGGCCAGGTTCCAGGGTCGACTCAGAGCCCTGGAAGCTCTAGCGTTGTAGTTGCTTTTAGGTGCCAACTCGGCCTCATTTTTTAACATAACAAAGTATAATTCGTGGGAGGAGAGCTCAATTCTCGCTATCGCCAATGACGTAAAAAGTACCCGGATGTGGCTTTCTCGTCAAGATTTAGTTCACTTGGTAGCAAGGGCACTTCCGGCGCGGGGCATAATTTGCACAACGCTAGCGTGCGCGTACATGTACCTTACCTATAGCGCAGCGCCGACCACGGATACTAGTACAGTAGGCCGCTGTACTGCCCGAGCCAGCGAGTGGCCAGGCCTGTCATGCATACTCGTACACTGTAGTCCCCGCCGCCGGCGGCCGGCCTTTCTTGCTAGCAATAGCATGCACCACTCACTGCACGCAGCGCATAAGCTAACACATACCGGTACGGCGTACATCACAGATCAGTCATTTCTGCATACGATGAAAATATGCTGGAAAATATTCACCCACCTGGATATACAGTATATCGTCATGGAATGCCCATCTTTTTTCTTTATTTGTTCTCTGTCGAAATGTCGCGAACACAATCGGGAACGAACAGTGATCTCGAACTTATCCTGTCTCCAAAGCAATTTCTTCCAAGTAAGTACACGTACGTACAATGTACGTAGGCACTGTACTAGGTCTCTACTACTACTACTAATAAGTCGCGCGTGCACGTACTGCGCTGTGGAGTCACCCGCAAACTTCACCCACGCTGCCACGTCACGTCTCGCATGCCAGTAAGGGTCCTATTTCTGCAGATTTTTTTCATTTATTGTCGTGCGAACAACACATGGCAGCTTCGCAGCAACAACCAATGGTTGTAGTAACAGCAATTTCTTAAGAATGGAGAAATTTCAAATCATATTAAAGCTGTAATTCAAGTCGAGAAAACCGGAAGTACACGTAGAATACAGTCGGTTGTGTGTGTAAATCGCATTAGTCACGTATCACGCGCGTACGAACGGAAGTGACTTTGCTACCGGACTATCCCATAATGCACCGTAAATGACGCTTAAATCAACATCCGGGTCCTTTTTACGTCATTGGCGATAGCGAGAATTTTAAGCTGGAGAAAATACAGCTTAAATGTTATTAGACACACAGAGCAGGAGAAAATCAAATAGAGTGAGAGATTTTGCAAAAATGGCCTCAAAGCTGCGAGCTTGAGCCTCTCGAGATGTACAATGATAATAGATTTATAACAAGCAGAAAATATGAACTTTTGTTTTTGTGCTAGTTTCCTGGTGCAGGAATGCACAAAAATATTCACTTTACAGTATGCAGTGTCTGATAGCTTTTATCTTAAAAAACAAACAAACAAACGAACAGATTGTTACTTTGATCCCTCAAAAGTGTCTTCTATAATAAAAGGAAAGTTATAAAGGGAGAATGCTTGCAATTTGTATGTCTTGACATGATTTGGCTTGGCTGAGTAGAAAAAGAGCATCATTCAAAATGCAAAGGCTTGATGCCATCAAGTTGAAGTCTGACATGAGACTACTCCCAACTTTACCTCGTGTACTTTCTAAAAGCGCAATAGTATGTTGAGTGTTGAACTCATACTTCTTGCAGCAGCTCATTCATCAAAGAGATGTTTGGCCGAGAATTTGTGACTGTTATCACTAGCTCCATAATAGAGAGAGGAGCATGTATTTCTTTCAGTGAGGCTCAAGTTTATTCTTGAAGGTCTGTGAGATTGAAGAGGAGGATGATGAGGGTATCAAGAGAATTTGGTATCTGGAGCAGAACTCCTTGAGGAGCCTAGCCTCTCCCTCTTGTCCTGTCTGAAGCAGTGATATCATCAAACTGATCTTTTTCTCTCAGAGTTCAGCTTTTGTATCAAAGGCTTGAACAGAGAGAAAGTGCAGTGACATCGGTGTATAGGAAAAGTGATGAGAGAACTACCGGTATATCTGTATACTGCTGTGTCTTAGCTCCCAGATGCAGGTTATTTGATTGATTTTGCTGTCATTAAGTTTGCGACATTCACACACGCTACTGCTATTTGCAATATGGATGATTGCAATTAGATGAATGGCTGTTAGCTTTTGGAGAAGTTTTATGATTCTGTTATGGTGACAACTTCTGACGTCAATTTCCTAATACAGGATATGCCCTGATAAAGCAAGAAGTGTGGGAATAGAAGATTTGTGGCAATCGTTCAATGAACTACGGTATAAGATGAAATAAGAAAGTATATTTTATAGATCAAAATAAAGATCATCCAAAGTTGATCCCGTGTGGTCACTGTTCATCTCGTAGGCAGAAGTGTTATAAATGATGATTTCTCAGAATATCTGTGCATACATTAATTCACCAGCCCCCAAACCATCACTCATCACAACAGACTACTAACAGGGAACCAGAGTATGTGATCCCCCACCCCACCCCAAGAAAAAACAAAGAAAGCAAAGGGTCCACTGTTATTCACAGGAACTGTGATAAGTAATGACTGCCTTGTTTTTCACATGGTATGTTACTGTCAGACCTCTGACATATGAGTCATTGTTCCTTCCATGGATCTCATTTTTCACCAGTGGGTTGTCCATGCAGTTTTCATTACTGCTCTGTGATAAATTTGATCTCAGCTTCCCACTAATGAAAATGAAATGGTCAGATGCTCATCGGATGCCTATCAGATTTGGCAGGGCACGAAGGAAAGTGAATTATAATGTTGAGGGATAAAAAATGCATGCCAAATTCATGTATCTATCATTTCCTTGTATGCCATCAGAGAATATTTAACTATATTCTTTTTCCCCCACACACAAGCTTGTGGAGTTGGTGGGTTTGCCTCATTTACTTGTAGACAACCATGGTTAGATTGCCCATAGTAGTTTGCAGTGGTAGACATATCCTTAGTATGAATCAAGACATTTATAACCTGCTCATACTAAACCCACTGAATTCAAGCCTTTAAGCTGTGTACAGGCTTTATTCATATGAAGGTGGAAAGTAGAGGACTACCATTCAAGGAGTTCAAGCTTTCATTCATATCTGTATTCTCGCATTTTTACTAAAATGTTTGTTCACTGTATTTTTTTTTTTCAAAGTAAATATTTGTGAGTTAGATTTGCAGAATACTTTTTGGTATTGTGCACTTCGTCAGCCCTCGCCCTAATGCTTCACAGGTCAATATCAACCCATATTGACTGAAGGACATACTGTTCCTCAAATTCAAATATGGCCATCCATTGAAGAGGGAGGAGTTTGATGTGTTGTGTATTCTACATGAATGTTAAATATACACAGTGGACTCAAAATGAACAAAGTTCAGCCGTGCTACTATGTGTGTTTATTCGTATTGACTGGGTTATTTCTCTGAAGTGTTTTCCTGCTTTCAAAATTGACATATTCATTATTTTATATCATTTGAGATAAAACAAAATCTACAACCACTAGGCCTACATTTTTGTCATATCCAAACACTTGTTGTTTGTCCTTGGTAGATTAAAAAGAAAATGAATGAAAAACAGTTGGAACAGTGAAGTGATACCTGTGAAAGCTCAATATCGTTTGAATCATATTTCCCTCTTCTGGTGACATGAGATGCTATGCTGAAGCAGAGAAAATCAATAATACAAAATTTGTAGCTTGACTAGAAACACAATTTTAAATGATTTGTACATGTGTTGCAGTAGTACATTGGGTTGTTTCTGTTTGAATTGCATCTCTTTCATGAACCAGACATTTTAATTGTAAAATAGATATCTCACAGTTGCACTAATAAAAATATTTTCATAATTTAGATACACTACTAGAATTTATACATTGTATAAACCAACATCACTTACAGTTTCCTTGTGTCCCCATTTTGTTTTATTGGATGTTAGAGTGTGGTGGAGATGTTAAGTTGTCAGAAAGATTTTGAAGTATTTGAATAGATTAGTTAAATCTTTTCAAACTGGACATTTACAGTGTTTGATGTCAAAGGAAATAGGTGTGTGAAGTTAACCCATGAGATTCTGAAATTTCCATAGTCTCCTACACAAGAATCACCAGGTTCACATTGGAATCGGGTGAATAACCTAATCCATACATGCTATCATATAGCGCTGCTGTGTGTTGAAGCAAATCATGTGAGCGCCAGTCAGTTTGCCTACCTTGCAAAGATTGGTTTTCACCTTGAAACACAAACATTACCAGGACATGGAATGTGAACATGAATGCGCTTCCCCAGGGAGTGTTGCATGATTTCCAGGGAACTGTTTTCTTTGAACGGGGTAAGGTTCTGCCAGCAGCCACAGCCAGCTTTCCTTTTACAGATGTTGGGAGGAAAGTGGTTGTGGCTGACCTTAAAATGTATATGGGATACAATAATAACACATTATTGATCTCTCCTCCCTTTTTCTCTCCAAGGACATTCGAACTCTGGAGACACTCATATATGTAACTGTATGTTTGTACTTGGTATCATTGCAGGATGCTAAGTATATGGTATAACCACCCACATCCCTGTACGACATGATTATATTCTGTACATCTACTATCTTTACATTTCACAAGATGCACTTTAAACATGTTCATGTTTGGTCACACAAGTGTATGGCTGGTTTTTCAATTTCAATACATAGTTTTCACATCTTCTTCACAGACATTTAAGGAAGACTCATATAAGATTGCAAAAACTTAAACTGAGTGTGTGCATGTAACTTTCTTAGCTGTTAAATGTGAATTCATGCCCTCAAAACCAAGAATTTTCTATAAATGTGGGATTCATACTCCCTTTTTGGCATGCATGCTAAGATGCTGTGTCATGAGATAGAACTATATAGAGCAGAGAGGTCAAAGTTTCATGTTGACTTGAATGCAGCTGATAAGTGTCCTCTCAATCTGTTCTCATTCTGTCCAGTGGCGTGGAGGCCAAGGGAGAGGTGCTGTCAGTTGACCAGCAAGACCAGGAGATCAAGGATGTGGAGATGACTGAAGAGAAGATCTTTGTGCCACGCCCACCTCACATCAACAATGACTTCCCTCTCTACCTGGCTGGATGCAACTGCTGTAAGTGTTTATTAAGCGTGTAATACCACAAGTCTTCAAGTCCCTCTGTGATATCACAAACAGCATTTTTCAGATTTCAGAATGACGAGTAGTCTTTCTAAGTAGAATGTTTGTAAGCAATATTCCAAAAATATATCCATTTTCATATGAAGACTCTAATCCTGAAATGACATTCCTACTGTAAACCTGATTTGTGTATGCAATGATCTGTTAAAAACCTATTGCTCAATCTCTGTGCATATTTGCAGCATCTCAAGCAGTGGAAGAAAAGTTGGCTTACCTGGCACCGACAGCAGGAGATGTCATGATTGAACTTGGTAAGTTCTTTATGGTAAAGCAGATCCATTTGATCCTTGTGAGTATGTATATCTGTAGCTTATCTATCCCATTGAGAAGATATATGTAGATTTTTACTTTACTTGCACTATCAGTGGCCAGGTGGCAGTCTGTAAAATGTTCTTCCATTTTATGTATAACATTTTTTTTTATAGAAATCATGATGGCTACATGTATGAATCTCAGATCATCATGTGGAGCACAGCTTACACTTGGCCCTCACACCCGCAACTGTTACAGTGATCCTACTTTCTCCATTTGTGCCCCCCCCCCCCCCCTTCTCTGGAGCAACCTCCCCACTCATATCCAGTACTCTCCCTCCACTGATATTTTCAAGGAGAAACTCAAGACCCACCTATTTGAAGAACAGTATCGATGATTGTGTACTCATAGTTGATTTATGTTTGTTTCGCTTGTTAATTGTAAAGCACTTAGAAACATTTTAGTCATAAGCGCTATATAAATTTTTCATATTATTATTATTACCATTTGAACAAAAGAAAGTGTCATACAAACAAGCGATACCCAGAAAAATATAATGACCAGTGAATACCCCCTTTAAGGCTTCATGGAATGAAATTGATTGTATACATGTATGTAATTGAACAATACAGAAGTGACAGTCAGTGTAGTGTGTTATTTTACTGTCAGATTACATACAGAGAGATCAGCTTGTGTGTGCTAGTAAACATTACACTCCCAGATAATTTTCCTCTGTTCACACATTGTATGCAGATATTCTTTTCTTCAAACTGGTTTAGCTATAATTTGTTTTGAGTTCAGTGTCTGTGTGCTCAAAATCAATTCAACACTGTGTCAGTCAGTGCTAAGAGCGTATGGCATTGATTCATAGAAAGTGAAACTACGCTTCAAAGTAGATTTCCCTTTTCTGTGAACATGCTGCGTGCAGTTTTGTGTCGACAGATGAGAAACAAATTTCAGTGTACAGCTGTATCATGCATGTATTGTATGATGAGTAAATGACACTTAATTAGCTTATTGTATGCAACCTAGAGAAAGCATCTGGGTTCCTTATTGTAAATAGAAACTGTAAACTCCACATTGTATCTGGTTCCGTGCTAGATCCCAATGACTCCCAGAGGATGGAACTGTGCGACTTCAAGGGGATTGGCGACTCTGACTCCTTCGTGCCCTTTGACCCCTTTGCCCCCCTGCCTGATCAGGAAGAGGAGAAAACCTACCAGCAGAACAATGTCCAGGTGGAACCTGCCATTCCTGCACAGGTACTAACCCAGCAGCAGGCTCATGTCTCAAGTCTGCAGAAAGATAGATGAGAGTCCTAACTCACTAATTTGTTCAGAAAAAAGTTGTGATTGAGAAGAAAGTAAACGATCGTTATATATATTTTGGTAACTTCCATTTATGTCAGTTGATTTCATGGACGGCTTGCTTTGAAAAGGTGCAGAACGTCCACATATATTTTAAAGCTTATATTGAAGTACATTCAGTTATGGATAGAATTGGCTGTAGTCAGCGGTGAAATATCAAACATTTGCTTCTCAAGTGAAATAAACTTGAATGTGATACAAATTCTTGAAAGAGAGGTGAATATTGAATGATCCGAGATAAGTCAATTCGAACTCATTTATCACATCCATGGTGTACCTGAGAGAATAGAACAACTTTGTCCATCTGTACCTCAAAGAACACACACAGGGACCACCACCTAACTGTAATTAGAGTAGATTTACCGTCTGGAAGTAAAGTGATTGGGTTGAACTTGACATTGATGTCTTTGTTGGTGTCCTTTCATGTGGCTGTCCTAGGACCCGAGTGTGATGAAAAACAGCTTCATGTGTACCAACAATGATCCACTCATGATGGATGGGAATAGAGGCACCATGGCAAGGGAGAAGGACAAGAACACTGAGCTGGTGAGAAGTTATATCTTCCCAGCTTTAGATTAAAGGGGACCTCTGGATGATTTTTAGACTTTGACATTTGAACAATTGAACAACTATAAATTAGTTAAACTGAGTACAGAGTTTCAGAATTTATAGTGATTGTGATGAGGAATGAGAATGTTTTCAAAATTTGTAACAAATTGCAATGAACAAGGATGATGACATAGCAGCTTTACCATAAGAGTGCATGAGTTGGGGCTCAAGGAAGCAGAACAAAAGAAGAAGGCATGCATAGATTCTTCACAGTTGAACTTGTTGAGCAAGTGGTATTCTAATGGAATTACACTGCTACATTTCTGAAATATATGAGGCCCTGATGTCATCAACACTGTTCAGTGTAATTTGTTTACAATTTTCAGTTTATTGGTTTCACTGCTCAAGGACCACAATACATTCCACAAATCTATACATGGAGCTGTCGATTTATGTACTACATGATGTGAAATTAGGAAAATTGTCTGGAATGCCCTTTTAACATATTCACTACTCTCATACTTTGCACATGCATGACAAAATATTTTAATAAAAAGTGTCATGTCTTAGAATTGTGGAAGTGTTTAGGTGGCTTTAAGATAGTATTGCTTTACTGAGAGTCAGGACCAGAAATATGAATGTGCAGTCTGATGCGCTACGCAAGCCTGTAGTGTTCATTTATGTGGTCCCTGTGTGACTAGTGAAGCACATGATATGTGCATCAGACGTTGTAATTAGGGAACAGTAGCCATTACCAGGTAGGTGGCAATAATCAGACTTCAGTAAACCCAAAAAACATCTGTTACCAAGTCATTATATGAAAATGTCAAATTTGAATAGCAAACTATACTGAATATCCCTGTGTAATGTTTCATACTATTTGATATCACTCTCATTCAAAGGGCTTGATAGCATCATGTATAAATGTAAATCTCTTTTGATTGATATGTGTTATTTTGTTTGTTTGGTTTCTTTATTCTGAATGTTACAGGTCACACAGCAGATGACCCCAGATGAGCTGGCAATGAGGGCGCCATACATTCCGATGGGAGAGGACTTTGACCTGTCATGTGACTCTCTGCTGGGTGAGATGGATGACTTGACCAGTGACACTTGGATGCCTGTGGACCCGTTTGGTACTGCCATGTAAGTCTTAAGAAAGAGAGGACCCTTTTGGCATTGCCATGTAAGTCTTGATAAGTATGAAAGGACCCTTTTGGCACTGCCATGTAAGTCTTGATAAGTATGAAAGGACCCTTTTGGCCCTGCCATGTAAGTCTTGATAAGTATGAGATGAGCAGCGTCTGGTAGGGTGTAGAGTACTTCAACAAGGATGTAGCAGTGTTCGTTAAGTCTCAGGACATGTTCATCATCATGTCTTAAGTGTAAAACACTTCCACAAATAAAGTTATGTAAGCAGGTGTAAAAGTCCATATCAGATCAGAATGTATATTGTTTACCTTCTTAATATCATTCAAACATTTCAACATCATTTGCATTTCACTAGCAGTGTAGACAGAGGAATGCTAATTTTATGTTGATCATTATCGCAGGGCTTGACACCAACTTTTTTCTCTTGTGGCCAGAAAAAGAAATGTGGCCCAAAATGAAAGGAATGTAAAAATTCATGATCATTTTAACTGCCCAATTGGGCCACCAAAAGATAGCCATTTTGGAAGTCAGGTGGCCCCATATCAGTTTTTAGTTGCCCCTGGCCACCACTGATGTTGAACCCTGATTATGGTATACATGTTCCCTTGTTGAAATAGTTTTGGAGACAGATATTTGATTGGATTTTTCTTTTTGATGTTGACATAACTATTTGAAGAACTAGAAGTGGGTTTTTGTCTGACATTTTGCATCATTTCTGAGACAAGTTAGGTAATTGATGGTCATCATCACACTGGGAAGGACAGTGGAGAAGTATGGCATTGTGTGTCACATTCAATCTCCTTAATAGTGGAACAGTGTTTTACTTAATACTTATAATTGCAATAAAAGCAAGCATTGCTTTGAATATGTGATTACATTTTTCTTATGTTCTGTTGGCAGTGATAAGACCATGAACTCACCTGCCAGCTCCGCAGTGGACTATTTGTCTCCAAGCCAGGCCAGCAGCTGTGGGACTTCTCCCTTCAGCCCCTCACTGACCCCTGGCATGGAGGGCAGTTCTCCACCCACTCCAATGACCAGATGCAGCAGTCTGAGTGGCAGTATGCCCAGCCTCTGCTTCCCTAACTCAGCCCCGCCCACACCCCAGCCGCCTCTCCTTCAGTCCCCCCTCATGTCACCCCACAACCCTAGCCTCATGTCACCCTGTAGTCACTCCTCGGAACACCAGCTCTTTGCCTCACCCAACCCATCTCCAGCCCCTCCCACACAGGCCTTGGGACTGGTCATCCCGCACCAAAACATGCTGATCAATCCCCCAATGATGTCCCCTCCACTCCAAGGGTGCCAGCCAGCACTGCTCTCCCCACCCCTGAAGAGAAAGCAGGAACCCCCAGACTGTGGGGACTATCTGCCGAGACGTAAGCTGGCCTGTCGAGATGGTGTGATGCTGATACCGAAGATGAAGACTGGTATAGAGGCAGAGCGGATGATAGCTGTCAAGAAAGAACCAGAGCTGGAGAAGAACAAATACTTCGCAGGTACATGCTCAAATCTGAGATATCACCCATGCCAAGAGAAAAATATCATAATTTATGGAATGGAAGTAGATATTTTATCTAGTTTTTCCGATTTCTTACATTGGTAGAACTGTGGTGGAATAAAGTACAACTACTTAGGACATTTTGCTCTGTTTTCTGTGACAGTGAATGATGCTTACCGAGACACACGCACACAGGGTGGTGGGAGCAGTATGGATCTCTTGACTGCCTTGTTACAGCGGGTGGACAAGGAAGATGTGAACCCATTCATCCATTCTCAGTACCTCCAGCAAATGGCACAGAAGGTGAGTCAGACTTTTCAGTCCTACTGGAAACACTGTGTGTCAACCCTTGATAAACATCAAGCATGTTTGGTGATTACGGATGGATATTTGTTTGTGGTTTGTTTTGTTGTGTGTCTTGTCAAAGTTCTTTCATATGTTTGATGTATTCGCAAAAGGAAGTAAGAATTATTTCCATAATTGATGGTGTACTGTCTTCTTAACCATAGTTCATGCACACCAAGGGTAGTGGGCTGTTGTGGTAGGCATGTTTTAGCCATGCATCCTAGAATGCCCTGTGATGTCTTGGCAAAAATTAAAGCAAACGTTTGTATGATTTCCATCAAAACTTTATGAGGGTGATTGATGGAGTAGGCTGTGTGTGTGTGTGTGTGTGTGTGGGGGGGGGGGGAGATGCATATCCAAGTAATGGTCAGTATCCGAAGTTTCACTGGATTCAGTGATTTAAGTATTGGAACTCATTTTAACAGGCTTTGTTCATAGTCTCATTTTGACCAAGCCGTTCACAACTTAGGTATCGGTTAAAAGGTCAAAGGTGAAATAGTCAATTTTCCGTCTGTGGGTTGTAAGCTGAACCTCTACCTTTGTGTTGTGAATATTGTCAGGTTATTGCTACCAACACCAACAGCGGCAATACCAGCTTCCAGACTTCACAGCCACCAGCCACTGCTGAGGGAAGTGACCAGCAAAGTGGGATGCAGCGCAAACGTAGCATCACCCAGCTCCTGGGCAGGGACGGCTTGTCCCTGGATGCTGCTCTGCCACTCATCAACAACATGGATGCAGAGGTCAATGCTCCGCTGCAAAACACCTATGGTCTGCTCCAAGGCGAGGCTCTCCTACAAGCACTGGACCCAACTATGGCCACCTACTGACCAATGGTGACCACATCAACAGTGAAAGAGAATAGAAGAAAAGAGCAGTGGTGGTATGTAGCCAACTCTGGCCTCTCCTGAGCTCAAGTTTATCATTGTCACTGCAAAGTTACCGTACAAAGATGCAGAAGTATAAGTGTTTATAATTCCTTGAAAAAGTATTGGCTATAGGGTTGGCAGTGCACCTTCAGTCTGTACTGTATGTAAAATAGTATTTTTACAAGGGTATTGATTCTTACCTGTGTGTGGGTGTGTTGGTGTGTGTGTGTGTGTGTGTGTGTTGTTTGTGTGTGTGTTTACAAATGTGATAGTGTACTGTCATGTTGGATGATTATGATCATGTAAATATATCAGCAAAGCAAAGGTTTTTGCCTCCGAATCAATATAGTGTTACTGGACACAGATAATTACAATGTAGTTCTGATAACATAGCAGATAATACTTTCTGATAATGCTCAATCATGTCAATCGCATGACCAAAAGAAACTCATTGTGAAAGTATAGGTGAGTTCAGTCGCATGCTAGCAGTAGATGAATTTGACCTACCACTGTTAGGGTAAGACCTTCAAGTATTCCAATACATGTTTGTACTGTAGAGATACAATGTGAATTAGGCTTTGGATAGTTGCATGGATTGATACGAACTTTTCTCATGACAAATTTGGAATGAAGCACAAAATGTGTCTCATATCTCCCACATGTCAATGATCATTCATCTGTAAGTAATTGTATTTATTAAAAAAAACTTAGTTTTTCAGTTTTCCTAGGCTGTGATCACAGATAATAAATGAATGCTTTTATTTTGGGATTCAATCCTTTATGTGCTGTATATAGTCAATTAAAGTAAGTATTTTCTTGAGAACAAAAAAGACAAAACAAAGCATTTGATATGATGAAATATATTTAATATGATGTAAGATATGTTGTGTGTGTCCCTGAAGAGAAAAGTGACAAATGAATATATAAAGCTTTATTCTTGTATATAAATTTGTTTGAGATGGTTTTTGATGATGTCAAAGGTGTATACTAAGTTAGCTAAGTTTTTAGCAGTAGTCAAGGAAGTTGTCTATGGATTCCAGAGCAAACATGAAAAAATGAAGAAATCCAGAGTGTGAAGATAGTAGGGTGCAAGGTTAAATCACTTTTGTCTTGGGTGCCTTGAACCCTACCGAAAAGGGGGGACTTCTCTCAAACTTTACTTGCAGGAAGCCATAAATTTGTACATGATGCTGCACCCCATGTATTGGAGGCAGATGCTTCTAGCTGTTACAATGCATATTTTGTTTTCATCTTTTGTAATGACTTACTTTTTAAGTTTGCTTCTCTCTTTAAATTCTGTGGTGATTGTATTTGTTTTGTTCTGTATATATTCTTTTCTTTGGTGTACTTCTAATCTTAGAATCACTCAATGTGATAGCATGTAGAAGCAGTCTAATGTACAGTAAATGCTTTGTAGGCAATTGTATCAATTACTAGTAATGATCGTAGGAAACATTAATGGTTGCTGATATAATGGCCCAGGAGTTCTGTCAACTCCTGTAAGATATGAAAGAGCACAATGTTCAGATTTATTGAGAAAGATGGAGGCATTGTTGTGTGGGATTTTGAGAGATGAAACTAAGAAGAAAAGATATGCATCTTATAGAGTGATTCCAGTGTGGTGTCAACTGTACTGTTGCACTGAAGAGGATTGTGTTGTGTAGAGAGGAAACAGATGTAGGATCCATGTAATACTGATTCTTTTTTTCTTTTTGTTGATTCATGGCATTGGGTATGTGTGAATCATGCAGTGGAGAGAAAATGGTTAGCAGAATGTGCTTTGCCAAGGTCTGAAGAAAAAGTGGATCACAGCAAGGAGAGTTGAGTTGAGATGGGGAGGAGTTTCTGTGCTGAATCAAGTCTCTTTGTTTGTGAACAGTTTCGTTGTACATGTGCACCATGTTGCATACTGAGAATGTAGTATCCTGACTGATAGTGAATCTTGTTGTATGGGTGGAGATATTGCTTCAGTATATTTTGTTTCAATTGCATATGGAACCTACTTAGAGCTGCATCCCTGTCTGTGTATCTTTGTGGAGGAAGAGACTTGCACTAATTCTAGGAGCCCTTTACTACCCCCGTCGATGCTCAAAACTAATTAAACGGATGTACAATTTGCAAGTATTTCCTCGTCTGCATGTAGGACATTACCTACAGCTTTTCTTTCTGGCTATTTATGCACTTTAATCACTGTATATTTACTAAATGCATAATCAGAGCGTAAAATTGCATTGTACGTGGAAAGAACAACAACAGCACGAGGTATAATCCTTCACATGTACAGAAAGGTTTTGAGGTGCCATATCCAATGCAAATTGCTGTGATGACCAGAGAACTGGCACTTTGCCCTGGTGTTTGATCATTGTAGGTGTTAATGTGAAATTACTGAACACTTGAATACCCTCTATAGTACTATAGTGGGTATATTAGCATGGTACTCACTATATCATTGTATTTAGAAGTCTTGAAGTTGACAAGATGTTGGGTACTTTGTAGAATGCCTATTATGCTGCTCCTCCCCCTTTGAGCTGTACTTTCAGTGTAATATGCCATATGCAGTTTTGCTTGTGCTCCAGATGACTGTTGAGATTTGCAGCAAGATTTTCAAACTCATTGACATGTCTGAAACTAGGAATTCAAGTTGCAGGTCACAAAAACTCAACTTCCTTTTTCCCCCACCTCCCTCCATGGCACAAAATCAACCTCTTGCCGAGAAGGGCATTCTCACAATCTCGTATGAATATGCATAATTGTAAAACTGACATATGCTTTCATTAATCTGCTGTAGAATCACAGAATTTTTCCAAAATTGTGCAGGTTGCTCTTTTTTTTTTTTCAAGATGTACTTTGCTTATACAATAGCTTCAATCTCATGAATTCATGTGCTATGATGTGTACACTTGCACAGTGCCTAAGCTAGTAACACATTTTGCCCCTTATGCTGTTTGGTATATCTCTGCTTTGATAATGCATTATAACTGAATAGTACTCTGCACCTCCTTAAAGATGTTGGACTCCTCTCTGATATTAAAATTTGGATAGTGTTGCAGGAAGAGTAAAATTTTAGGAGGAAGAATTATCTTTGTCTGCTTTGTGCTCCGTAATAAACCATAACACTAACATTTCACTGGCAAATGACAGCTGTAGTTTATAGTCTTCAGTCCAGTGCGTACGTGAAACATGTAATCAATACCGTCATTGCTATTGAGGTATTCCCAGCAGTGTGCCACAAACCAGTGCCAAATCCTCCTTGATCTTCTTGTCCAACTCAATTTTTATGCTGTCAAGTCATGCAGCTGTCTTGTCCCAAGTCTGCAATGTGATGCCAGTTAAATATAAAATATCTTGCCAAGTACTTACACTGTGAATGTGTTTTTATGCCTTGATTTCTGAAATCTGCCCTAGTCCCTCGCCACAAATGAGTGCCAACACAGAGAAAGGGGACAAAAATGTTTAATTCTCTGACATACAGTTTATGCTCTATTCCAACAATGATTTTGTCAAGTTTAAAAATCACATAAAGTAGCTGTCTGTAGCTATCTTGCAGATGTGTATCCAATTGGATGTAATCTATATCACTGTAAAAGTAGTGTGTGTGGTAGCATAGGTATCTCAAGTGATTAGGATGTATTTTTAGTGCTTTCGTATCTGAAATAAAATGGTTGTGGTGGGAATCAATGCAAAGGAAAAAAATATTATATCTGCTATATGAAATCAATGTGCTGTAAACAGCTTTCTGTATCATGCTTATGGGACTATACATATAGTAGGAAAGATTTGCGTTTTAAGCACAGATGTTTATGAGAAAGTAACTGAAGTTGTTGCTGTGTTGTTAGTTTTGGAGTAGCGTGTGTGTACATTTGACTTCCTTGTCAATCATGAAAAAAAAAAATGTTTTGTTACCTTCATATCTTTATTTCTGGGTGTTGTTTCTTCAGTTTGCAAACAGTGCCAACCTTCAACTCTAGAATGTGGAAAATGGCGTAGATTAAGCTGTGTCTTTGTCTAATGTTCGAGTGTTAGAATGACAGTGTAAATATTAAATGCACACCCTTCTGAACGTTGAGTACCTGGTAAGCACAAGCTCCATTGCCTACTGTATATCCTGGTTTACCAGTCCCAAGTTAGGTTGTCATAATTGTCTGGGAAACTCCTGTAAAACATTGTATGTACGGGATGTATATACCAGGTATTCTCCAGTTTAACTGCATACTGTCAATATTTTGTGTGATGTTCTTGTAGACAAAGAGCAAGTTCTGGTAACAAATTCTTAGAATTTGGTGGAAGTTATTATCATCTTTATGTGAGGGGGTTGCATTGATTTCTATCAGTCTTTTTTTTTATTATTATTATTATCATTATTGTAGAAATCATGAAAATAAAACCTCTTATTGACAGATTGTAGGAGAAAATTCAACATTTTGATGCAATGTTGCATTGATTTGATATTGCATTTTAGTACAGGGTTAGAAAAAAAAATTTTGTGGTCTGTGGGCATTCTAGAAAGCTCTACATTACTACATTACTTCTTCTGTTTTTTATGCCTCCACCCGAAGGGTGCCGGAGGCATTATTTTTTACATGTACTCTTGATTCCTTTTTATTGTGCACAGAGAGAGAGAGAGAGAGAGAGAGAAGGTACAGAGGTTTAGAAACTCCTACCTCTGGAGTGCAACTTTTTGAGATGAACTGATTAAATGACATCAGTATAATCCATTATTTTAACAAAGACTTGTTTTGATACAGTGAAATTATACACAAATTCCTTTTGTTTCCAGTTTTGAATTAAAACAAGAAATAGACACTAAAACAGAAGGCTTACACTCTTACTCTGGTATGTTATGTACAAGATGTATGACTGTATCTTAGTAGTAGTCTAGGTTTTAATATGTGCCATGGAATTAACAAACATAAGTTCCTCTGGGGAAAAGTGTTTATTTCAGACATACATGTATGTCAAATGTATGTCATTTATTTGTGTCATGTGAATTTGATTAGTATTGAAAATGTTGCCCTTTAAGGAAAAGAAAATAAGAAAGAGAGAGAGAGAAAAAAAAATGTAATGATTACTGAATGTTTCCAATGGTATATGACAACTTTTGAAATATAGGAGCAATGCCATGAGCATAAATACAAGAACATTAAACTCTGGTGACTGGTGAAAGGACTATCACGACACCAATTACTATATTTTTATCATTATTTGCATGGCCTTATTCTGGTATAGATACACTTGTCTATTTTTGTATCGAAATGGATATCAGCATGATGTGCTGGTAGTGAAAGTTTGAAATGGAGTTAAATAGAGTTCCCTTCCACCGCTTCTTCTGACTTGTATATCATGGGCCATTGCATCAAATACTGCAAACATCAAGAGGCAGTCTGCTTCCCCCCAAGATAATGAAGTTGTGAATTAATCATGCCATTATTCCATATCATCAGTTCAACTTTAATTTTCTTTAGACCACCTCTTAAAAGGATGGTATGGTTTTGGTTGAGATGAGGCTTCAGGTTTTTGACTCTTTTTGTGCGAGTTAATGAGAAATCTTTTATGAAATATGAAAGAGCATGTAATTCTAAGGAATGCAAAGTTTATTTGATGAAAATTGGTTTTAAAATGGCGGAGATATCCAAAACAAAGTGATCCTAATAAAAGATCGGACCCACCTTTTATCACAATTGCTTTCTTGACTTTGTTTTTTGGATATCTCAACCATTTCAAAACCGATTTTCATCAAATAAACTTTGAATTCCTCTTAAAATCACAAGCTCCTTAACATTCCACCAAGTGGTTTCTAAATACTATATCTCTCAAGAAAGTTAAACACTGAATCCTCACCTCAACCATGGACCTAGCCCCATGCCTCAGCCAATACTATACCTGCTTTTTAAAGATCTCATGGACGTAACTTCACAAACTAGTTGCTCATTTTGATGATTGTTGTAAAAGTTTTGAGTGGCAAGGTAGCATTTCCTGTTGTTTTATTGTTGTGCAGTTGATTTTTTTTTTCTTTCAAGTTTGTTTGCTTTTATCACTGAAGAGAGTGAGTCTCACTGTGAATGGTCAAATAGTTTGATAGTTCAAGACTGTTGGATTTTTCAACAATGTTGAGAAAGAACATAGAGGAGGAAGTTATTCTTTTTTATTATTTTTTTGTAAATTATTAATATTAATATTAATATTTTTTGTTTTTGTTGTCATGAGAGGAGCAGATGTAACAACTCATGAACTGGGAATGTAGTTGGACTCCTGTAGAAGTGGCTATAATTGATTTCCACCATGCACAAATGGTAAAAAATAATACATATTGATTGATTGCATATTGATTCAAGTGTTATTGCTGCTTCAGCCCTTTTAACCCATACACAGTTCTATGTGCTTGGTGCTTTAATGTTGATCCCATGGAATAAATGCAAAAAAAAAAAAAAAAAATGTTGCCATTTGTGATCTGTATGTTCTTTTATCAACTTGAATAGACGACTGTGGAAAAACTGTTCAATTGATGTAATTGTAATTGTTGATTGTGTTTGATTTGTCGGGGAAGCTGTGTGTTTGCTACAGACTGTGATGTACTGTAAAAGTGGACATTTTTGTGTGACTAATTTTTCGCGCTTGACCGGGTAAGAAGAGTTTTGTGTGTTTTTAATTCCGTGGATTCAAGACATCAACTAATTTCCACTTTTACAGTATAATGCATATGATAGGATTTTGTTAGGAAAGCACTTGAATGAAATGTGATATCTTGCTTGTACATGTAGTGGGTGAAACTCCTGCCTAAAGTCACTTTGCAATGATTTGTTCACCAACTCCATGTTGGTTTCTTAGTTCTGTATTTCCTGCATGATCTATTGATGTTGGGTATCAGAGTGCATAAAGTAAGAGGAAAAAAGTGTTGTTGGTTTTTTTTTTAACCTAGTCAGATGAAGGATTATAGAAATTCACACTCTGTCTATAAAACCTCACAGAAAACGACAAAACAAACAAAAATGAGAAAATGCTAGCACTAGGGAACTTTTTCTGTTTGAAAACCAGTGTCACCTTTGAATCCCCTCCAAGAAATGACTCGAAACTCTTTTCTGTCTAGTTACCATGTGCTTTAATTATTCTCTCTTCGTACACACTTCACAACTAGCCAACAGGGCAAATTTACTCTGAATTCCTTTAATATAATTGTTCTGCATGTTGGGACACAGTCAAGTACTGGATAATGAAATAGACATGATTTTCCATGCATATCAATAAAATAAAATTCAACATCAAATGCATGATTTTGACATTTGAAGCTTCTGTCAGAAAAACATGCGCTGTCAACAATGCATCTAAATAAAATTGTTCATCATAATTTCTATTCTGAAAGCAAATATCCACCAAAACTCCATGTAATTTAAAAAAAAATCATGAAAATACAAACATCAAATGCAGTCTCTACTGAAATAAATTGTAACATTCCTTTGCAGACATTGCTTTCATTAACCCATCTACCCCCACAGCACCACTGATCACATATCGTTGGTGATGAAACCCTCATTCAAAAGGAGGGGGAATACATTTAATTACATCAGCCTTCATTAGTATACACGTGAGCGAGTTCAAAACAGATATCAACTACACAAAAGTTTTCTAGCTACATTTACCCCATTGTATACTTTGAGTGTTGATTGGCACAAAACACTCCACAGCATTATACACACTGCCCAAAGTTCCTAGCATAGAAAGGGGTATTGTATATTAACTTCAACAAATGGTGATCATGAGAAAATTTTCTACTGGAGTGACGTAAGATGCTGCAAAGTAGCCTGCCTCACGTCAACTCAACACAGCTAGACTGGCGAGTGTTGGAGATGATGCTACCTTTGCAAAGCTCTTTGGCATTAGTGGCATTCTGACTGGCTGGCTTTCTATCTCTCTACATAGAAGAAATTTATGAGCTCCATTGCCAGCTATCTAAAACTAATGAATCCCCTCCTCCCCCCCCCCCAAAAAAAAAACAAAACAAAACAAAACACAACAACAACAACCAGCAGTTCAATGCTGGCATACCTAAAAACTGTGCTATCATTGACTTACATCTGCAGTAGAAAATGTCTTGGAAGCACATGCAGGTTAGTTTAGATTCATAGAGACCATATACTGGAGCATTGTTGGCTTACTATTCATTTAGACAAAATAGTAGTATTTTTCTCTTTTTTTTTCATTGCCATGGTAATAAAAATCAAATACATGCTGTCTGATATGCTGTGTTACACACAATCAGAATCATCCTCACCAACTTGCAGCAGCTTTGGCAACACCACATAAGATCTATGCATTTAACACATATAAAGCACACAGTCATCTTACTATCATTCTCTTACAAATGTATATCAACTAGCATTGAAAATATTGACTACTCTCACAAAATATTTCATTTCTCCTAAAGCTGTTTACTGAGAGGCAGATTCACTCAGACTAAACCACAAACAACATCAGAAAGACTCACTAAGTTGTGAAGAAATTCTGAATGAACAGACACAGCATAAAAACATTGCTTGGCACACAGAGGTCTTATAGAAGGAAGAAAAAGAAATCAATAATACCTATCATGTTTAAGAACTTCAGACGTTAGCAACATTTAATTCTTGTAAATATCTATTTCAATAGAAATTACACAAAACCATTCATCTATTTAAAGCAGGATACTGCATGTGCTAACTATTTCAGGCACAACCAGTATCAAGGAAAATTATTTTTAACAGAAAGGTGCTCAAAAGCAAAGTGTGGATAATCACAACAAGAGATCAGTGAAAGTCTCCATAAAGGTACAGCAGTCTAGATGTGTTCTAAACATGTTTTAACATTATCTATGCATCTCAAAACTGGCTCTACTGAGCATCGTGTCAAATGACATGTTGATATTCAAGTGGTCCTCACTCGTCCAATGACACTATATTTTCTCTCATCCATCTCTTTGTCTTGCAGGTTCCTACAAAATAATTTCCCTTCAAGTTTGCTCTTCTTTGTACAAAAACATGCTCTCTTCTATCAATCAGGTCAAAGGTCAACTTGTATCATCTACACACATTATTTTCTAATGATACATGTCAGTGTGTCAGCCTTTTCTGCTTTTATGAGTCAAAATGTGCAGAGTTTGACAGTGGCAGTGTATTGGCTTCACATTAAGGAGTACCTGCTTTAGTCACATGGGGTTACAAAGCTTCAACATGTCCACTGATTGAACTCATATTCTAAAGATGCCCCACAACGCTTCATAATATCAAGAAAAACCTACTACAATGTTCCCCACTGATATCATACCTGTGAGAAGACACACACCTGCATGCAAGCATATTCAATATCAAATGACTACTGAGCTCCACTGCGTGTAGTAAGCCGTACACATATGTGCCTTTACATCATGGTTGATTATACAGCTCTGCCTGAGCATTACCTTTTTTAGAGATATTGGTTATATGAGTACAAGGGGTCACAGTTACAAGCCACAGTGCCATCAATTTTGTACTCACACAGTTTTTCTAATAGTTGGCAGAACCTACTGATTTGTACCTACTCTTGTATACCAAGGTATATATCTTATTCTTCTATTAGTTAGTAATACCAAGGTTTATATCTTATTCTTCTATTAGTTAGTAATGCTTTAAGATGTACACAGACAATGTGAGGTGTTATGGATTCTCTGAAATAAATACCATTTATATCACTAACATGATTACTGAATCACACTGAATATAAGATATCACTTCCAGGAAGGCATGGATAAAATAAAAGAAAACAGATTCAAGTCTATGTGATGTTGAGTCTGATGACCCTTGTGGATGTTAATCAAGTGAGTTGTGGAGATTGCCGTGAGTGTAAGCCGTCTCTGGGTTCACCAAGCTACTCGCGTCCCACAGGGGGCTCGTGTGGGTCTGGGAGCTTGATGGAGTTGGGCTCCACGCCCCAGATTTCCCGAGCGTACTCACTGATGGTACGGTCGCTGGAAAACTTGCCCGAGGCGGCGATGTTCCGCACACACTTGATTGCCCACTCCTTGGGTTTCTGGTGACAAAACAAAAGAAAGAAAGGTCAGAATTAAGGACACAAAATAATTCAAACAAAAAGGACTGTTGTAGAACAGCTCAAGTTTCAAAATGTACCTTTCCAGTACATTTAGTAGAGCAATGTCATGAAGGGACAATCAGTTTGTTGGGGGAAGAAACAACTAGAATCCACTGCTTTTACTCTCTGGTTGCATCATCTAAGACTTGTTTGTGTAACAACATTCAGGCTTTCTTTTTATTAGACATCACTTTCACTGCCATCAATACAGAGACTACTTTAACTGTTTATCTTAAAGATTGAGAGAAAACTAAAGATGGCAGGGGGTGAAGTGATTCTTGTGGTGAGAAGAAAGATCTGCTCTACTAAAACAATGTTTGCATTATAAAGACTGACATGAAGGCATTGTACACTCACCAAGAACAGTTCACTGACCCTCTCCTGGGCAGCGATATAAGACTCGTAGTCGGCCAGGAGCATGTACCTGGAAAACAGACAATTCATACAGAAATCAGATAGGAAGGCTACATCGCTAGTAGCTATTGCTGTAGTGCCATGTGTGTGTGTGTGTGGGGGGGGGGGGGGAGACGGATTGTCCATAATTAAATGCAACATGTTACTCTCATCATCATCTTACAAATTTTCAACAGAAAAAGAACATGGTCTAATGCTTGGAAAAGGACTATTCACTTTTAAATCAAGCACCAAAGTGAGTGAGTCCATTACTCTCATAATATCAATATTCAAAGACAAATTTCCCTGACAGAAATCAGTTTTCTGAGCAGTAGCATCATCACAGTTCTTGTAATTTTCCACAATGACAGCAAGATGGTTCATCTGACTTACGTGTCGTGGTGAAGCAGGGAGTTGACAATGTCTTGGAAGGTGCCTGGGTTGTTGGGCGAGAAGAAGTTGCCCTGGATCTGGTCAATGGCCTGCTTCAGCTCAGCATTCTTCTCATAGTACTCACGTGGGTTGTACCTACAACCAGAGAGAGTTTTAGTCTACTACATGCAGTACGGCACATACACAGGTATGCTAAAATGTCATATATTGGCAAAATGCCAATCAACTGATTAATGATTACAGAGAAGGCATAAAAAAAATTAACATTTACATTCTTGAATGATGCTAAGTTTAGTATTCAGTTGACTTGGGCTTTTCATTTTTTGCCCTTACCCAACACATTCACTTAATGTTATGTGAAATACATTATACCTACCAAACACACTCTGCTTTTGGTCTTTTGTCTTCAACTTTTGAGGTCACTCTAATCTCACGACTTTACTTCTGCTGAATTAAAGCTACAAGTCAGGGACAGTTTTGGACAAGATTTACACTCCTCCCATCCTAATGACAAAGATTTCAGTTTCATTTACATTACAAATACCAAGGGGTAAAATGGGGCTTTGTTTGAAAAGCTTTGTGCAACTGCAAACCTGGGCCCCATTTCATAAAAAAAGTTGATATGATAACAACTCTTGCTGGAACGACGATTGTCATGGTAATGACAAGAATCCAGCTTCCTGATTGGCTGTTGCTATGGGAAGTTGCCATTCCAGCAAGAGAGTTGCTATCCTAGTATATTTTATGAAATGGGGCCTTGGACTTCTACAGCCCATTAAATGCTGTAAATACATTTCAAGAAAAAGTGGAAGAGGCAAACATCCCTCAGGACCATTAGATGTTGCATACCACACATGAGTGACTTATCTCATCTTGCTCCCATGTTCTTCACTGACTAATGTTAAAAGCTTGAGACTATTCTCACCCTGGTCTTCTCTGAGTCACCTCATCCACCGTCATCCCAAAGATGAAGATGTTATCATCCCCCATCTCCTCCCTCATCTCCACATTAGCTCCATCCAGGGTACCGATCGTCAGAGCTCCATTCAACTGCATAATTAAGGTTTCAAAGAGACAGTTACATCCTTAATACTGTATACGCCAAATATTTCGCGAGGTTTTTATTTTTGCGAATTTCGCGAGTCAGGTGCTAAACGCGAAATTAAAGACATGGGAAAAGATTGACTCTGATCCTAATATGAGTGTGAGGTGCACATGTACATTTCTCCGTACAGTACTGTACTCCAATTGCGAAATCATCAGGAAGTCCCCATTCGTGAAAAGTTAGACTTGCTACATATGGCGTATACAGTAGTCATCAACAATATCATGCAATGCTTTATGTTCTTTCTAAGTGTTTTATGCTCTTACAAAGCGAGTTTTCATTATCGAAACTGTACCATATTCATGTTAGCTCTGTTTCGTTTCTGATTGTGCGCACATTGTACAGTATATTGACACAGGGCTCCCTTGTAAAGCAGGCTTTTGTGGCTCTGAATGGCATTACCCAGCTTTAAAAGAAGACTGAATAAATAGAAAAATAACTAAATGAATAACAACTTTTCTGACAGATGATGAAAACAAGTAGTAATATTTTTCCTATGTTGCTTTAAAATATAATGCACATTTCTGTGATTTTGATGTATTCTTAAAGGACAAGTTCACCTTCATAAACATAAGAATTGAGAAAATGCAACAATATTAGTAGAACACATCAGTGAAAGTTTGAGGAAAATTGGACAATCGATGCAAAAGTTATGAATTTTTTAAATTTTTGTGTTGGAACCGCTGGATGAGGAGACTACGACAGCTTGTGAGTCATATGCGTACAACAGTATAAAGAAAATGTAAAAGAAAATTCAACATATTTTCACTTTTTTCGCATAATAAAAGAGCACTTGACTTGCCTCTTTCTAAAGGCAGGGGGAATAATATTACCCATAACATGTGTCGGTAAGGAGTCAGGGGAATGTGTACTTTTTTCAAAAGATGGAATTTTGTGAAATTCTCTTTATATTTTCCTTATATTGTTGTACGCATGTGACATCTAAGTTATTCATACACAGCAGTAGTCTTCTCATCCAGCGGGTACTGCACAAAAACTTCAAAAATTCATAACTTTTGAACGGATTGTCTGATTTTCCTCAAACTTTCAATGATGTGTTCTACTAATATTGCTACATTCTCTCAATCCTTATGTTTATGAAGGTGAACTTGTCCTTTAACCTCTCAATAGGAAAGCAGAAATAGCAGCTTCATATGCTCAGCTAGAGTTGATACAAAATCAAATTTCTACACCTATACTACCACAAGGATGTTGCTTGTACTTGCATGTCAATAATTCAGATGCTTCTTCCACAGGAAAACATCACAACACAGTAATCTTGTGTAGAAATGCAGACAATCATTGGTACAATATCACACTTGCCTATAAATATCACACTCTTCCATACCATACACAGTGAAGGCAGAGAACAAAAGTCATATGCACTTTCTAACATGTGCAAATTTGAAGTCATCTTCTTTTGCTGTCTGTTCTGATCATTATGAAGCAGAAACGTGAAACTCTGTGAATCTTACCATGAACTTCATATTGCCAGTACCCGAAGCCTCAGTGCCTGCCAGAGAGATCTGCTCAGACAGGTCACAGGCAGGAATCACTGCAGGGAGAACAGGGGGAGACAGAGGAGGGAGGAGGGGGGGGGGGGGGGGAGGGAGGAGGTGTCGGGGGGAGGAGGGAGGGAGGGGAGAAGGAAGAGACGACATGTGGGAGAAAGGGGACAGAGGGAAGGATGGATCACAGAAAACAATGGATGGAGAAGATAAGATGGAGGGAAGCGGGAGAAAGGAGGAGGAGGGAGAGGTAGGAGCAGGAAGAGAAGGGTACATGAAAGATGGATTGATTGATAGAAGGGAAGACAGGACAGATGAGGAGGAAGAGGGTGGAGGAAGAAACGGGTACATGATGAATGGAATGAATGATAGAAGCGAAGAAAGGACAAACAAGAAGGGAGAGGAAAGAGAAGTGTATATGAAGGATGGATTGATGGATGGAAGGGAAGGGAGGATAGATGAGAGAAGGACGGTGAAGGATGCAGAAAATGGGGAAGGAGGGAAGGAAAGTGGTATGATTTGATAAGTGGATGAAAGAATGAATAGTAACAGGAATACCCCTATCTTTCAATCTAAGTATATTTTTCAGCACATTTACTTGGGCCTTGTAAAACTCATGCATCATGTCTGCTTACTGCACAAGTCAATATCATTAGAGAAACATATAAACAAATACCACAAAAGAATGTCCTCCTTCCAATGATATATTGCTTTGAGTTGCTGCCTGTCTGTATGTCAGTTATTTCACTGGCAAAACCTAACTGGGCAGTCACAGATAAAGGTATGTTCATTCTGATATCTCATTATCTCAATCTCCTCTAACATTTCTGATCCAAATGAAACATCAGTAGCCATCAATTAGAGCCCATTTCCCTTAACCTGTTGAGGACAGTCTTGAGTATACTTGGGCAACTGTCTATGGCAAATGCGTGTTGTAGCAAAATAAGCCCTTCCTCAACGGGTTGAAACTATCATTGACAATAACTTTTGATTCTCCCCTACAAATCTTCCTCATCCTTCATCCATCTCACTCACCCTTCTCTGCCAGTGACACGCGGTAGTTCTCCAAGAAGACCACCTTGAGTTTGTCTCCCACGATGGGATCGCTGTTGATGACGCGGCCAATGCTGGTGATGAGGTGGATGATGAGTTTGGCTATGTAGTATCCCGGGGCTGCCTTGCCTCCAATCATGATGGTGCGAGGGACAAAATTGGCACTTGGGTCCCTCTTGATCCCTGGAGTGTACAATGAAAGATAGTCCTAAATATCATCACCAGTCATCATAAAATTTCAATTTTTATATTCTACATTTAGTGAGTAAAACAGAGCAACTTCACAAACACTGCACTGCTTTAATACCAGGCTGGTTCTCTGACAAATTAGCACTGTGTAAGAACTTTCAGTTGCAAAGCACTTATAAGATTGATTTCACACTAATCACTCTGCAACTTGCATCCATGCAGAGCTTAATAAAACCAGAGATTATGTAATAAGCAGCGAAGGTTAATCATTTAGAAATTAAAAACTTGTCTGGAAAGTATTATCCTTAATAGCAAAAGTCTAAATATAGCATAAACCAACTTCATTTAATTGTCACAGAATTATTTACATAGGTACGATATGAAAGATTGCTGTAACCAGCAATCTGTATGGATACAACAGGCATGGAAGAGCTATATGTTTGAGAGAAGAAGGTCCTGCTGACTTACTGTTGTACAGTGTAATCATGTGCAGAGCATTGAGCAGTTGGCGTTTGTACTCATGGATACGCTTCACCTGCACATCAAACATGGAGTTGACGTTGATCCGGATTCCATTCTGCTTCTCCAAGTATTGGGCAAGTTTCATCTTGTTCTCCTGTTAAAAGGACAAGAAAATTGAGCCATGAAACTCTGTTTCCCCCTTTGTATCATTTTAAAAAGACCAAAAAAACAAAAAAAACAAATATATAAACACAACAAGAAGTCCACAACATCACTTCACTGTGCTTCATGAAAATATAGTACTGAGAAACATTTGCACTGCACTCTTTCTTAATCTACTAAACATACGAACTTTGTCAAGGTCTCTTGATATCAAATTTCAGTCCTTTGTCTGTGACGTCTTCTGCCGCTGTGAACAGGTCTTCATATCACAAATTCAGGAATTGTTTTGCTGAAATACATATAAAATGTTCTAAATCATTTAAGGTTTCATTTTTGTCTGCACCCACTAAAGGCCCATCCCTCAATTATCTGTCTTTTGTGATGTCATCAATAACGAGACAGTTAGCTGAAAGAAGCATAACAACACCTCATGGTATGCACCTTGCTATCAACACGTATATCTACTCATAATAGCGAGACAGGTTTATAAAATACGATTCCAATCTTTTCTTACCATACCCTCTATCCTGGAAGATTTTCCTCAAAGCAATAACCATCATACTGTCTGAGTTGTAGTACAACAAGACCTGTCTAGCTGTTGTGGGTTTGTGCACTAGTCAAGTTAAGGTGTGTAACATTAGGTACTGTGATGTTTGAGGGATTCCAGTTGACTTTACTGTTGAAGACATCATGAAAGACAAAAGACTTTTGGGGGGTTTTTTAGGGGTGGAGCTTAATGGTTGCAAAACAACAAAAAATGAAAAATAAAATGATTACATATTTGTGATATATATTTCAATTTGTGATGCATTTGTAGACCTATTCACATCAGTCAGAGATCACATGTAATAGATATCACGGGACCTTTAAGGTGTGCTTCCTTTCTTGTTGGTAATGACAAAGCAGATAACAGTAATGATGGCAGTGCTTTAAAAAAAAATGTAACAAAAACTAATTTTTTTTTTTTGAACATGCAAGGATCTTGTGTGGCATTGCAAAGACAATTCTATATCTAAACTGATTACATGTTCTACACAACATTTAAATATCAAACCATATTGGCATTTATGGGAAAAAAAAAACAATAAGCAACATATCATTGCATAAGCTCACTGAGTAAACTGACTAAAATGCTTTCAAAGACTTCAGATCTAGACTGTAGCTCCTTGGGGATGTTTCACAAAGAATTTAAGTCGAACTTAAATGTTAAGATCAACTTAAAATTATGGTAGGCCATTGGTTTCTCGTTTCAATCTACCTAATGTTTTCAGAATCCACTTCAAATTGTTATCAAAATTTACAGAAAAATAGATTGTCCCTTACTTTCTTTTGTTAATTAATACCTGTATGAAAAAGTCTCCAAAATTTTCATTTGTATATCAAAGTCAGAATATTAATTCACATCACACACAGCCTACCATAAGTTTAAGTTGATCTTCAAATTTAGGATTGATTTAAATTTTTTGTGAAACACTGAATGATGAAACTCACCTGCTTGACTTGCTGCACAGACATGAGGAAAGCTCTGTCTGCTACGTACTGCTCCAGTTTCCTCAGCTGGAACAAGTCCGTCGTCCACTTCTCACCAATTTTCTGCGGTTGAGACAGGAAGCCGAGTATCATCGTCTCATCATCAATGACTTCAAACACCAGCTCCATAATGATAGCATGCTTACTTAGTTGTGTCTTATCATAATTTGTATTAAACAATTACAATAATTTATGACCAAGTCAGGCCTGTTTTTTAACACAGAGTAATCATTATGATCCAACTTAAATCAGACGAGACTGTTTACCCAAATCTTTAAAGATGAAATGATGCTCTTGATAACTTGTCGGTTACAAACTCAATAAATATGCAACCATTATGAGCATCAACAAGATCAGATCTGCACCTTACTGCTAATTAAATAACTGAAGTATGAAATAAAATCTTGGAAGAAAAGGGGATTTTTCTCTGCCACTACCAACAGCAAATATCCTATATAAAATATCAAAAGTACTTCTAGTAGTGATCCTCGCATAGCAGATAACAGTAATGTGACATGTGATGGTAGTTAGTGAAAAGAGATGTTTTGTTGACTCACGTCAGCGATGGCATCAGACAGGCCAGGATTGCACAGCAGCAGCCAGCGACGTGGGGTGATGCCATTTGTCTTGTTCTGAAACTTATCGGGCATCATCTCATAGAAGTCCTTGAAGCTTCATACCAAACAAATCAAATTGACTGTCATCATCATCATCATCCTCATCATTTATCACCATCACCACCATCATCACCAAAATCACATCCATCATCTTCATCATCATCATCATAATCATTCCAAGAGAATGTAAAATTGCCATCAATGGAGGAAATTGGCACATCATAAAAAGCCATGTTTGTCATCAGCATAGTGGCCCAGCACATGACCACTCACTGTAAGTGGTATCAAATTCACATACTTCCCTCACTACTTAATTGAAACTTACATTAAAATAGCAGACTATCCAAGAACATTACAAACATTTCAATCTGCCTGCAATGAGTAACACATCTACAAAAAAGTTTCATTGCATCTACAGACAAGAAATTTGGATTGAAAACTTTCACAAACTGAAAGTTTATCTGGAAGTGCAGTTTTACTGCTACATATAAGAAGTACAATATCAAAACTTCCCAGTCTTACACTACTTGATCTTAGAAGGTGTACTTTCTAGGTGAAAGCAAAAGGAAGCTCATCTTACACGCTGGTTGTGAGAAGGTTGGAGTGAATGGCAGCCACACCATTGACAGCATGAGAACCCACAATAGAAAGGTGGGCCATGTTGATACGCTTGTGGTCACCCTCCTCAACGATAGACATGCGGCGCAAACGATCCGGGTCACCCGGGTAAAGCCGTTTAACTTCCTGCAAGAGACATATTTATCAATTATCAATGTGGACACTTTCAAACATTATCATCCAAGGTGTTCATTACCTCTGCCAAGGGAGGTTATGTTTGGTTTGTTTGGTTTGTTTGTCCGTGTGCAAAATAACTCAAAAAGTTGGGAACGGATTAAGGTGAAACTTGCAGGAAAGGTTGAAAATGACACAAGGAACAAATGATTAAATTTTGGGTGTGATCCGGATACTTTTATGGATTTTATGAAGGATTTTTGATATTTTGGCAGGTAGGGTCAATGAACTTGGGAGTTCAAGCTGCGCATTTTTAAGGTTTTTTATACGCGCACTAAAGTGCATGCTCTCGTTTCTGGTCCAGGGCAAGGCGCGCCGCACAGCTGGTATTGATGACGTAACAAAAGGTTTCTATGATTTGGAAATCGGACGATTTTCAGCATGCGTATGTATGGGTAGAAATCACTTATCTCTACAGAAGAACAAGATCAGCGGTGGAAATGAGCTGCTTGGCGGAGGTCTGTGCTCTCAGAGTGCTTCTTTAGTTGAGCTTAATATCTTAATGATGAAAAACAACTAATTCTAAGAATTCTTACCTTGCTTGGTAAGTAACATAACTGTCAATATGTGCATTTTCATATTCATCATCAATAATTTGCGTATTTAAGAGCTAAATATTCTGACGATTGCGACAACTTCTACCCAAAAAATGCAAAGTTACTACTTTACATGTCTTTTTAGTATAAAAAAAGTTTTGTTACATATGCCTGAATACTAAAAGCAACTGAGTTTACAGTCTACAGACTGAATTTCTGTTCAGTTTTCCTGTAATTTCAGGATAGAATCTCTTTATACAGCAAATGAAAAGTCAGTTGACCATTAAGATCCCAAAGAAAGCCACACATCACTATCTTTGTATGGGACTGACCTCCAGATGGTGCATGTTGATCTCATAGATGATCTGTAGATGGCGAGGAAGGACATACTCCAGCAGACCCACTGGCCATCTCTCTAGGGCTTCTGGCAGGATGGTGTGGTTGGTGTAGGCAAATGTCTTCACCACAATGGGCCAGGCCTGGGGGTGAGAAGGTGATATACTAGTACAGAATGAGTAGGCCCCTTCTACCATCAACATTCATCACAAAAGGAGTCTGGTACACAGTGCCCCACATATCATTCAAAGACTTATTGTTGATGGAGATTCTATACCAAGAATCATATCTGAATATACCTGGCCAGGTGTCAACAAAACTGTGAAATTTTTGTGGATCAGTCACTGACTGATTCTATTCTTAAGGGAATTCAATATTAAACTGATAACTACAACAGTAAATCTAACACTGTAGTAGATGAAAAGTGGAAAAAATATTGCTGGAAACAATCAATATTGATATCTATCAACTGCTGCAATTATCCCACAGTGCAGTTTCTCATACGAAATCATCTGCTTAGAAGATCAAAGGCAAAATAGTGCTGATCAAGTCCAACAGTTTCTCTTACATTCTTAAAACTTTCTTTTGATGGCAAAGATTTTATTTCAATTCACGATGCATACATTTTACAACCTCATGAATATCATCCACGGAATTTCATCTATAACAGACTTGTGTTCCCTATGATGGATCTACTTCTGTTCTCTGACCTGTAATTGAGTGTACTCCAAGATTCAACCTGTCATTTCTTACCTTCTCCCATGGAAGTCCCTCAATGTCGAGCAAAATCCTCATCAGCTCTGGGATGGCCAGGCCAGGGTGGGTATCATTCAGCTGGATGGCCACCTAGCAAGGACACAGTGGGCATACATCAGATGCTGGATATAATACTGACCATTAACCAGACTTCAACAGGGTGTGTTATATGTTACGTGACTCTAGGCAGCATAACTAGGCACATTACAGTAATCGCAATACTATATTTTATATCAATATAGCTGAGAGCTATTAAGAGCATCACACGCCACTGAAAAAAGCCGAACTTCCTTAGAAGCTGCCGCCCACATGTGACGATGGCAATGTACATTGTACCAATGATCGACAAGGCCAATGATTTTGGTTTGTGCTAACAGATATCAGACTCAACACATGAGGAACCAAGCTAACATTATCTCTTAGCATGCAGCAGAATATAGCTTCTTGTTGAAATAATTCACAGACATACACATACAAATAAATACACACATACACACATACATACGTACATTGTACATACACACATACATTAGTGCAAACACACATATCATATGCAGTATAGAACTATAGAACAAGCTTACACTATTTGCTATGGGAAGCTGAGATGACAGATTAGTATACACCAACAGAGAGACATTAGAATCTTCAATATAAATGCTGACCACTTCATCAAAGAAGCATATCTATGGTCATTTGATGGGGATAAATTGTCTGAACACACCTTCTCTGGGAAGCTGTCAAAGGAAGTTCGGACTGGGTCTCTGCAGCCAAACTTGGAGGATTTGAAGCGTCGGATGATGTCTTGGAGAGACGCAGTCACCATGAAGTACTCCTGCTTCAGACGAAGCTCCTTACCCTCAACAACCTTAGGCACAGACAGAGAGCAAATTATGTCAACCACTATCTTTTACTCTTGCTTCGCAAGAATCCATCTGTTTTGATGATGTAACTTTGACGGAGAAGTGTCTGTAGAGCCATAATTATGTTCATACATCACATCAACTTATCAAAATACCAACTACAAATGAAACAATAAATCATTTACAATGTAAAACGTTACTTTTTCTGGTGGTAAGAATGTAAAGTGTTTATAGAAAAAGTCTAGTATTTCTTTTTCCAATACCAGCATCTATGTTCAAACTGATAGAATGTACAGTTAGGGGTGAACTTATTTCATTTATCTCAAGGCGATGCAGAGATGATAATACATTATTAATTTCAAGGAAGTTTATGCAGTTAGAAATACATTTATAATTATAAGACTCACAATTATGAAAAGAGTATTGATAACAAGCCTGGGTGGACTTTTAACTTTCTCTTTTTTAATTCATTTATTTATTTTTTTTTAACTGCAAGAAAAATCACTCTGTAAACTCTTGTCTACTGGTTCTAGTGTAGATAAAAGAGAGAATTCATGAATACTTACATTGTCGTTGGGGTACAGCACCCTTGTGATGTTCTCTGCAGTGTTCCTATCCAACACAGCTTGTACATAGTCTCCATCATTGACTGTAAAATTAGAATCATGTAAATGTCTGGGCATGAAATTTGGGGAAATAATACAATTCTGATGCTTCAGTCCATACAATTCAATATCATGTCACTATCTTAATATTTACTTAAATTCTCTCTTAAAGGTACTGTTTACCATTGGGAGCAGTGATTTAAAAATGTTCAAGATACCATATCTGATGCATATGTGTAGGTCAGTTGTATCACAAAACACCCGACAGTGCAAAAATTTTGCAATAGAGCCTAAGATATAAGGAGATATCACTATTTTTCTCAATAAACCATACAAATGTAACTGTAGACGGTTTAGTCTAGGACCATTTTTATTATTACTTGGTATATGTGAACTATTGTTCACATTTTGTATATGTATCAATACTTAACATTAATTATACTGATTCAAATTTCTAAATTGGTTGTTTCTATCCCTAACTCACATTTTAGAACTAGTTTGAAGTATGGGAGCTGGGTTTTTGTTTCAACTGCAAATGGTAAATTATGCCTTTAAGGAATGATACGTACGCTATTTACACAATTCTTGCTACTTCAAAGTAACACAAACCTCATTTACTTTGGGCACAATCGGCAGGTATTGTAAGTCTAGTAGTTGTGGTTTTCACGCAGGATATAACATTTCACAAATTTGTCTGTGTCAATAGTGATAACAAGAAGGCCTTTTGCTCCACAACAAGTTTGGCATTGTTTATATATAAATCACCAAATTGGTAGGGAGTTTATTGGGGTCAATAGTTATGAAAGCACTACATGAAAGAACTGACTGGTTAAAGGATGAATCAACTCACAGAAAGTGAGGTCAAAGCTATTCTTGGACTTGGCCGACCACAGTCTCATGGTGTTCACTGTGTTGTTCTTGTAGCCTGGGATGGGGCTGTCATACGGCATGGCAAAGACAACCTAAACAAACATTGTACACAGGCAAACAATATTCATCAAACATAATATACTTTTCACATTTCTACATACATAAGCTTTTCGCAAATACTCCTGCGAATAACAATGGTTTGCTTACTTGAAATTCTATACCTAAATAAAGGTACACATGTTTCTTTCACATGATGTCTAAGCTTCACTACTGTAAAACGAGGAATTTTCGCGTACATTTTAATTTCGCGAATTTCGCGAGCGCCAAAATTCGCGAAATTAAAATGCACACGAACGCTTTTGGCTACACTACATGCATTGAATGCTAGTAGCAATTTGTGAAAATTTCATGCCACGAAAAAGGCTGTCGGCTCCAATTCACGAAAATTTCATGCCGCGAATATATCATGTTTTACAGTATGTTACAGAAAGCTGAACTGGAAAGATTAAATGGTGAGAATGCTTCCCTGTATCTATTTTCCTCTTCATATTCTAAAAACAGCACAAAGCTTCTCTCCCTACATGCCAAGTGGTAGGGAAACAGACTTGCAAATACTGTAACTACATGTATACTTGCAAAGACTTGAAAATACTCCAAAACACTCCAAATTTCCAACACATTTCACTTCAGAGTGGCTCTTGGAAGGCCAACTAGCATACACATGAAGTAAAATTCACCTGATAACATGACAATGAGTCTATTCTGAACTTCATTTTTACTTTCTTTCAATTACAGCTGTAGCCCTTTCGGACTAATAATAATAACAATAATGATGATGATGATGATCATGATGATCATGATCATGATCATCATCATCATCATTATTATTATCATTATTATTATCATTATTATTATCATTATTATTCATTCGGCAATTCAACATACAATACAAGCGGACATGGAATACAAACAGAAAATCGTATTACATGATATAAAGATTGCGGTGATTCCAGGTGCATGCCACTGGTTGCCAGGGGAGGAAAGTTCTTTGGACAATTCCTGAGTAAGGGGTGGGGTGGGGGGGGGGGGGGCACTGCTTGTGGTCAATCTATATGCTACTGACCTTTGTATCAACCCAATTGACCTTTCCATCCTTGTTTTCAGTGTGTCCGTAGAAGTTGACTGGGATGGTGTACTCAGGCCGAGCTTTATCCCACGGGTTTCCAAACCTTAGCCAGTCATCTGGCTCCTCAACCTACACAAAGATGCGAGAAATGAGGCAAGATTTGAGAGATTGACATCTAGAATGATGTATGCATGGGGCAAGCATTAAATACCTTCTGCAAACAGACACACTTAGGTCTATCATGTATCAAAGAAAACTAAATATGCAATATCACATAAAGTTTCATACAGTGATAGTGATGAGAACACAATAAAACACTGATGATAACACCACACAAATAATAATTGCAATGATGATGCTATATTATAACATTAATACTCAAATGCAATGTTCATGAAAATATCACAAAAACACATCAGAACATAATTAAGAGGCTTTCAGTTGTTATTTCTCATTTTCTAGATTACCACTGTTAGATCTATGGAAGTTAGAGCCCATACATCAAGCGTATCTCTCTTCCACTTTTTGAAAAGCTTTGTTGATTGATTTACAGATTAAATATATCATCAATGTTTAAACCTAACTAGAAATATCACTGAAGGTGATTAATACCCCCGCCCTGTGACGACAGTCTTACCCAAGGAATGATCTTTCCTTGATCTTCTGCCATCTAAATGCCGTTACCATGGCAACGCAGCTTCCGACACGTCCGAAAAATATGTCTTGCACATCTTCCCACAAAGACTATTGTGTGTGCCACATTTCATAAGCTTTTGTCAAAAACTGAGGAAGTAGTTCAATCCACAAGATCTTTCCTTGATCTTCCGCCATTAATATGAAAACCTCAAGCTAGATCTCAACCAAAACTCTACAGTCCCTTTAAGGAGAGTATTCACAGTAAACAAGTGGATGCTTCTTGAGATTATTTGTGGCTTGTGCAGATTACTGATATGATTCATTAGTTATACTTGAAAACTGAGGAAGTAGTTCGCGACGCAAGATTTGCAACGGACCAACCGCCCGACCGCCCGACCGACCGCCCGACCGACCGCCCGACCGACCGCCCGACCGTCCGCTGATTCCTATATACCCCCTTCAAACTTCGTTTGGCGGGGGTATAACTAATGAATCATATCAGTAATCTGCACAAGCCACAAATAATCTCAAGAAGCATCCACTTGTTTACTGTGAATACTCTCCTTAAAGGGACTGTAGAGTTTTGGTTGAGATCTAGCTTGAGGTTTCTAACATTTTTGGTGAGATAATGAGAAATCTTTTATGAAATTATGAAAGAACATGTAATTCCAAGAGGAATTCAACATTTATTTGATGAAAACTGGTTTTGAAATGGCTGAGATATCCAAAACAGAGCAATCCTAATAAAAGGTGGGACCCACTTTTTATTACAATCGCTTTGTTTTATTCTTTGTTTTGAATGTCTCAGTCATTCCATAACCGATTTTCATCAAATAAACCTTGAATTCCTCTAAGAATGGTATGGTCTGTACTATTCCATAAGTGGTTTCTTGGTTACTATCTCACAAAAAGTTAAAAGCCAAATTCTCATCTCCATCGATACTATACCATCCCTTTAACCATAAATTTCATTCAGAAAACCAAACAGCCCAAAAAAAAAAAAAATGTGTACACGGACTTTTAACTCTGTGTGCTGACTTATGGACACTGTGTCTCAGCCTAGATGTTCTTTTTGAACACCATTATCTGTTGACATAGGTTTACTGATGTTACAGACAAATATCATTTCACGTTCATTCAATATGGCTCTCTGTTGATTCTGTCTTTATCATCATAAATGATGATGAAAATCATTTTCTTTTCTCTTGTACATTACATACGTGTATGAATACACTCCACGCCAGTACATGCTTCACATACATGACAAGGATCAACAAGGACCATTTTCACTTGGGATAATCCAATTTACCATTTGCAAATGAAACAAAAACCCAGCATTAGTGCTTTAAAATAGTTATAAAATGTGAATGACGGATAGAAACAGTCACTGTAAACATTTGAATCCGTACAGTCAATGTTAGATGTTGTTAAATGTGAACAACAGTTTTAATAGAAATGTTTCCAGACTAAACCGTCTACAGTTATGGTTTATTGAGAAAAATACCGATTATATCCTTATATTTTAGGCTTTATCGTGAAAATTGTATATGGTAGGATGTTTTGTGACACAACAGACCTACATATATGCATCAAATGTGATATGTTGAACATTTTTTAAATCACTGCTCCCAAAAGGTAAACAGGACCTTTAACTGCAGAGTCATTGGTCTAAACCTTGTATTTCAATGGAACATTATTCAATACCTTGAAAAGAAACAGTGATTTTGCATTTTCACGACTTTGTTTAGAATCCACTCAACACAGCTTTGCTGAGTCACCATATACATTCACATCATACATACTATGTAACTTCAAGAAATCACTTTGATATCATCACTTTGCTATGCAGGTTAATGACTCTGCAAATAATCACTTCCAAATATTTTACTATACTTTATGCACGTCTTAGAATTCTGGCTGATATTTTTTTTTTATTGTGTCCACCTAAATTGATGACAAACAGGAACTGACTGTGTAACAAGATAATTTTCAATCACTTTGCTTACTAGGATTGATAAATCATAAACAGAGCAAAAACACTGAAGTGGATTTATTTATCATCTATTAAAAATAAGAATTTGCTGTTATGATATTTCACCACAGGTTGCAGAGGAAGCAAAGATTCTCCCTATTCCCACATGGCAATCATGAAACAGTCAGCCTACCTGTTTTCCATCTTGGATTTTCTGGGTAAAGATACCATAGTCGTAACGTATACCATATCCATATGCTGCCAGGCCAAGCGTCGCCATGGAGTCCAGGAAACAAGCTGCAGAGAAAAAAATCAGCCCATAAACATCACAAGATCTGTACATTATCTTAAATTATAATCAATGATATTTCTCAAAACAAAATAAAGCCAGGCACAAACACTGGGATTCACCCTACATGAGCTGCATGTAGATATTTACACAACACATCAGGAGAAAATACCAGAGAGCAACTATGCAGACTTCCACTCAGCTGCAAAAGTTTAAGTATGACTGAGTGTGAGACAACTAGCCTGCAAATTTCAAGAAATTATTTCAAGGTATTGACACCATGTTGTCATATATATATCTGCTCTCTCATTAACAAAAATGTACCATGACATGGCCACAGAAAGCAATTAAACAGAAGAGCCAAGATGAGGCAGAAAATTATGTTCTAGCCATGGAAGTTGTTTTTTTTTTTCTTTTCAGCCAAAGACATCAACATCAGGTGCACTCACACTAAAAGTACCGTGATATCAAATACCATGGTAATTTTTTGGTACCAATTTCACTGGCGAAATATGACCATAATAGATACCGCAATAATTCAAGTGGTACCATTTTCAATCATGTAATACTATGGTACTTCTGGTAAGCACAGTAACTGTGTTTATCAACTATAGGTAAAGGAAATACATTTTAATATGTACAGTTACTGGTATATCATGACACAATTCACACTCAAATCTCACATATATGAAGTTTGAATTGCCACCCAAAATACTGTTATAATTTTTGTGGTATATTTGCATTGACATTACAAATATGTGAAATACCAGGGGTGGTATTCTGAACACCGTTTTATCTCTGTTGTAACTTGTGTTGTAACTTGTGTTGTAAGTCTGTGAGTTACAACACCGCGAAAACAGTTGTAAATCGGTATTCTGAAAACTGTTTTAACGGTGTTGTAAGTCATGATAACCACGCCCATCGCAATAATCATATCCAATAGGAAATATTGTTAGAAGTAGAATCTAAGACATTTCAACCAATAAGATTGCTCCCTTGGTCAAATGCGCCATGCTTAACTCTACGCGTTTTAACAAGCGCTCATTCTCTGGCGTGCGCACAAATAGGACAATGACATGCGCAGGTAAAGAGAGCCAGAGATGAAATAAAGTTACAACAGAAGCTTGATCATTATGCCTTCTTTATACCGGTTTTGACGTATAGTTGGTGCGGTAGGGGATTCGCAAAGCTATCTCAGATTGAGTCTTTTTATTTGAAATTTTGTTTAAAAAATAAGAAGATATCTGGCATTCATAAGAGGAACCCAAATTTCATGGTTTGTGGGGAACTTGACGCTTCTAAATTAAGTTAAGTCCTTGCAATGCCATGTTATTATTATTGTTATTATTATTATTATTATCATTGTTGTTGTTGTCACTATCTTCACAAGATATCTCTTGGAGATCAATATCACGTCAAGTTCCATCATGGAACCTTAGACTTCTAATACTTTTCTCAGGATTCGCGCCATCCCCAGCAATAAATATTTTTGAAACACCCAAGGTACTGATAATGATTTCTTATTCGTGAAGATAGTGAAATCATATAAAAAACGGTTTGATATTTTGAAAGATATTTTTGAAATGAATATTGCTTAAAACAAACTGCCGACGGTGCCGGTAACCTTTCTGTTCATGTGTTTGTGTTTTCATCTATGTGCATAATTATGCTACGCGTATGTACCTGCAATGTTACTGTTTCCAAATTTTGTATTGTGGAATGAGTTTACATTTTGTCAGACTGCTATCTTTTGCCTTTCTGTACATAAATTGTTTTTATTTTTTGTAGGCCTATATCTTTTTTATTTTGAACTCGCATACCACAATATTGAGTTAAGGAATTATCTCACTATCTAACATAAGTTAGAGCGAAAGTTACAACGGAGTTAAAACACCTTCCGCCCTGTTTTATCTCAGAAGCATAAATTTGCACGGGGCATGACTTACAACAGAAGATAAAACAGTTTTCAGAATACCGTGTAATCTAATGGGTGTTCAGGTTTGCGCCCACTGTTACGCGCGTGCGCATACCCTAAGACAATGGTATGCGCAGGCAAAGAGTGCGCAAGATAAAACACAAGTTACAACAGAAGTTACAACAGAGATAAAACGGTGTTCAGAATACCGATTTGTTACAACAGACTTACAACAGAGATAAAACAGTCTCAGAATACCACCCCAGGGCATTTCATTGTCAATGCGAATGCACCAACCAATACTGAAAACACTACAGAATTCCACAACCACATTTTATAGAGCATATTTAGCATAGCCTTCAGAAGAAAAAAAAACACACATCAAGACAAGACTCAGCAAATGAATCAACCAGCTACATTGGAATGAAATATCTATGTGACAGACAGAAAAGCTATGAACCACAGCTCACTGTCATTTCACCCCTTCCTACTCATGTGCCTCACTAGAGCATGATGAGCCAAATGTGCAGTCTCAGAAAGGGTTTCGTGATACACAGATTTGATTTGATCTGTTCTCAGGATGCTGTTAGGAGCCAAGGACTGCCTGGTTACCTGCCAATCTGCCCAGACCACCGTTTCCCAGGCCAGCATCCTCCTCTATCTCTTCCAGCTCCTCAATGTTCAGACCAACCTACAGATAAACATATTCAAATATGAGCATTGCCACAAAACAGGAAAATGTTTATATTCACACCAACCTACAGGTTGTGCATGCACACATAAAGAAAAATCAATGCCATATCACAACAAAAATCACTTTAGACCAATTGACAAACACACACACACACACACAAAATAAAATAAAATAAAACAGACTATAGGCTTGATCATCACAAAAATCGTATATACACGTACTTACCTACAAACATACAAGAATTTGAGCATCATTGCCACAGAAAATAGATTACCTACATTGTAGTATATTCACACTAACCTACAAAAGTAAAAGAATGCAAGCCTCATCTCACAGAAATTTCACATTTGAAACCTATACCTATGCAGCAAGAACACATCACCAGTAAAAGCCTAATGATTCCAGAATCCAAACATTCACTCTAACCTACAACATTGAGCGAGTGTACATGAATGTGAATCTCAAAATAATTTAAAGTATATTTCTATATCATTTAATGGAAAAAAAACAATGGTTAATGTTTGTTTGCAGTCACTCTGTTAGTAATGAAAATGTATGATTGTATAGGAGTCAGCCTACTAAAAATTTTAACAAGTTTCTTGATTTAATAATACACTTCAGGATATAAATGGCTACATTAAACGGCTGCAGGAGTGAAAATAAAAACATGTGTGCAATGTTACAGGCTGTAGGTTACTTTCAAATCATTTGTGTGACTTTACATATATCACTTCCTTGGTCATAACTTGTTTCCTACTGTATATCAGCCATCATCTGCATGCATCTTAGATAGCATTTGCCAAAGAATATACAATGTAAAATGATAACCCACCCTGAAGATACATTGTACATGCCGTAGAACTGCTGTATATTTTTGGCTGTATTAGTATTTCATGGCTACATTAGGAGATGCCCTGTGAAGAGATTTGATTCAACTGGCATTTTTTGTCATTTCTAATCTCCATACTAGAATACTGTATGTTTGTTTGTTTGTTCATTTTCCATCTGAGAAGATGGCTGGATAGCCCATATCCAGCTATCCTACATCTGTAAGCTGGTCTTCCATGGAGTCCATTTGGATGTGAGGCAAGATCACTTCACTGGGTTAAACACCCTACTCTTTACAATGAATATACACGCCATGTATTTAGCGAGTCTAATTTTTCGGGAATCGGGACTTCCGACAACATTGTGAGTGGTTAAATTTGTAATCATGGAGTACAGTACTGAGTAAAAAATACATGTGTGCAAGTCATATTCACATCAGGATCAGAGTGAATATTTTCGTGTGTCTTTAAATTTGCAAAAAGCACCTGACTCGCAAAATTTGCAACAATAAAACCCTTGTGAAATATTCTGCGTGTACAATACACAATGTCATGAATTCTCCTGGTAAAAAGCAGATCTCTACTGACTAAAATATATTCTAACACAGCCGTACAATGAAGAAGTGTTACAACTTAACAGTATGACGGCTGTAGAACGTTGAATTTATGTTCATGTACGATGTATAAGACATTATGATGACAGTTGGATGTTAATTGGGAGGAATGCCTTCGTTCAGCAGCAAAGCAAAGGACAGACGTTGACCTGCTTCTATGTACATGGATCCCAAACCTCAATCTGAAAGTGATATGCACTACATCCTCTTGCATACACACAAAAACTAGATCAACGCCTCCTTGTACTATCTGTGTGTATGTGTGTGTGCCCACAAGGAAATAACTTGAGAGAAGGCCTGCCCCATACATACTGGCAGAGCATACAGCAACACCCGCCCCCAAATTCCCTATCCAGGGAAGCCGGGCTGGCTTCAGTGTACCGTATCAAAAGCCACATACAAAATTATGTACTAGTATGTGTCACAGCACACCTCCACACATTTCTCAGCTGCTGAAGACAGATAAAACTGTACATTTCCTTGATACCATGATCAACATAATTCTAAGCAGTTTGATGTACAATTGTACCTTTTTGTCAAAAACAGCTGAAACTCTTTTTTACTTTCTTTTAGGGATTACATTCACAATGTACTTTCACACAGTAGGTAACCATCTGTTTACATCTAAATGTTTACATCTAAGTGTTTACATCTAAACCACTATTGGCCTAGATTTCAATCAGTTTTGATGATTTGAAGTCAGTGCATGAGGTAATGGCAACACACAGTATTTATTTCCTTGAAACTTCTAGAATTTCATTGCCAAACAATTTCAATATTTTCAACATAAAGTTAACACTGAAGCCAGCACAAAGCTATTTACTGCACGCAGTGTATTTCAATAGGCTACCAGCAAGAGTACCGTACAATGTATTTGCGCATCATCTCAACAAGCTACAAATTATGTACATATTTTCAGAACTTAATGAACCATCTCAAATTGCATGTACAGTAAGTTGCAATAAATCATCATTTAAAATCACTTTTGTATATTTTGCTACAGCAAGATGGCTAGATTTACAGGGCAAATTCTATACTGTGTATATCATGTTTTAATTAGCTATAAAGTCTAGAGTAAAATCAAACACCAAGAATACAGTCAAGGTCTCATCATAATCAGACCTAAATACAAAAGATATGGAATTACATGGAAGGAAGTTTTGCAAGTTTTTACAAAATATGTACCAGGCATTCACTTAACACTGATATTAGTAGCAACCACCCAGAAACAATGCAAAATGTGATGATTGTTCACAAATCTCTCATTATGTATCTTTTATAGATTTTCACTAAATTGTATATCTTTAATGATCCCCTGAAAAAAAAAAAAAAAAAATCAGTTGTGTCCCTCATACACTGTATCACATCTAATCTCGATGCAGTCTTGTCATAACCTGGCAACAATACATGGCTATAGATCCTAGAGGAGAGAGGTCACAATTGCCAAATTATTGACCAAAAGCAAGATTTTTCTCATATGGGGAAGGTTTACGAAGCAATGGGAGCATTGTGAGTTGATATGACTATTCCCTGTTCTGTTGTGCTTGTATCATGGCTGTATAAAGCAATATCACTATTATATTAGCACGTTAAGATTCCATAACTTCCTTATTTCACACATTGTATGTGACTTTAAATGAAACTGCCGTTATCCTGTTTTTCTGACTTCACTCTATATTCACAAAAACGGTTTTCACTGCTGAAATACTGCTAATTTTCAAACTTTGTCTATAAGTTGGTGGAACAAAGCATTGCATTCATAAAATTCAGATAATGGCACATTATGCCATTTTGTATGAAACAGTGTGCAAGTCATTAATGTTGTCATCAAAACTTGTCCATCATATGGCTGTTGACTGTGATTCATCTTGATACTTGGAAAACTTTGAAGACACATGTTGATTTGACATACACGGTGCACCATATTCCAAAATGACATACATAATGTACATCGTGTACCAAGAAGGTGCATTTTAGTCTTTGGCAAATTTTGTTGGGCAGTCAGACCAACAAATGTTGCATTTATGCATTGCCTATTTTCAAAAACCATTATTTCACGAAACCAACCTCAAAGATCAAAGATCTTTTAAAGATAATAATGTAAAATGAAAAATGGATGCTTGCTTACATGTACATGTAAGACAGCTTCTCTAACAATGATACAGCTCTTGTTTGAGAATGTCAGAATGAGACACAGAGTTCATGAAGTGAGGTACATTGTATGTGGTGGATGACAAGCTCTCGTTAACATGCATCATTATTAATGTAGCTGACATCTGGAGAAAGGTCAAAGGAGACAGGATCATCTAGGACAGTTGGTGGAGTGAAGATGGTACTTTTCAACATCTCTCATTAAAGCCCATGCACTGTAGTTCAGACAATCATTTTAATGCTTCTTGAACAATGTAACATACATTGTAGATCCTCTGAATGACAAAGAGAATATGATACTGTTCACATTTTGAGAAGAAAGTTTCTGTAACGACTCGGTATTGATGCTAAAATCATATTATTTTGGTGCATGAACAGAAATCTTCTAGTCTCCAACACAAATCCCGAATGGCATCTTCTACTGAACACAGTCCTTGAGCTCTTATTTTCTTTTTTTCTTTTTTGATGGTCTACACAATAAAGACCAGGTTGAGCTTTCCAAAAAAAAAAAAAAAAATTAAATTCTGTTGTTTGTCTCAAAATTTCAATGCAAAATCTGCTGGAGAGGCTTTAAAATCACAGCTATATAATTTATCATCAAATGCCTTGTAGCAAGTCTAAACTCCGCTCTCAAAGCGAATACATTTAAATCTGGCATACACATTAATCTGATGCATGCAGTACACACACATAAGGCACTATACTTGTTAATTTGCACAGATCTAGAAAATCAAATGCCAGTCGAACCTAGTGTGTATTGAATTTTTGGTTTCGCCCTGCAGGCAATTAGGGGTTTGGCACTACGACCGTCATCAATAATACATGTATGTACCATGAAAAATAAACAAAACATACACAAACACACAAAGACTATTCTCATTCAAATGAAAAATGTGCACTGACTGTGACCACAGACTACACACCTGATAGAGGGCTTCGTCACACTGACTTTGAATGTCCAGGTTGACCATGGTGTTGGTCAAGGTACGTCCAATATAGTACTCCAGCGAGAGGTAGTAAACACGCTGAAACAAAGACAAACAAATATGAATGTTATTCTGCTGGTATATTTGTCACTGAACTCCCTGCTTCATTTACACATCTCATTAATCCTCAGGTTTGTAACATGGCACCTATGGATAACACCTGGCAACTAGTACTTGTATCATCATGTTGTAATATTCTGCAATTCATTTCCTGTTGTGCTGCCTAGATTCATTCAATGTTCTGTCTCATGTTGTGCGCACAATTTTTTCCAAGTACAGACTGTAATTTGATGTTTCTCGAGTTTTGCACATGTTTTTCACACGTTTGATTACATTTTATTTTGAGCATGTCATCAATTCTTGACAACGTTGCACAGCATGTTGCTGGCTTTTGAGGATGTTGCACAAGAATTCAATGTTGCAGCAACATGCTCAAACCCCTTGTGGACCACCCTGGGATAGTCATACGTATTTGCCCAGAGTATTTCTGGTTTTGTAGAAGTTTCTTTTTTCCTTTTTTTTCCTTTTGTGTTTTTTCAGATTCTCTAAAGTTGGGGGTTGGGTCCCTGATGCCCATTTGTGTAAAGACTCTCGTTACCAAAGTGAAAATGCTTGCCAAGTCTGACAAGGAGCAATTCACAAAAATATCTGTTCACAGAAAATCTAAGCTCGTACAGTCATACAAATTGCAATATTACATGCACACACACAAAAAAGGCACTTATCGCACATGAAAGATACATGTATACATTTATTTCTAGGCAAATGATATATCAATATCTTCAGAAAAGTTCACTAGAGAGATGGCATATTTTCTAACATTATCAACACAAGATTTGACAAATCAATGAAAAGCTTAGATCACATACATCATGGTTTTAAATGGACTGAAAAGGCTTAATGTTGTATGTTACATGTACTGTATCAGCATTGTGTACCGTACTCTTCCTCAACATTATACATGTACATCTGTAATTCTGGCATTTCTTGCACAACACAAAATTCTCAGCAATGAGATATAAAGGCATACTAATGACATTTCATAGAAGACATTTGAAGTTGATCCCCCACCCCCCAATGAGAAAGACACAGAGTAGTGAGTCATTGATCAACACTTGATCACATTGATGACTGCATGCTGCTTATGCTCAGATACACTGTAGCCAGGAGCACTTCTACAAGTACTGTATGTTACTCCTGTACATGTCATTTGGATCAGATAGCATTCTGACTTATACTATGTCTTTTCTTCATAATTCTGTTGTTTGACTTCATTGTAAAAGTTAAAATGGGTTAAGAAATATGTCATGTTAAACCTGTGCCCTGCTTAGAATTTGAAACAGATCTATTCCAAAGAAATATAATGGCTGCTTTGGTGACACCTTTTGAAATTATTCTTGCACAAAGCATATTAATGCATGGTACAAAATTTAGAATATCCTGGAAAATAGAAGCAGCAATTTGTATTTAAACTAATATGCAAAAAAAAATGGTGAACTGACAATACATATAAAGTACCACCATAGGGTACATCCTTGTTCCTCTTGGGCATCAATTTCATCTGACAACTTCAATCAACCCATAAATATCACACTTCAGTCAATCTCGTGCACACTGTTGCATGTGTGTTGGGATCATACACTGTGATGGCTCCCATACATCCCCTGAATGGGGTATTGATGAAAGCAGCGATGAGACATCAGATGGCGGCTGCCATTTGGTGCTCTACCGTCCACACGTAACCCGAGCACCGTGTAATTGTAATGAGTTTGGCACGAAGGGTCATAACACAGACTATGTAGGGTTTGCTACTTCATCATGATTGGATTGCCACTACACATTGTACATCACTGTACAGAACATCTTGTAGGAATAAGTCCACTTGATTAACTCTTCAGAAAACTTAAGAATGTCTTACTATAGCCTAGCATGACATGAAGTGATCACTCTAATTTTGCAGACCAATGTGAAAATTATAGAGTCAATTGATTCAAATGTGATCACATACTCTGGTTTCCAGAGGGCATTTCATACTGCATTACATTGAATTTTACTGTCTTCTACAGCAACATGATGAGCAATGAAACCATGATTAACAGCATAAATTGTGTTTCTTGTCATGGTCATTGCTGAAAATGAATTTGCTTGCTATGGAAAAAGGAAACTGAAATTGACTGACAGGTGTAAGTGAAGTGAATGGGTAATAGGCCAGTGAAGGGGCTCTTGCCCAATACTCCATCAGGCAAGCATGAGAACAATCTTTTTTAATGTCCAGTGAGACTCCCCTACATACTAACGTACAGCTGTATGCACCCTGCAGCTGCTGCAAAAAAGAAATCAAGCATGATAATAGATGAATACTGTACAAGCTGTTATTTTCGCAAGGGTTTAATTTTCATGAATTTTGCGAATCACTGTTGAGCTGCCAATTTAACAACAATTTATGTGAAAATATCACAAACAGACAGGCCATTACAATTTGTAGGTCAATGTCAAAAAAGAAGATGTGAACATGTCTGTGGCCTCCTTATTCATGAAAATACAATGTATCTGTGCACATACGTATTCTGCTGACATACTGTTTCAAAATCCTTCACAATGCTTTATAGTCAATGACAAATACTGTAAAACACAATATTTTCGCCGTATGAAATTTTTGCGAATGGGAGTCAACAGCCTTAGAAATATTCACAGCATGATATTTTTGCGAGTTGTCTCTAACATTCAATCCATGTAGTGTAGACAAGATCTTTAGCATGCATTTTAATTTCGCGAAACTTGGCTCTCACAAAATTTGCAAAATTAAAATGACACAAGCATTCCTCGTTCTACAGTATACATTATGTTTCTAAATATTTTAAATATAAAATAATATATTTCTAAAGGTGATTTATTGTACAAAGCTGATACAGACAGCCTGACTTTTCTACATTTAACATCAAAGCAACATTTCTGTTAAGATCAAAAATAAAAATAAAACGTAATGATCTAATTCTTATATCATTACAAGAAAAAACAAATATCCTTAACATTGACAAGGAGATGTCACTGCATGATCACTTTGGTACAATGTATGCCTGTCTTCCCTATTAATTTCCTTTAGAAGTGTCAAAATGGTGCCAGAATAAGAAATCTTTTAACATACTTGTAGTCTTATTATTTGATTCAAAAATTAATCCAAGACTATGCTTCTCATCATTCTCAGCTTTTTTTTTAGTCATGAGGGGGATGAAGTATACATTATCCATGTGCATGTTTGAATACAAACTACATGTATTACAATTTTCAATACTTATGTTTATTGGACCCCATGGAAGAACAGAATTATTCTAATAATGAATCTGAAATGGGCAATCCATCCACTTGGTAATCTTAGATTATTCATGTACATTGTATGATTTAAAGATAATAAAAAGTTTTGGTACCTCAAAAGTTTCCCTGAATTTCCTTGTCTTGGTTTGTGTTTCACGTTAAAGTACGTTGTCCGTGAGAATTACTCGCCCAAAAGTGCTCTCATGTCTTAGTAATCATGCAATAATGGTTTTGTACCAGAGCCGTCGCCGTACGGCGTCGATAAATATTGTACGAAACCACTGACTGCGACAAGCAGCGTGCAGCCCATTGTACGCATAGCTAACTGCGACCAGCAGCCCCATACACATAGCGTAATGGGGCTTCGCATTGTAGCGTTCAGGATCATGACAGAATTAGTATCGCGGGTAAATGGCAACTTAAAATCCAAAAATTTCTTCGATTTGAAGACTTACCAATTAAGCTGAAGTATTGAAAACAGGCTTCGAACAACGCTTGGTTCTGCCAATAGTCCCTTTCTTTTCGAATTGATGACTGAATGTGACTCGGTCGAGAGGACCTTGGGAGAGCTACTACACTGACTACTACGGCCAGCGCATGCGCACACAAACATCTTATCCGTTGATGGATTTGAAATTTGTGCGCATGTGGTGTGTTCGCATGCACTGGCTGTAGTATTCAGTGTATGGTAGCTCTCCCAAGGTCCTCTAGACTGAGTCACATTCAGTCATCAATTCGAACAGAAAGGGACTATAGGCAGAACCAAACGTTGCCCGAAGCCTGTTTTCAGTACGTCACCTTAGTTGGTAAGTCTTCGAATTGAAGAATTTTTGGGATTTTAAGTTGACATTTATCCTGCGATACTAAATCTGTCATGATCCTGAATGCTACAATGCGAAGCCCGATTACGCTATGCGTATGGGACTGCTGGTCGCTATGCGTATGGGGCTGCTGGTCGCAGTTAATTGCATGATTACTAAGACATGAGAGCACTTTGGGGCGAGTAAGTCTCAGTGTTAGTTATATGAAAGGTACTTTAACCTGAAACACAAACTAAGACAAGGAAATTCAAGGAAACTTTTGAGGTATCAAAACTTTTTATTATCTTAAAGTTTTCTGTGTGGTTTTATTTTTAATGTGAAATGGAAAATAAATAAACAAACAAACAAATAGGTTTAGTTTCTTAACAGACTACAGCATCTGAATGTCTCCAGCACCTTTAATGCAGGAGAACAAAAACATCACATTTAGCCTAGTTTGAAAGATAAGGATGTAAATTTATGCAAGTAACTTGAGTATGTAGTATGAAAAGACTCTTGCCAGCCAAGCTACATTGTACTTCACAGGACTGATGTTGCAATTCTGTGTTTGTTTTTATTTCAAATTCAAAACCAGTAAAGACTTTGCCTTAAAACTGTTTTATTATGGTACTCAGGCAAAAATACATCCTTCCACGAAGTAATTGTTAGTACCATACAAATAAAAAGCCTGTATATAGTTACATAAGTAAAAAGTATTGTTCACAGTGGTCTCAAGTACACTTCGTCTGTTGAGAATGAGAAGGGCGTTAAGTGGTCGTGAACACTATGGGTTTAGTGGCAACTTAACGCCCTTATCATTCTCAGCCGACAACTTGTACATTTAGAAGTAATTTACAGTTTGGAGGTCCACTTAATTTATTCATCATTCCACTAAAGTTTTCAACATTTCACAAGTTCTGTCATACCTTAACAATCTGTGAATTGTCCAAAAGATTATTTTTTTCTATTTACATAATACAGACATGAAAAATAATCACAGAAGCTTTGAGAGGATGCATTTTCAATTATTAAATGAAGTGCAATGTACTTTCAGAACTACTTATATTCCCAAAGACCAAATTACTATGATGCAGTGCATGTTTATTATTTAATCTTGCAATATACTGTACATACATGTACATGGTCCAATTATGGGTAGTCAGTCTCAGCAGCATAATGCAGATTGCACAAATTCATCCTCTCTCTGTAGACAGCCTTTAAAGGGGATGGCTAGTAACTGATCAGTGGGAATCAGTGGGACTGCTAGGGGCTGATTGTTCCAATCCTTGTGGGATTCATTGAAGAGTACATTATAATAACATACATACTTTTTATCTATTGCTGTGTGAAAATTATTTGCTTCGGAATGGTCTCATAATCAAGTAATGTGCAGTTTAATGTTTCCAGGTTAGCATGCTTGTACAGTGACGGGGCGATCGTTAACGGCCCGTTAACAATTTAAACTGCACATTACTTGAATATGAGACCATTCTGAAGCAAATAATTTTCACACACCAATATATATAATATGTACTCTTAAACGAATCCCACAAGGATTGGAACAATCACCCTCCAGCATTCCCACTGATTCCCACTGATCAGTTACTAGCCATCCCCTTTAAGTTAACAAGGGACACATCAACACACAAAGACCCAGAGTGTCCCATGAATTAATATCTCTTTGCATAGGGACACAGTGCAAATCTGTTGATATTCATGAGAAATGACTAAATATTTTGAAGCCAGTTGATTGATCTCCAAACCTTTGACTGCATGACTACTGACATCACCTTTGCAATCCACAGATTTGCAAGTGCATCACTGAAGCTGAATTTCCATCTCTTACATGTTGGTCATCCAACAATATCCCTTCCAACTTTCTCATCATTCTCCTGTTCCGTGTTTTCCTGTCTACTTTGGATTTAAATTTCAGGCCACAATGAAGGGAGATGTGCATACTTACACTGTATGTTCAAGAAAGGCAAAACATGAGCACTAATGACTCATAACTTTAATGACTAACTAATGACTTTAGCTATGTTGGTGTAGAGAGTGTTCTTGATTCAAATGTTGAGAATTCTACATTACTGTTGTGTAGCACATGAATGCTTCATTGTAAATAACAGAAAGTGTCATCTTGCATAAAAAAGGAAGGGGGGGGGGGGTAGATAACCAAGACCTTTGAGGGTGTGACCTTGACTTACTGTAATTTTGTATGACATGAAATAAAGATCTCTTTACCACATACAACGTATAGTATATCAGTCTAACTTTCAGCAGATATATATTCAAAGCCTCAGAATCTCAAAGAGCTTAATGTACAGCCACTGTACGCTTTACATGAGAAATATGCATCTATGACCTAGGTAACCACAAATGGTTATTTCCGATGGCAATGGATGCTGCATGATATGTATGTCACATTTCCAGATCATTGGACTAGTTTGACCTTAGAAATATTCTCTGCTAGTGCTTTTACTACAAGCATTTATCTACATGTATGTTCTAAAGACACTTACACAACACATGACCTGGGCAAAGTAGAAAAAGTGGCAAAGGTAATCAGACAGCTCATAACATGCTATACATAGTGCTGAGGCATAGTAAGAATTTGCTAACAAGTTTTGTCATGTTAGTGACCTCAACTTGAACACATCAGTGCTAGTTTGTGTCTTTCTGAAGTTTGTAAGTCCCTTGTGTTAAATTCTTCCAAAGCTCGTTTCCTCACAAGCTAAGATATGTATGTATCAGGGACATGTATTTCAGACCCAATTATTTTCTCTGGCATATCCTTTACAGTTCATTCATACAATGTAAGGAGCACAGATAAAGCTCAACACTACCAAAAAGAAGAAAAAAAATAGTGCACATGAAACTGCAACAAAGGAAGCAGTGCTCAATGAATTCAATTTCAATTAGCTTTTATCCAAACAACACACATTGATTCAAACCATTAGGAACCTATTACATTGCTTGGACTCAATGGCAACTAACACATCTCATGAGGTTTAAAGTACTGTAAAAGCTGTCATTGTCGAGAGGGTTTAATTTTCACTAATTTTGCAAATCTCTGTTGAGCCATGAATATATCAGCACACAAATTCATTGCCACCCATCTGATCTTGATCACATTTAATTTACAGACGGGCATTAGCGCACTTACCATAGCCTTGGTGTCGATCAAATCAAGAAAGTATCTTTCCACAAAAGTAACAGCTTTTACAGTAAATTACATTGTACAATCCTCTATGTGACCAGTGACCATAAACTGCATGGCTGCATCACCAGCTAACTCACAAGCTCATGCAGAGGAAACATGTCACAATCTTGAATCACTAGTGCAATGCCCTGTCAATTATCAAGTAGCAATCATGCACTTTAGGGGTCTATATATTATTATTGCCATTAATCGGTATGCAATATTACCCTTGTCGAGCAGTGCATGTGAATTTCAGTATCTAACAGGCAGCGTGGCTTTGATAGCACAATCAATCTAATCTGGTAGGGCCGGGTTAGGGTTAGGGTTTCAACCTTCATCCCAACTGCCACATATAAAAACTCCTACAACTTACAAGTATTCATTCCCTGTTACCAAGAATCATCAAAGAGTGGAACACATTACCATCAGCAGTCACAGACATCACAAACAAGGACACTTTCAAAACAGCAGTCATAGCAGTCATCCATCACATTCTTAACAAGAGCAAAACAATCAACTTCTCTCTCTGCTTCACCAACATCAGCGCACCCCCTGTCCTGTTGGCCCCTGTAAAAACAAGGGCTATGCCTATGGACTAGTAATAGTTAGTGTAGGGTTAAAGGCTTTAATAGCATCAATACAACTACAAGCTGGCCAGCTATATGTACATGTACTCTCACTGTGTGGTGGTTCATGGGATACTACTTTGGCATGTAGACTATACACGAATTTAGGTACCGATAACATACTGCCCCTGCACATAATTGCATGATTACCCATCAAACATGCCCATCACATTGACCTTGGCCTCAGAGTCACAGGCAGTGACTAGTGTGATTGTGAATGTGTTTCTTGATCAAGTGCAAGTTAAACAATACTAACCAATAGTAGTACACAGTCATGTGACCTACATGTAATCATGTGTTTGCAGAACTAGATCTTCATTTCACATGTTTGAAGAAATTTAATGTGACTAGCCATCGACAAAACATTGTTGGTTCCCTTCCTGATCCACATAGTATTGCTATGCTATGGCATGGGTGGGTGTTTATGGCACTGGCACTACCACTGGCACTATCACTGACCCTACATTGTTTTGTAGCTAATGTATGCCAATTCCACTCGAGTCTAGTCTTCCGGCCTGCCAGCATCCTTTCGTAAAACATGCACTATTCTACCAACAAAAAGTTTCATTTTTTTATGATTCTCATGACATAAAACATCTGTAAGCAAGTAAAATACCTTGGGATCCGTTTCATAGTAATACTGCTGAGTGCGAATCCAGCGACCGACCAAGTGATCACGCACGGAGTGGGCCAGGGCAATGTAGTAGTCGCGTTGCGTTGCCACATTTCGGTCCTTCACAAGGGTGTAATGAAGGTGGCGATTAAAGCTCTTCTTGAAGTTGGAAACGTCTTCGATTCCAGCAATACCGCGAACGCTGATCTGCTTTCGCTTTTCCTGGTCAGTCTGAGCCATATTGGAACACTGCAGCTGTACAACTAGCGAAGAAATCAATACATTTGATTACCGGTACGTCAACCTCCTGACTTTCTCAAACTCTTCGCATGCAGAGAACAAAATCATAACCGCCGGCCACGCCGCACGTACTAGGGAAGGAAAGGCAAACGGATCATGATCATGGGCAATGCGTGGTACATTGTACAGGCCGTATTCACACACCCACCGCCATAGTTTCGCACTAACGTTAGGCTGTGGCGCTGCTATTTTCACACACATGCATTGAGCACGTCGGAGGTCCCTGGAAATCACGCTGCTCGGAGTCGAACCGATCATTTGCATTACATAAAAAATAACTAGAGGGCCACTCCAAAGATTCAAACACGCTCGCAAAAAAACACATTTACTTGCTATTGAAGATTATTCAGTCACCATGTCCGAGGTTTTTCATTTCATGGAGTCGACTATTTGATATCTATTGACTTTATGGAGTTTCCCCCCTTATTTTAACGAAGGAAATTACATATTTGCGTAGATGAATAAGGGCAATTTGTCAAACAGGGCAGGAAGGACAGTTTGTTTTAGGCCTATAATGTTTAATATAGCAAGGGAACACAGTAGTTTTTAAAGTTATATACACGGAGGATCAGAGAGACCAGCTGATGGTACATTTTCCCCACAGTGAATGGGAACATTTTGACATGTCAACGTAACAACTAACAAGAACTATGTCCAAAGTGTTTCATGAAGTGAGATGTGGGCCTACCCTACTTTTTTATACAGTGTACTACGTATATTAGTATTTTTTAATATTTGAATTCTTATAAAAATATTTCAGTAAAATACAAAATACTAGATTCATTTATCTCTTATTCTACAAGGTATAAATATATGATATCGGTCAATATACTGAATCTCACTTCACATCCACTTTCTATTCTCAAACCCTACTTGCTTCTCCCCCTCCCCCCCCCCCCCCCCCCCCCAAAAAAAAGAAATATATGATAATGTATATTGTGCCTACGATATACATGAGAAACGAAAAGTAAATTCTATGAGTAGAATGGTATATGTAGAATTTTAACGTTTCTTTCGACCCCTCTCGAGTATGAGAATACAAACATGGAATATAAATTACAGTAGGCTTATAAATAGACTCATATACAGTTCTTGTAGCTCATACATTATGACACAAAGATATAAAAGATGAGAGTAAAGGCACTAAATGAAAAGAGAAAAACAATCAAACAAAATGTTTTAAAAATTGACGCCTATACAATAACAAAACTCCAAGTTGTAAACAACTAGAACCTATGACCTATATAGAAAATCTACATGAACATGTAGTCTTTTACAAGCTAAACAAAGAGGGCTGTTTCACCATCCTATACCGCTACGAGTATAGGCCTTAGAATTTTGAGAAAATTGCAACATAGATAAGGCGAGTAATCTTGTTCAGTTCTTCAACTGAGAAATGCTTCTAGTATCAAAAAGTTCTATCATGTGCAAAGCACTTTGAAACTTTATTCTACACGCTACCCTTTATGAAAATTTACGTCTCTTCCTTTGAAAATAAAGGCAAACAAAAATATAATCACCTATTATCTGTGAGAAGACAAGCAGCGTGTGCATATCTCAATGTGATGTATTCGCGTTTAATCGACATTTACAGGTAATTTATGTTATTTACGCCGAAGCTTGCTTAAAGTAATGCATCAGATTAATTTAGGATGATTGAGTATAGTTTTCAAATTTATGGTTGCCTTCAGATATTCTATCAGATTTGCACAAACCCGATTCGACCATATCTCTCTAAAAAAAATCGAGTGAAAATTTTCACTCTTAAACGAGTGAATACAAAAAAGAGTGAATTTAGAGTGAAATTGGAGTGAATTTTGAGTGAAAATGTTCATTTTCACTCGTTTTAGAGTGACGTCAGGGATCACTCCAAAATCTTCGAGTGATCCTTGAGGTCACTCCAAAATGAGTGAATATGAACATTTTCACTCGAAATTCACTCCCATTTCACTCTAAATTCACTCTTTTTTTGTATTCACTCGTTTAAGAGTGAATATTTTCACTCGATTTTTTTTAGAGAGTACTGCAACTCGTCATCCCTGACAAGAAATAAGATTCAGTCCTAATTTAAGCAGAGATTAAGCCTAATCCAGTGTTTTCATTTTGTCCTAGCCAAACAGTGGATATAAAGATCAGCTTGATAATAATGTGTCTTCGGATGTTCATCTTTATGAATTTAAACCATGCGGAGGTAAAGTCCACATCTTCATCTTTATGAATGGCAGAGATGAATTTCAAAAGAATGTATAAATACTTATACGTTTTTTGTTCTTCTTCTTAACCAAGAATTAATCATTTTGCACTTCACAGGAATTTAAACACAATCCTCGTCCATTCTCTCCATAAACCATACAGTCTGTGGTATACATGGACCTAAATATTGTAGAGCCTATATGAATTTTTAAGGGAATTTCTTATACAATGGAACACTTCAATATCAAATTTGCTTTATATCTTTGTAAATCCCCAGATTTCACTGCCATAATGATGGGCAAAATCAAACGGCCAATGAATATCAACCGACAACTGCATTTGATTCGCTTGAGTCATAACATACTGCATGTAGCTTTTCTGGCCTGCACTACATACTTTGTCTCGAAATTTCCTATTTGAAAGCACCATTTTTGTACGCCAAGTCATAAACCGCATCTACTCCTTCATGTAATATGGAATGTTCCTGATTTTGCCTCTGGAAAAAAAAAAATCCTCTTAGTTTTACTTGCATTGACTGTTAGGTGTCATTTATTACAATATCGTTGTACTGCATTCACGAGCTATACGACGTCAACGGCATAACAAGCAAACCCAACTTTCACATTTGTGATTGTAATAATTACTCGGTTTTTTTCCAGACTCGCTTTTATCTGGCCTGGAATTCCCCTTAATGTTTTATCTCTTTTTCCACCATATAACCCTTTTTTTTTCAATTTTATTTTTAAGCTTTCTTTAAAGTACATGTTCGTTTTATAACTTCAGCTATTGAAAATGAAAATCAATCATGTCTCTAAACAGATTAAACTATAAACATGGCCAAACAAAAAGTAAAGTCATGCCAACATTGGCATGATCCTATATTAACATGATACAATGTATTTTCTCTTTTATTCAACCCTTAAACCAGAATTATTTTTAAACTCCCCAAATGAACTCTGTACATTCAAAGAACAAGAATAGTCATGCCGTCCTCATGTAATAACATGTTTATAACAGACTGTATGATTTTTTGTTACAAAATGATATACTGAACCAAGACCAATATGGTTTCAGGAGATTTCATTCTACAGATATTGTATCACTAGCCCACTGTACGACAGTGTCGACTGCCTTAGCTGAACAAAAATATGTCATTGGTGTGTTCATGGACCTAAGCAAGGCATTCGACACTCTTGACCTCACTATCCTTTTACGCAAATTACATTGTTATGGAGTTCGTGGCATTCCACTGGAATGGTTTGAAGATTACTTATTAGATAGACAGCAGTACGTATTTATTATGATTCGGTAAACTCTGAAGCTTTACCTGTGGCGTCTCATCAAGGATCCATATTGGGACCGCTACTATTTCTAGTGTATATACAAGTTCATCTATTAAGTTACTGCAATTTATTCTGTTCGCCGATGACACCAATGTATTTTGTTCCAATTCTGATTTTCAGTCGCTTTTAAGAACTCTTAATACTGAATTGCCGAAATTATCTACATGGTTTAAGAGCTATAGATTATTACTCAACTTTAAAAAGACAAATTTCATTTACTTTCATAATAAGAAGCATAAAATGAAATGCACCATATAAATATTATGGTGGATGGTATATTATTGGAACAAAAAGAAAGTGCCAAATTTCTTGGAACATATCGAAATGAAAATATGAAATGGAATGCTCATGTGCAATACATCTCAGATAAAGTGTCTCGTAACGTTGGTATACTCTGTAAGCTTAAGTATTATGTCTCAAAGAATATTTTATTTATGCTTTATAGTTCGCTGATATTATCGAACACCTCATATATTGTAACATTGTTTGGGCAACTGCAAAAAGTCACATTGACAGCACATTTTTTATACTGCTTCTGTATACAAAAAAAAAAAACTATATACGTATGCACCAATTCAGGTTATCGGGACCATTCAGATCCTTTGTTCGTAGAATTAAAAGCACTAAATGCAAATTATATTAATTTTTTGCAAAATTCGCTCTTTATGCTTCGTTTGTATAACGGACAGTTGCCATCTTCTTTTTTGTCATTATTTCAGTTTAACAAGGACATACATTCTTATCCCACGAGGAAATCTGATAAATTTCATTTACAAAATCCTAAAACGGTGATGGCTCTGAAATATATCAGACACACATGGACCCGATCATATGTTTTGGAACTCTCTTCCTTCTGAAATTCGAACTCTAAAGTCTATGTACTCTTTTAAGAAAGCTGTAAAGACAATGCTGCTCTCTGGATATCAGTGATCTTATACAATGTCATTGTAATTGTATTGTATATGAAATTCCCTCGTGGTAATATCGCCGTTCCGAAATTTATTGCGTAATGTTATGTAACCGACCATGACCTGTAACTATTCACATGTACCTCGATGAGAAAATACTTTGCCATGCTTTACTATTCGGTGATCCAGGTGACCTAACTTTGTCTAAACATTTAGCGAAAGCAGACAGACCTCTCCCTTACTTTCCCCTTTCTTCTTATCACTATGCAAGTCATCCCTCCCTCGATCCTATTTTCCTATATAATAATAATATAATGTATTATGTACGAGGGCTGCATGCAAATCAAGCAATGCTTAATGTAGCCCTTCTACATTATTCACTGCATCGCTGATATGTTTTGTTGTACATTGTAAAGGCAATGAAGAAACTTACTTTGTTAACAATTAATGTTTATGTATATTATATATATGTATGGCACCAACAATGTATAATACATGTGTATGTTTCTGCACGAGCAATGATATAATGCAGGAACCAATAAATCAAATCAAATCAAATCAAATAATACTTCTTTTACCCCTTTGTAGTCGAAACAAATTCCTTTTATAAAGTTATCGTTGCGAATGTACAATGATAATACAGGAACCAATAAATCAAATCAAATAAAATCAATCATGACGTGCTTCTATATTCACAATGGAGAAAGTGGGTCTCCTTGTCGAGTTCCCTTTTCTACATTAAGATATAACCACTTCAATTCTGGTCGTTTCGACACGACTTACAATGATTGAATTGATATGATTGATAATATAGGACCAAATCCAAAAGAACGAATTTCCTAAAGAAAATGGTGTGAAACTGCGAGTCAGATGCTTTAATGCCCAAACAAAGCTAAGAAAGTAATGGCAATCAGTATGAAAGCTCATGTCATCTCTGACTCCAATTGCCTCCCTTTTTCCTCCTTTTACTTTCTTCAGACCAACTTTAAAATTGGTTAAAGTCACCTCAAAATACCTCATACAATACTTCTGCCCTTTTTGAAAGAATTAATGAACCTCTGACATAAAAGTATGGTGAAGTTTTATTGTTTTCACTGAGGTGTTCCAGCGGTCGCATCCAAGCGTGTTCAGACCCTATTTTGTGAGATGTTAAAACCCGGTAACTCTGCACACCAGGAAATTGTACGCACACACAAAATCATAGAAAACTATGCAGTGGCGGATCCAGGCGGGGGCGCACAAAACACTTGTTAAAAATCTTGTAAAGCCCCCCCCCCCCCCCCCTTTTTTTTTATTTTTTTTTTTTTTTACGGGAATCCTGGATCCGCCCCTTTCATGTTTCGGGTTAATAATTTCCAAACTTAAAATTCTTCCCCTTCCCCCAGCTCCCCCCTCCCCCTCCCCCAAGTTACTGTGACAGAATGTTACAACGTATAAGCGATTTTGTACCAAGAATACAAATTGCTTTTATTCTTGATTTCGCTTTTAGAAAGGAAACATTGAAGACTTATTTACATATGATATCAGTGCGAGTTTTATGACTTTATGACATCATTACCTCTATTGCTGGTATCAACACTAAATGTTTACGACTGATGCCAATGTGAAACTTGAAATTCTGTGTGATTTTCACGTTAATAGACATTTCGATAGAGCTTCTATCTGTTTCACTCTAATAAACTTGGACATATGTTTATGAAATTGCATCTCTTCTAACATAATATATAGGATATTTTTAAGGCAGAAAGGTAAATTTAGAATCCATACAAGCGAACAGAGGTCAATGCCTTTGAATGATAGCTCAAGACGTGATCAGAGCTCTTCCATTAAGTTTCTAGCGGAATCCGTTAATTCTTCTACGGGTACACTGTGTAACAGCGCCATCTATGAAGAGCTTGATTTTTTCCCCCCTTTTGCCGTTTCTGTCCCCCTTCATCATTAAACTTTGCTCTTTCCTTTCGGCTAGTACTTTACTATTAGTAAACATCGCTAGCTCTCATATGGTTTTACTGATAAAAACTAGAAATGTCCCTAAGGCGAGTGATATGCCTCCGCTTTATTGTATTATTCTCTAAATAGGTCTACAGCATACGACAGTTTCACATGATTTGCAAAATATTTAATGCCATGTTTGGATGTTTGATGGCACAGGTCAAAATATGTTGGACGGTTACAAATATATAATTGTACCACGTTTTGTTTGACATTTAGGCTCAATGATGAAGATGATAATAATGATGATAATCATGATGATAATAATAAGAAGAAGAATAAGAATAAGAATAAGAATAATGAATAATAATAATAATAATAATAATAATGATAATAATGATAATAATAATAACAAAAATGATGATGATGATAATAATAATAATAATAATAATAATAATAATAATAATAATAATAATAATAATAATAATAATAACAATAATAATAATAATAATAATAATAGCAAGGTTTTCTTCATCCAGAGTAGCCTATTCAGTGTTGCCACTGCTCTATAGCAGAGGGCCCTGCCATTATTATTACCCTTAGCGTTGCCAGGTGCCCATACACCTGGGTCGAGAGGGACATTGTGGGTGAAAACATCATGTCCAAAAACAAGCACTGGGCGGGAATCGAACTCGGGTCCTCCGACTGGGAGTCAGGAGTCTTCATCCACCTTATATGCCACAGTGTGCCCTTGACCTTTGATCCTATGTCCCATTATAATTTCCCAAAACGTCCCAAAGAGAATCACTGTCAGGGCAAAGTATCATGTGTATAGGATATGTGCATGCCAAGTTTCCTGACCCTTGAGCCATTTCAGAGAATTCATAATAAACTAGATTATGCACTTAAGTCATTATTGACTTATTCGGTCGCGGATGGATTCATGGTTGGTCACAATATTCTTTAATTCATTATTCCGAATTTCTGTTTATGAAATGTTCTGCTCGTGTAATTCTGATAGCGCTTTTAAGAGTGTTTTGAACATTTTGTATTGTATTTGTATCTTATTGCATTGCATTGCATTGTATTTGTTATTGTATTGTATTGTATTGTATTGTATTGAGTATTGCATTGGTATTGTGTATTGCATTGTTTACTGTACTGTACTGCATTGTTATTTCTACACACACGAATTCCCTATTGTGTTATAATATAGTAAAGATTTTCCTGCATTTGAGAGTGAAACAGGGTTCGTCTTTTAATTCGAACTTTGGGTGCCTTTATGGTAGAAGGTTCCGTTATTCCGATAACAGAGCGATTGTCCGAAAACGAACTAATATTCGTTATTCCGAAGTTTCGTAAATCCGAAATTTGAATACTATACACCTGCGCATTGCGAAGCCAGGAAGGACGGGGGTGGGGTTGGGGTGGGGTTGGGGGCGGGGGGGGGGGGGGGGTCACCGCTTATGTCGAGCAGTTAGAAGGATGGGAAGTGAATATAGCGAATCTTGATGCTGGGGCGTACACAGAATATCTTTTCAAAGGTGATGATCAGCACAATGTCATCATTAATTTTGTGATTTTTCTTTCCTACCTGTGAGTGGCCTTCTTAGCCCCTCTGAGTAATTCGACTCATCCATGCGTGACTCGTCCTAATGAGGAGTTGAACAAGGGCGCCGGAAGTGGGGGGGGGGGGGGGGGGCAGGGGGGGCAGGGGGGGGGGGAAGCACTTGCATTTTATATTTGGGGGGTGGGCAAAACGAGTTTTTGCCCCACCCCCCCCCCCCAAGTGCTCCCTGTAACAAATAATTCATTAATTATTTAAAGACCAAAATGAACAACAAAGACATTTTTCTTGTCTAAAGATGTCAATTTCATAACTGAAAATGCAAAAATTACATATTGCATGATACACTAACAATATACATTATTATATCTGTATACAGTACAGTCGAGTATGCCATCTGAAACATACCTTTAGTAAACCTTACATTTTTCCTTTTCTTCACTGCTTTTTAGTAGTATAAGAATATTTCTTATTGCTCGAACAATGCGATCCAAGCTTTTAATGAATACATTTCAGACGAATGGCAAAGCCCCCGTATGTTATGATCATAGTCCTTCCAGCTGAATTTTATTTGTTAATTCCCCAGAAATTTGCTTTTAAATGCTCTATAAACGCGGCTTTTGTACTCTGCTTTTACAAAAATCCATACCGTGGGAGGGGTGATCCCCCCTCCCACGCCCTCCCCCGCTCGGTCGCTTCGTTCCCTCGCCGAAGATCTCACACCGTCACAAAATGTACCCCCCCCCCCCGTATGTTATGATCATAGTCCTTCAAACTGATTTTTATATGTTAATTCCCTAGAAATTTGGTTTAAATGCTCTATACACGCGACTTTTGTACTCTGCTTTTACAAAAAGTCCGCTCGGTCGCTTCGCTCCCTCGCCGAGGATCTTACACCGTCACATTAATGTATCCCCCGTATGTTATAATCCTAGTCCTTTGCATATATATCATAATTATTTCATTCATTTCATTATTTCATATATTTCATTCCTTAGAAGTTTGCTTTTAAATGCTCTATAGACGCGACTTTTCTACTCTATAGCTGTTTTACAAAAGGTCCCTACGGGGGGGGGGGGGGGGGGGTTCTCCCTTCCACACCCTCGCCGAGGATCTCACATCGTCACATAAAATGTGCCCCCATCGAGATTTTGCCCCCCCCCAAAAAAAATAAATAAATAAATAAAAAAAACACCAAAAAAAAAACACACACACACAAACAAACAAACAAACAAAAACAAAAACAAAGCAAAAACAAAAACAAAAACAAAAACAAAAACAAAAACCAGAAGTGTTCCGGCGCGCTTTTTCATCAATTATACCAGTAAAAATTGTTATTGTACAATATTGTGAGTGTTTGTGTGTGCGTATATCCATGACGTACCTACTGCATACATGTCTATGCGAGTGTGTGTGCGGAATAACGATTTTATCTATTTTTTTTTCATTTTCGGCTTAAGGAACCTTCGGAATAACGAACCTGTATGGGGAATTAGGCACTAAAAACCGCTGTTATGCAGCCTTTCAGCATTCAAGGCTACAAAAAGGAAGTATAATGCGCGTCACATGCACAGCTATTGCCTCATTGTATACTCAGTACATGTATTGTATCAGTGATGTCCTCACCATTCTCCCTTCTCCATTCTCCCTTCTCTCTCTCTCTCTCTCTCTCTCTCCCTCTCTCTCTCACCAATGTTGCCTGCTTCTAATACCTGTATAGTTTAATTTGATTATGTTAAGATGAATTACTATTTGATATGATTTCATTATACATGTATATATATATATATATATATTTGGGGGGGGGGGGGAGGGGGGAGTTCTTTTAAGTAAACATGCATGCAGTGTATATACATGTACATGTACAATACTCAAACGAAATACATTGTAATGGCGGTTAGAGTAATCTTCCCATGGCAGAAACGGCTGGCATAAACGCGTCAAACGTAATCTTTGAACATATACGTAAGAGAAGGAAGATCAAAGTTGTTTATTGTTTACGGTTACGTGCACATCATGCATGGCGATTCTTGCCCTTAATGTTAAGAGGAAGTATCTTGTGTTATTCATTAACATGGACCAAGCCTGGTCGATGACAGTGAGATGAGATAACGGTATCAACTAATATAGTTTAAAGGTCAAAGTCTTGAGAACATAATTACCACTCCTTTCTTTTTACCGTGTTGGTCACACTTTTGTCAAAAACGAAACGAAATATGCGGTGATGGACTTAAGTGATAAACGCAGAAATCATTGTTTCAGTGTAATCAGTTGATATGGGTGAGATTTTGAAAGTATTACAATCTTAAGTTACAGTGAAATGTTTTTAAAAATTTTGATTGTCCCAATGAGCATTAGTAGCTATACACGTGTAGCAAATATATTCCTATAGTTATATTATAATGTATTCCCGAGATGATTAACACAGAATAAATCATGAAAGAACATCTTATATCATTTCTTGAAAACAGTTACGTCTGTGATTATCGCACATAAAACCAAAATGATAGAAAGACCTTCCAGACTTCGTTCACAGTTCGTATTGACGACACCGATTCCATTCATTCAGTTCGTTTGAACGGCTGCGAGTCGGGACTGGTATCGACAGGACGCGCGCAGCAGAGGAAATAGGCGCTTTCACCGGTTTGTTTGGTCGATGGAATGTGACCGTATTGGTGCTTCGTTGTTGTTGTTGTTATTGTTATTGTCATTTTTTGTTTTTGCAAATAAAACACCCGATTTTCCCGGCATTGAGACCAAAAGTTAGAGTTCAGTAGGCTATGTACAACATAATGTGAAAACCAAATTTTGATAATTTTGTCCCTATATCACGTGTTTCACCGGTTCGTTTGGTCGACGATATGGAAACTTCTGGTTTTGTGTGAGTTCATGGTTAGGCCCCTATGGTGAAGGAGACTAATGCATCAACATGTATAAGAGGTCTCTTCAATCGGCGATATACGGGAAAACACACGTAATTTAGGACATTAAACAATTTCGAGGATCTTATCACAGCTATAGTCATGCGAAAATATTCGAACTATACCTTGTTGATATGAGACTCCGATCTTGTTCCTGCAATACCAGTAATTGCTCTTGTATAACATCGCATGGTAACATTATGGAAATAAAGTGCGCTATCATTCCCTCTCTCTGTCTATCTATCTCTGTATCGTAATTTGTAATTATTTTATGAGATATTGATGTGCCATGACATGCTACTTCTGTTTGGTAGTAAGATATTGTTTATTTACAATTTATACATGACAGCAAATGTTGGTTGAATCTAAAAGTGAGTTTAGGATGATAGGATAACACAAGCAAAATATAGAACGCGTGATCCCCTGTTTGTCGATGGCCATCAGAATGATGACAGACATACAGACACACGTACCACCAATAACACAAACACACTCACGCACACACACACACACACACACACACACACACACACATAAAGATAATAAACAACCATCTAGTGATAAAATCATATTTTGTTTTCTTATACATTATTTGGCAAATTTGCAATACTTTCTACAATGAACGTAGGGTTCTATCAGGTTTTAATAGTTTAATGTGAGGATAAATAGGATTAAAGCTAGGGTTATGTTGTTGGTCAGAATTTATGTTTGTAAGCGTTTATGCCTTCCCTTTCTTTTGTAGGCTTCGTATATTGCTACAATATGTTTGTCGCCGGCGTGTGAACATATCCACTCCCACCACGGCCTCAACACTAAATGTTTGTCTAAGCGTAATGATATTTCATAGGAGCAATGACATTTTGCAGGAGCTAAATGTCATGGAACCCTCAAAGAGATCTATTCACACGATTTCACATTTTTCTAACAGCCTTATAACATGCCCGGTTTATATCCGACATCATTGGCACCATATAAAGTGATATGTGTTACCCCTCCATCCTCTCACCCCCCCCCCCCCCCCCAAAAAAAAAAAAAAAACACTCACTTTTGCCTATTGCATTCATCCTCACAAAACTGAATCGCACTGAGCTGTTCACACACACACACACACACACACACACACGCACACATACACACACATACAAGACATTGTACGCGTAATGCTTTCATATCATACAGTTTGCAGATCTAATAACAAACCAAAGCCAAAATATATGTGAACTGAGTAAATGCAAGTTTTCAAGTTTATTCGGTGGCGTCATCGCTTTTCACCTTATATTTTCTTTAATGTTGTTCTAAATGACGTCATAAAATGAACAGTATAGTACTACTTATCTATTCAATTATGGCACCGAAACTTCAATAATTCCCAAACTTTCGTCCAATTGTCCTAAAATTTTAATTGATGTGTTCTAATATATTGATTCTTTTACTCAATCCACATTTTTATATTTGGCCTTTGGTTTCTTTTATTAACAGACGTGAGAATTATGTAGGGTCCGTCATTACCATACAATAAGCGCTTGCAATAAATTATCTTCAACGAAAAGAGAAAAGGAAATTACGCAAAATATGGTTCGCAGTTGTCATCCGCGCACCTCTGCGATGTCTGGTACATCTATTTCTTCTATACTCTTATCATATTAATCTGCTGCCACTCTCAGGAAGAAATTACTGTAGATATAGGAAATTGACTTGCGTGAAATCGATAAAAAGAATCTGTTGTTGATGTGACATTTTCAATAACAAGTGTGCAAAAGCAATTATTGATCCAAATTTAGTTACATCTGAAAGTATCCATGTTATTCAAAGTTCAAAGTTCAAAGTTCAAAGTTTATTTCATTTTTCAACAAAAAACATATGTTTCACTTCATTTTGTAACAGAAAATAAGGTAAGTAGAACATAGTGAAATAAAAAGAGTATAACAATTGAGGACCTAAAGTAATCATACATTGTATTGCAAGAAAGAAACATAAGTGATCAAAGCGAAATACATGTATACCGTTGTTTTAAATGCGAAAAATGGAGGGACCCACTAAAAAGACAGAGCTTGTAGTATGTGGGTCCCTCTGGAGAAGAACATCAACGAAAAGATCCTAAATTGAACCGTCGTATATACAAGCAGATAACAAAGTGGAAGAAGTCTGGAAGCCCACTAGAAATTAGATTAACAAATAAATACATTTACATAGACGCGAACTAACATAAAACAGGACTAGACAGCAAGACAACTACTAAAGAAAAGGTTGTAAAGGACAAAACGGGATGGACAAGACTGACGAACTGAAGACAAAATAGCAGACAAGAACGCAAACAAGAGACAGAAACAGTAACAGAACAACAGAAACAACATAAACATAAACAGCGATCTTCGGCAGAAGCATGCCGAGAGAAACAGAAGATAGTTGCTGGGGAAAGCGAAATTTTGACGCCTTGAAGAAAGACAAGAAAATAGAAAATAGAGGGATATATGAACCGAGGTAGCACACGGAGAGTCATCTACTAGACTCTATGGGTAAAAAATGGCATAGATGACAACATTGCAAACCTCTTCGAGTAGGGGACAAAGTAAACAGGTTAGTATAAAAAAAAAAGCCAAAAGGTTAATTCAGTATTGTAGAGTCATACGATTGCAATAAAAAAAGACTTCAGTCTCCTCTTGAAAGAGTATATGGATGGAGCATCTTTTAAGTCATGATTCAAGGAATTCCAATAATTTGGGCCTACATAAATAAGTGAGTTTTTAGCAAAAATCGTTCTTAAAAGAGGTAAATGAAATTCACCAGATCGCCTAGTGGGATATTTGTGAAATGATTGATTTTTGAGGAACATAGAATCAAAAATAGATGGAAGCAAGTTATTACAATACTTGTACATAAATTGCCCTAAATTAAACAAAAACAAATCTGTCATTTTTAAGAGCTTGTTGGAGGCAAACAACATATTTGTATGAGAACATACAGAGGAATTACAGATAACACGAAGAGCTTTCTTTTGTAAAAGAAACACTTTGTCTAATAAATTCTGATGAGTGTTGCCCCAAACTAATACTCCATAATTAAGATGAGGCAATATTAACGACGAATATAACATAAGTAATGATTTTTGCGAAATATAAAATTTCAATCTATTTATTATATCTATATTACGTGATACTATATTACAAACATTATCAACATGTGATTTCCAGGAAAGTTTGTCATCCACAATGACACCCAAAAATTTGGTATGTGAGACTCTTTGTAGATGAGAGTCATCTAATACTATATTCATACTTAAACTGTCAACAGTGTTACTAAAAAGCATATATTTCGTTTTTTGAGCATTGAGTGATAGCCTATTGGCCCTGACCCAATTTGTCACTTTCTTCAACTCAATGTTGATTTTATGAACAAGAAAATCAATATCATTATGGGCAAAAAATACATTTGTGTCATCTGCAAAATGAATAAAAGAGAGGCTGTCGGATACGCGACAAAAATCATTGATATAAATAATGAACAATAACGGCCCTAAAAGACTTCCCTGTGGGACGCCGCATTTGACTTCTCTGACATCTGAATCATAGTTTTTAATTGTTACAAATTGTTTTCTATCAACTAAATAACTCCTGAACCACTCCAAGGCCTTCCCACGTATTCCATAATGCGATAACTTATAAAGTAAAATATCATGATTGATAGTGTCGAAGGCCTTGGAGAAGTCCAAGAAAATACTAACTAAATGAGAATGGTTATCAATTGCATGAACAACTCTATCAACAAAATGCAAAAGAGCATGCGTAGTACTATGTTTCTCGCGAAAACCAAACTGATAATTCGTAATAACCTCATGTGCCTTCAAAAAATTAATCATTCTCTTATAAATGAGTTTTTCTAAGACCTTGGAAAATGACGATAATAATGAAATTGGGCGATAATTGCTGATTTCAAACTTATCACCTGCCTTAAATATTGGGATTACTTTAGCTAATTTCATTTTATCGGGAAACACACCGTTAAGAATTGACAAATTGAATATATGAGCAAGTGGATCAGCAACCTAGGAAATAACACCCTTAAGTACAAAATTATCTATCTCATCATAACCAGAACTACGTTTATTTTCAAAAGAGGAAACTATATCAATAATTTCAAATCTGTTAGTTGGTGTGAAAAATATGGAATCAGAGTTACGATGACCTAAAAATTCAGTAAAATGAGTCTCTGTTGCAGGAATATTATGAGCATAATTTCCGCCTATTTTTGAAAAATAAGTATTAAAAATATTTGCAATATAAAGGGGATCATTAATCAATTCATCATTCACTTTAACTCTATCAATGTCAGAGTTTTTACTCGGAACATTCATGGCCTGTTTTAAAACTTTCCAGGTATTTTTCATATCAAACTTATATCTCGATAATTGCTTAGAATAATATATTTTCTTTTCAGAACGTAAAATCATTGTCAAAGTATTTTTGTATGATGTATATCTATTCTTCGATCGCTCAGTTTTTTCAATTTTGTACTTATAATACAAACGATTTTTCCTATTAATTGAACGAAGAATTGATCTTGAAATCCAAGGTAACCTGGGTGTTTTTTTATACTCGGTTCTATTTCTTTGTTTTGGAATTACATCATCTAAATGATGATTGAAAATTTCCATAAAATTATGAAAAGATATATTAACGTCATCGCTGCCAAATACTCCTGACCAGTCAGCATTCTCGAGAGCCGCATCAAAACTTGCTAACTTTTCAGGTGAAACTCTACGTCTGAACAAAAAAGATGAAACAGGTTTAGTATTAGCTGGTGTTTTAGGTGTAAAACAAGTCATTATTGGAAAATGATCGGTCATATCTGAAAGAATTATAAAAGAATCGGGGAGGGGTAAAATATTACAAAACAAGTTGTCAATGAGGGTGGCAGAGCGATCTGTAACACGTGTGGGTTTAGAAATAAGCGGAAGAAAAGACGAGGACAGAAGTGTATGGAGAAACTCACTAGAGATATTATCATGCTCAGACTTCAGCAAATCAATATTAAAATCGCCGAGTAAAAAGCAATCCTTATTTTTAAAAACGTGTGAATTAGCCAGATCTGAAAAATAATCTATATAAAAAATCATTAGAATTTGAATTAGGGGGTCTGTATATAACGCCTACCATAAGATTTCTACATCCTGGGATGAAAATTTCTATAAACAAAGATTCAACAATATTGTCCATTCTAGAGATATCTTCATGAATAATAGTATCATAGGAACGTGCTACATACAATGCAACCCCCCCTCCATTCTTATCAGACCTATTGTTAACAAATAAATTATAACCCTCGATTGCGAAATAATTTTCTGCATTGGAAGCTAACCATGTCTCACTTAATCCGATAACGGATAGCGACTGACTTGCATCAGATTCTAATAAAAATTTTAAATCATCAAAATGTTTATTCAAACTCCTTATATTTAGATGCAAAAAAGAAAATGTATCCTCAGAAAAGTTCTGAATTATATTTTTGTATTGATTCACTGTAATATAATTGCACAACTTATTTTGGGTGATATGATCATTACTAAAATCAAAAGGCAATTCATTTGCAGCAGTGTTCAGGCTATCGGTAACAAAATTATCGTAAGGGGTGGTTCGTATACTGGTTGACCCACTCACTGGGTCAGAGTCTAAGCCTGTGTCCCTAAACAATTCAAAAAAATCATCGTTCGATAAGGAATAAAATGGAGCATTCAAAAAATTAGCCATAATTACGAATACAAGACGAATCTTTTAAAGTCTGCGTCATCAACGAGACTAGGATGTAATGAACGAGTGGACAATACAAAAAAAAATACCCAGTCGCCGTAATGTGGCAAGACACTGGAGTAAGTTACGAACATGGGTGACGTCAAAATCATGATAAGCAGAAGATCGCTGAGGAGACGTAGAACGTGAAACGAGAAGGGGAAGAATGAGGTAAGTAAGAGCATTGAGAAGAATCGACAGAAAAGGACCTAGAACACACACAACACAATAACAAGAATAAATCCAGTGTCTCAGTGGGCTTCCGAGAAGACATACATGCATTGGAAAGGATAAAGAGGATTGTGAGAGGCAAGCCGATATGCCGATATGCTAGAGCGAAGACGGTGGGATAACAAAGCCATGTTGTAGTGTGTTTGGGGGAGGGCTCCCGCCAGATACGGAAAATACGATGGGGAAACATTAGATGAAATAAAATTGTAATGAATAATAATCCTTCAATGATAACACGACAATTTAACTGCATAAGAGAATATGTAAGGAGGTTTAAATACATCTTTCTTGAGTTTCGGATATAACATTTCGGAACGATTAATGAAAGAAAAAAAAAGAAAAAAATAATTACATTCATATTTAACATCCAAAAAACAAATGAGTTCAAGATTTAGGATTAAAGTATTGTACATGGTAATCAAGAATTGTACAATATAACAATGTAATCAATGAGGCGAAAACGTTTTATAATAATGGCCATCAGACAGAAAGGTAACAGAGATATGTACTGGACGGTATGCTGAGGATGCAAAGAGTACACTTTTATGCAGTATACCATGTGTGCAGGAAATCAGAGGGAACGCCAGTGTAAGCGAGAGAGGGCGGCATAGAGCCGGAAGCTAGCGTCCCTATCGTGTGACATCAACATTGTTGAGACTAAGTGTAAGCCAACATATAAGTGAAAGGGGAGAAGAACTATACAGTGCACATAAAATGCATTTTGAAATAGACAACATGTATACTATGAACATGGGAAGTAATATCCGCACAAGAAAGGGGAAAAAATACAGGTATCAAACAGGATAGTGCAAAATTGTACCTCATGACTTCAGGTTATAGGAACAAAATGAGAATAAGGCTGTAGACAAAGGAAATGATAATTCCCGAGGGACCCCCGGAAACCTCACACTGTCCCAGCGAGACACCCGAAATCTGCCACCTGGTGGCTATGAGTATAATGAACAGTATGAATAAAGGCTTTTGAATTTACAAGTGGGACAATTTATTGTGCACTTGTCTGCAAGACGGATCTGTGGTAGCAGGAAGAGAGAGAAGAAGAAAAGAAGAGGAGGAGAAGGATAAAAAAGGAAAAGAAAACTAACAAAGTACCACGGTTAGACGATACACAATAGACATTCGCGTGATATTTAGTACAAGGCACGTCACCTGTGTGTTGAATACATAAAACATCTGGAGTAGTTTTAAGGTCCAGAGCGTATTATAATGTTTCAAAAACATTTCAAAACTTCCATTACTACAAAATAATGTACATTTATAGTGCTCAATATTTACGGAACACATTAAAACCTTGTGCATTGCACTGTATGACAAACAGTATGCAACTTCTAAGGTATAGCCAAAGAATCGCGGTGGCAGGATAGAACGGGAAGGACAGATTGGGTATTGGTAATAAAACCTCTCTGTATGTTTACAGACTCTTTTGGTACTCTACAAACCGGAGCAAACCAGTGTGGGATAATTATGTACTTTACATAAATTACTTTAGTTCAAGGGATCCAGGGAATGTTTTCACGATAAATGAACAGAAGGGATTGACACATAATAACAAATACAGGCGTCATGGCAAAGGGTGATGGCATAAGATGAAAGTGTGTTTTTTCACTTCACTTGTAAATACAAAAAAGAAGGGTAATGACATAAGATAAAAGCGTACTTTCAACTCATTTGTAAATGCAAGGAGGAGAGGGTATATGACACGAGATAAAAGCGCATTAGCACTTCACTTATAAGTGCGAGAATTTGCTATACATTGTTAGAAAATTCCTTAGAGACCAAATATCACAGGGTGCATGCGGAACAATGCTGCAGTTTTACAAAGAATGTCACATTTGGCCTCATTATCGGATAGGGGCTAATGAATCCCAAATCACACGGGAGGGGGGGGGGGCTGGATATTCATGATGGGCGTGTCTCAACTCCAATGTTAAGACACACGATAGCCATGAATTAAGTTGGATGTACCATAGAGTGCATCCACTGCAAGGAGTGCATTTTTTAGAACAAAAGAATGGGGTTATGTAAACTGCAAACCTCTAACATCTGGGCTCATCCTCTGAAGGGGTATGGAGTTACTTTAGTTGAAAACACAATTCTAAGAAATTCCAAATCTCTCATCTAGAGATAAGAGGAAGTTAGGATGTGTGCGTCTCAACAATACCATGAGCCATCAAATTTACAACAGCCTTTCAATCCATTCATTTGACTGGGAAAGCCATCATTATTTTTGTCTCAATTTTGGCGGGAAAAGCAATGCAAGCTGTTAAATTGCATCAAGAGGACACCCGTGGTCGAAAGGGAGACGGTATGCCACACACACACATATACACAAACAATTCCTTCGCTCCAATTCTCTTCTTTATTTCATTATTAGCTATTATGTAGGTTTTGCCTTTATCTTGCAATAACTCCTAATTTGCATGGTCTTAAATGGAAAAGCACAAAATGAATACAGTTCTGTATGATACAGAAATAAAAACAAGGAATTCTGCTTAAATTCGTCTGCCTGATATCATTCAAAGTTTATTGTCTATAAGTTCAAAAAAATGTAAACATAGTATCATGCATTATATAGGCCTATTGGTATACATGTTTACAGTCATGTATACACATGGTGTATGTCTGCTGTTTATTTCATGCATAAAAATATATACCCATGTATTTACGACTGATGTATACGTGTATATTACTAATTATGTATTTTCAGCCATTATTCATTTATTGATTATCTTTTATTTGCTATTGCGTAACACACAGTAAATCTAGTCATTATCTATTTCGTACCAGACGAGCCTAAACAACTTACAGAATACACAGGAAACACGTGTTCATGTACATACAAATTTAAGCCATGATTTGTCACGATCACTGGTCAGATTTGAATTGCCGATTTTTAATGACTGTAACCATTGCCAAAGCCTGTACACCTATCACTATGACCGTGGATGTGCTACATCCAGCATGCTTTGACAAAATCTTTTACGTTTCTATGTCGTTTATCTCTACAGTGCAGTCACTTTCGATTAACAGCCCTTTTTATAGATTAAATGTGACTCAAAAGAGCGCAAGAAGTAGTAAAAGTACACTACTGAAAAGTGACGCCCTGACAGTCACGCCCCCTGATGTAGTCATGACATCAGTGGTTTCCATGGGTGGAGTCACGTCCCCTGATGTAGTCATGTCGACAGGAGGATCCGTGGGCGGAGTCACGTCCCCAGATGACGTAGTCGTGACAGGAGGCTCCGTGGGCGGAGTACCGCCCCCTGATGAAGTCATGATAACAGTCTCCATGGACGGAGTCGAGCCCTGGTTTTCGGGCACGAATCCGTTCTGAGCGACGATCTCGCTGTACATGATTGCCGACTGTTTGGCTTGCCTGGTGAGGTCCGGATCGGAGAAGTTGATGTAGTGCATTCCAAAACGTTCGCTGTAACCCGCTGCCCACTCAAAGTTATCCAGGAGCGACCAGGCAGTGTACCCCCTGACGTCAGCTCCATCAATATTGATGGCTAAATGGTATGATATCAAGGGAGGATATAGAAAATAACTTTGTTTCACAATACATTTTATCATATGCCTTTTTCCTACAAATTCAATGGCCTTGATGTGGCTACGTCTGTCTTTGTTGGTTGGTGGTTTTTTTTTTCGCTTTGTTTTGATTTGTTGTTTTTCTGTGACTGTGACAGCGAAAGCCATTCTAGTTTTGATGCCCGGTCAAGCAAGTTATGTCCGTAGTAATAATGTTAAAGTCAGTTTGGAGGAAAACTAGTAGATCACTTCGCTCCTTCGAATTATTGGCCCGGCCACTTATCATGACTGTGCAAGACTACAGATCTTATCATTAAATGCATCATAAAACATTCGAATTCAGAAATACATAATGTAATTGCAGTTAATAACATTGACTTTGCAATCACTGAACAAACCTTTCAAGACCTCGTTGATGTAGGCACGGAAGAACTTCTGTCTGCTCACGTCGTCCAGCTCGTAGACGTCGGCGGTCGACACGCCGTTCTCGGTGACGTAGATGGGCATATGGTATTCGTCGTGGATCCATTTCAGCAGGTTGCGAATTCCCCAGGGACACACCGCGAGCCATGATGAACCCGACGAGGGCCAGGCAGCATCCTGCCACGTTCCGACGTCTGAATCCTCCCAATAGCTCGGATTGCTATTGAGGTTTTCTCCGTTGTCCACGGCATAATTAGATGTGTAGTGATTGAGGCCAAAGAAGTCGCTAGTCCCCTTGATTTGGGCTTTCTCATCCTCGGTGAATTCAGGCAAGCGAGACTGGCTGTAGCCCTGGGCGGTACTCTTTCTACTGATCTTGTCTTTCATCACCTCGGGGTAATCTCCGTTGATGAAGATCGGGTGAGCATACCAGCCGAGGTTGAACTGGAGGTTGCGATCAGCGGCCTCAACGTCGGACGGGTTACTTTTATTCCACGGCTCAGCATGGTTTGAATTAAGGGTAATGCCAATTGAACCATTCTGTAAAGAGAAAATAGATCATGAGTTCTAAGATGCCGATACGTGGTTGTTACATGCACAAAGTGGATATCAAGGTTTTTTGGGGGGAATGTCACATGTTTGATATGGCTGGTAATCATTGCAGTTGGTATTGTGGCCTGATTAAAAAAAAACAAAAGCAAACAAACAAACAAACAAACAAGACGTTATTTGTCAAGTTGTTATTCTGCCACTGGTTGTTATATGACTTGCTTTTTTTTTCCTGATGTAGGATGGATGGGTGACTGAAGTCAGAATACAAATCTAACCTGCAAGCTCCTGTATGTGTCATTGTAGGTGTGATAGGCTTTAGCATGAGACTTGATGAGATTATGAGACACCCTGTAGACCGTGGAAGCCATATCTTTGATTCCAGGGGCGTTCGTACCCTCGCCGTAACCCAGCAGCGAGACGATCCAAGGCTCGTTGAAGGTGATCCAGAATTTCACACGGTCACCGAACCTCTCGAAGCACAGGTTGGCGTAATCGTTGAAGTGGTCAATGATAGTCTCGTTGTCCCATCCTCCGTGGTCTTGCAGGGCCTGAGGGAGATCCCAGTGGTAGAGCGTCACCATTGGTGTGATCCCGTGTAGGACGAGTTCGTTGATGACGTTGTTGTAATACAAGATGCCTAATTCGTTGACGTTGTCGATGGTTCCATCGGGCAAGATTCTCGCCCAGGAGATCGAGAATCGATAGTATTTGAGTCCCATCGCTGTCATTGCAGCCACGTCCTCTGCATACCTGTAATGCAATGTGTGTGACAAAGTGAAAGTGGTTACTCCAACCATGACTGGCTGACATGAATCTTTCATTTCCAGCATCAACTTTCTTCGTCTTATATGTATGACTCATAGATGGTGCGTTTTAACCGTCAGTTGAATATAAATTTGATTCATTTCATAAGATTCACTCATTTTCCATATCTGAATGATACAAATTATTACAAAGTAACAATGATTATTTGTGCAAGCAGGTAAAAGACTTATTGAGATAGTACAATAAATATAGATATGCACATGAATTGAATATCAAACATTTGCACACTAAAACAATACATACACAGTCATGATACAACTACTTTGAACTTCGAGAAATCAACGCACGAGTTAAGATATTACTAAATTTTAAGGAATGGAGAAAACTGGCAAAAAGAAAAGAAAAGAAAAGGAAAACTTCTAGAATTAGAAAGTTCCCTTGGCAAAAAGAGAAATATATACATAATTTATATATATCATATATATATGCATGTGTGTGTGTGTGTGTGTGTGTGTAGTGATAATTTAAAGCATTTCCATACTTATCAAAGTAAGCGAATGGGCACTCAGATTCAGGAGTGAAAGGAGGAAGAGGTCCAAATAAAGCAATGGGACGAAATCACACACACACACACACACACACACACACACACACACACACACTGTTACATATACACGAACTCAAATATAGAATTATTCTTAAAAACCAGAAGAAATAAAGCCAACAACGCAGGACAAAAATGAAATGGGATATGTGACGAGGTAACCGACATGGAATTCAACATTTAAGTACATTACAATACAGACTATCTATCAAAAAAGAAACTCACAAAAGAGGAATGTAGGAAGTCGTTGGACTTGAATTCAAGGTACTAGTAGTCCGTTGTATTCAATGTTTCAATAACCACTTATATCAACTTGAATCTATAATTATGTGCCAAGACTTACTGAACATTTAATTTCAGCCCGAACAAGAGTTTTTGGAAGAAAAAAAATGTGTTCGATATAAGGATAGGTGGATACAACTGAACTGTCTTGTGTCTTTTTATGTATTGAATTGTTAAGAACAAACACTGAGTGGAATGCTGAAGATTATTGCCATGGGGGTTGTACATAAATTGACAGAGTTGCATCTGGTATCAGTAATCAATAAATAAATCATTATAGTGTGAACATGAGTGGTATAGTGTGGGTGAGTATTCAAAGAATCTTTTTCTGAAGTAATAAGAACTTGTTAAGAAATGTTGAAATACCATGATTTAGATATCGACAGATTGACGTGGAATAAAGCATTTAGAACTTTTCTCTTGGTAAAACATATTTGAGTTGAGCTATTTTTCCTGTATAGGCTTACTACGGAAACCATTTTACAAAATCGATACGAACATTTTAAGAAACTTTATTGTCTAAAGAGACGCCGAGGAATTTAGTTGAAGTGACTTTCGTTATGGGAATATCATCTAACAATATTGGGCTGGGAAGGACAGTTTAGGTATTACTAAAAACAAGTAATTAGCCAAAATTGAGTCATAAGTAACGTGTTGTTATCTTTCATCCAATCACTTACTTGAGTAAGTTTATTGTCTAATTTGTAATATGGTATGGTATGGTTTATGGTATTTATTTCCGTTCAGAAGGGTTGAAATGGGAGTGAAACATATTGGAATCATCAACTAATATTATAAACTGCAATATTTTTTAGGACATTTGAATGTCATTGATATATAAATGAGGAAAAGTAGTGGACCATTAAGTACAAGCTTCAATGGTGAGGGTTAGCATGCCAGCGAAAAAGAGGAACCGTTCACGTTTATACATTTATATCAACGTCATGACTGACTATAATAGACGACATGAATTAGAGACTGATAGGGATTGTTTATCATACATCTGCATGTTAATTGTTTTTTTCAAGAAATCAAAAAGGTTTTTAGTATATAGCTGATTCATCGAGGAAAGGACTTTAATGAAAGCTGTATATCTACAAACGGGGAGGTGAGGTACAACCTTTTGTCTAAATAGGTGTGATTTGACCGATTCCGTTGCTTCACGCGGAAAAATAAATGTTAACTTCAAAATTTCTGAACTTTCTTCGATATATTTGAAACTCGTACCGGCTTCCTTTCTTGTTTTCAACGTAACTCATATTAACAAAGTCAACGCCAGAGCGTACAGTTCTGCTGTAATCTGGTATTGTGGTAAGCAGGTTGTTACCGACAGATTTGAGTGAGTGTCACTGGGAAAACAACTATCAAAGCATGCAGCTTACTTTTCGTAACTGTTGCAGGCGACATCACCAGTGTCATTGTTGTAGACATTCCCGCCTTCATGGGTGTATGTATCCCATATGTTCTCCCCTTTACCATCAGCGTCCCAAGCACCTTCGATCTGGTACGACGACGTCGCAGAGCTCCAGGCGAAGCCCTCGGGAAAAGTCCCGTAGAGAAGGGCGTCCCTGACGGGATCGTTGAACACGTCCGGATACACGAACTCTGGATCGTCGGAAATCGCCGGAGCGACACTGAAGATGATGAAAATTGCTAAAACTATCAGTAGTTTCGTCATGATACTTTTATTTTGTATTGATGTAGCACAAAGAAAAAATTTCGGATTCCAGTAAATCACTTCTTGGAAAATGTTTCTTAGTTTCGGACTAAATATATAACTTTCCTAGCGTCTTCCTAAGATACACCAGCTGTGTTCATAGAATGAGTGTATTTATTGGTTGTGCTTTCAAAACCCCCATTGCCAATTGTTACTTATTGCTATATTTAGGGGGATGAATTTCAACAAAGAAACGCCCCCTATAGTTCATGAAGGATTCGATAACATTATCTAGAGCGGATCTAGAGGGGGGGGGGGGGGTTGCAACCCCCCCCCCCCCCAAAAAAAAAAAAAAAAAAATAAAAAAAAATCCGGGGACCATTTTTTGTTTTAATCTTATCTTTTTTTTTAAAACTTGCAATTTTTAATTTGGCAATGACCTCTCTACCAAAAATAGTGGTGTTTTAGATGCAAGAAAACGCCATTTTCACACACAGATTTTCAAAAATTCTCCCTACTGTGGGACGGGGGACACCCCTCTCCCACACCCTCCCCCCCCCCCCCCCCCTTTATAAAAAGCTAGATCCGCCCCTGATTATGTGGTTGAAAGGTTAATTGTATGGGTTTTTTTTATCTCGGGCACACACGCCCTTGAACTTTACATAATTATCAAAGTTTGCAAAAGAAAAAAAAAACATATCAAAACATATACCAACTGAAGCAAGCTTTGGGTGCGAACCAAGAGTAAAAAATCTCATATGCTGTTTGATTCCAAAGGTGTTGATAAATGTCAAACTTCGAGATCGAGCAAGGGTAAACCCAACTTTGTACAGTAAGTAAAGCTTTGATCTAGTTACCTTTCAACTCTGCAAACAATTGGGGGAGATACGGCCTTTTGTTATTTTCCTCATAAAATAATTGAACATTGAACGGAATGATATTCGATGAAGCTTTGCTTTGGAGCATAAAGGGATGGGTCTGCTTGCCACTCCCTATGATTAAGGCTGTAGATGACCTACAAATTTTGGGTGGTGTTCGTTGCTCCGAAGGCTCGTTAATGCGAAAATGAAAAACCGTTCGTTACTCCGAAGGTTCGTTAACCCAAAACACAAAATTCCTTATACATAGATGTTCGTTAATTTGAAAATGAAAGAGGGTTCGTTAATCCGAATGTTTGTGGTGTATATTCCGAGGTTCTTTGTTCCGAAGCATTCGTTATTCCCATAAAAAGACTCGATAATCCGAAAATGAAAAAAAAAAGGATCGTTATCCGAAGGTTTGTTACTCCGAAAATTAAGAAGGTTCGTTTTCCGAAATTGACAAAGGTGTGTATACTTACATGAAACTTTGGAATTACGAACCTCATTTCATTTCGGATTAATGAACCATCGAAATAACGAAATGATGTATAACCGAAATTTTCACCTGCGCGTATTAGAGGGCAAGCAAAAGGATGTAACGTGGTGCGAGTTATAGTATCAACGTTTTCCAACATAATCCTATCGCTATATACTGTCAGACATGTTAGTCACATTATGTAGTTCGTCATATTTTATTTGACTTAACATAACTTGCACATTCTACGATGCGGACTACATGTATTTTCATATGATTTTCATATATACCGTTTTACCATTGTATTAGCATCATTAATATCACAATAGTGTCAATCTTTCTTGCAATTATTGGTACAGATTTTGTCAGAGATGGAAGACGGACATTTAGTACAATGTATACATATATATATATATGTATATGTATATATATATATATATATATATATATACATATACATATATATATATATATATATATATATATTATGGCATATACATACATAGCTATATGTTACTGTATTATTACACTTGATTGAGCAAGCAAATGATTTAGTTTACATATTATGACTTGCAATGGAATTAAAGATTCCATAAATTATATTATCATGGTTTATGTTGATACTCTAGGTCCTGTATGCTTCAATGTTTGTACATAACTTTGAAAATTTAATGTCAAAAACCATTTGCTATCACACTGTTAAGTTCAGTGGCTTTGACACTGAACACATCAGGAAAAGAAAGAGGTGGGCACATCTTAAGTTTTAAAATAATCAGAAGCCTTAAGCAAAGCCTTATTTCACCAAATCTCTATATAGGGTGTGTTATTAAAAATCAACATTCAGAATCTTGCAAAGTTTTGCGTGACAACCCTGCCATGCATGAGGCGTTCCGTCGCTGACATGTGGACTTTGCCATGACAAGGCATGCAGGTGGTCATGTTGTTATGGGCGCAGCTCATAATCCACTATATGTAACAACTCTTTTCACAATACTTTGAAGAATAGATAAGCTAGGAATTGTCTACCTCTTTCTTTCTCTGATGAGCTCAAAGTCTAAGTCAAAAGCCAAAAAGCCTTTGTTGTATGATTTTTTTTTCTGGAAATAAGAGGTATCCATGCTTCTCTTTATTTTTTCTGGTGTGTGTTGTAGCAAGAGGTTTTTGACATTAAACATTTAAAAGTCATGATACTCAAAGATACTTGACTAATTGGGTTTTCCGAATGCATAATTTGAAAGAGCATTTAAGTTCAAATTTTATGAACATTTTTCTTTTCTCAATCATGCATACACCCCACTTCTTCTGCATAATAAGCCTTTGTTTTAGTTTCTTTCTTTGTTGGACGCCCTGTACATCTGGTCTGAGTGAATGAAGCAACTACCGCAATGTGAAGTTTGAGTAAAAATCGGACAATCCGCTGAAAAGTGATATGAATTTTTAAAGTTGCAATGCCGCCACCGAAGACCATAACATTTTGTGACATCAGCACGTACTATGTACATACAACGATATAAAAGATATAAAGAGCATTCCACAAAGTTTTATTATCATGAAAAGTGCACTAGTACATAAAGTGCTGGTCAGGAGATGAGAATACGGAATGAAAAAGTGAAAATATCAAGCCAAATGAAAAGACTGTTAACTCTGCTCTAAAATGATAATGGAAATATGCATCACTTTCTTTCTGGAATCTGTTGAGTGTTATCCGTGTTTATTTGAGTTCACAATCCCTCTCCGTCTGCAGGGGACATGCGCTATATGGTCACCTTCAGTCACTGAGTATGAAATCAATTCTACAGCTTGTAACTCGATGTTTTCCTTGTCTCTGATCGAGTGAGAGTGTCGTGATGAATGTTGAATGTAGTCCAATATAGGTTGGAGCCATCAGGAAATGCCGGTTGAAACGTGTAGTACTTCCCACTTCTGTATAATACAGTATATTCATTTTCGGTGGAATAACGCACAAGTATACAGACTTATCTGGTATAATGGCTGTGACACTGAATGAAACGTACCCATGTGCAGAGTAATCTAAAGGATCAAAAGAAGGCATTTTACCTTTTGATTTCTCGATGATACTAAAACTTGTCGTTGCTTTGCTGTGTCACACCCTGTCCATAGTTCCATACAGTTCACCTCCTTGGAGGACACAAGGGGACCAGACCGGTCACATCAACGACAATGACAGACTGACCAATAAGAGGG